>NC_082674.1:22462391-22770760 GCF_025265405.1 Mesoplodon densirostris | reverse complement strand
TTCTATATACCAATAACATTTTCAAAATGACAATTTAACATTCCATTTATCATATACCAAAAGTATTCGATACCTAAGAATAAATTTAACAAAGCATATGCAAGACCTCAGAGAAGACTATAAAGCATTGAGAGGCATTAAAGGTCTAATTAGAAGCTCATGGTTTGGAAGACTCAGTATTGTAAAGATGTCTGTTTTCCCCCTCCTTGATTCACAGAATTAAAAACAATTTCTATCAAAAGCCCAACAGGTTTGTTTTTGGGGGGGTCGAAATTGACAAATAGTAAAATTTATGTGAAAGTTCAAAGCCAAGTCACTTCTAAAGAAGAAGTAAAAACAGAAAGACTTGTTTCTCACAAATAATAAAGCTTACTACAAAACTATAGAATTAAGATAATGTGCTACTGGCACAGGGATAGACAATGGGACAAATAAAGCAAAACAGAGTTTTAAAACAGATGCATGCACATATGAGTCCTTTATATATGAACAGAGGAGGCTCTTCAGAATGGTGAGGAAGCAACTGGCTTTTCAATAAATGGTGCTGAGACAACCAGGTCTCTTCATGAAAAATATATAAAACTGGGTTCTCCTCTTACAGTAGTCACCAAAATCAATCCCAGATGTCTTTAAAAAGACCCAGTGAGAAAAGCAATTTATAAAGTTGTTTTTTTTTTTTTTTTTTTCGGTACGCGGGCCTCTCACTGCTGTGGCCTCTCCCGCTGCGGAGCACAGGCTCCGGACGCGCAGGCCCAGCGGCCACGGCTCACGGGCCCAGCCGCTCCGCGGCATGTGGGATCCTCCCAGACCGGGGCACGAACCCGTGTCCCCTGCATCGGCAGGCGGACTCTCAACCACTGCGCCACCAGGGAAGCCCTATAAATTTTTTAGAAGGAAATATAGGATAATATCTTCATGACCCCGAGGCCAGAGAGAAGTTCTTAAAGACACAAAGAGCACAAACCAGAAAAGATTAAAAAAACTTTAGAAACGGACAGACAGTATACAAACAAACAATGGCCAGACCATAGATGACAATGCAACTGTGACCCACACATCTGCAGTAGACGGGCAAGGAATCAGCCTAGAACAGTCAGGACTTGGCCCATTGTCTGCAGCTCCCCAACTTTTGTCCCTGCTTCCAACTCAGGACCAACCAGAGAAAGCCACGTATGTTTCCCAAACGAATCATTTAAGATGCCTGGTTTCTAGTTAGCCGCCTGCAGCTAGCTTCCCCCTGGCAACAGCCGCTAGTCAGAGCACCCTTGAAGCCTTCCCCTTTTCTGTCATCAAGCTTTCCCACTCCGCTGCCTGCCTCGGAGTCTCTGCCAAACGCAAATGATAGCAGCTTTTACCATAGCAACCTTGGAACACGTGCCTCCGTTTGTTCTCATTTGGCTGGTCTCCCTTTACTTCCCCCCAGATTAAGAAGTTTGTTCACTTAAAGTCTCCATAAAGAGAATGAAAGACAAGCTTCAGAAGATACTTGTTGGTTATACCAACAAATAGCAAGTGCACAGCCCATATGAAAAACTAAAAAAAAAATCAGTGGGAAAAAGGACAACCCATTGAAAAAAACGGGAAACACACTAGAACAGTCACTGCATGAAAGAAGAATTCAAATGGTCCATAAACATAAAGATTCCTAAGCCTCAGGAGTAATCAGGAAAATGCAGTCACCCAGTGCAGGAAGCAGAGCAGGCACTCTCATTCTCTCTGGCCTCGCATCCCACCCAGAGACTCAGAGAGGGCGACCGACATGTCCCAGGTAGGTAGCCGAAGTAGCACTTGGGCCCCAGCCAGGCCCCGGCCTCTGTCCCCGTCTCCTCCTCTCCCTCGGGCTCCAGGGCAAGAGCTTTCTGACTCTGGGCCCAGGCCTCTCATTTGGAGACAGTTAAAAAATCATCTTTGGGCTTCCCTGGTGGCGCAGTGGTTGGGGGTCCGCCTGCCGATGCAGGGGACACAGGTTCGTGCCCTGGTCCGGAAGGATCCCACATGCCGTGGAGCGGCCGGGCCCGTGAGCCATGGCTGCTGAGCCTGCGCGTCCGGAGCCTGTGCTCCGCAGCGGGAGAGGCCACAGCAGTGAGAGGCCCGCGTACCGCAAAAACAACAACAACAAAATCATCTTTAAGGCCCTCTTCAGTTTAAAAGATCCCGCCTTTCTGAACAAAGGGAGGAAGGAAGAGCCAGGGGTTGGGAGGAGAGGGACGGAGGCACTGTCTTCTAACCATCAGCTCAGAAGAAATCCAAAGCCCTGGTTTGGAGCCCACTCGTTTCAGTCAGAGTCAGTAGTACTAAAGAACGCGGTGCAATCCTTTAGGATTCATTATCCTCAAATCTGCCTTCCTCTGCCCTTTCAGCAAAAACAAGCAAAGCCCATGTAATGATCAAAATGTGCTTACCGTTAGTGGTCATAGTGGTATTTTTCCATGTTAAGAATCAAGGTCCAGGGAGGTAGGACTTGCCCAAGGCCACAGAGCACTAGAATCCGGGTCTTCACGACTCCTACACCTACGGCTTCTTCCCCACCACGGGGCTGTTGCTCGCCCACACTTTTCACCTGTCCTAAGAACTGCCTGCCCCCCACAGCTGTGGGCACTTAAGCTCAGCACTGCAGCCTGCTTATTTTCACCTGTGCATTTCGTGCTCATGAAAATTCCTCTCCCAAGCTCTGTGCCGAAGCAACATGGGACACCAGCAGGGTTGACCCATTGGTTGCCCTCTGAGCAAAAGGCAGACTTACCTTGCCCCAGCAGCAGCAGCAGCAGCAGCAGCAGCCCCAGAAGGGAAGTGCGTGGCAGCAGCCCCATGCTGGAACCCTCCAGACGTCTGCAGACCGATGGGCTATCACTCTTCCTTCTGTTTTTATGCTCCTCTGTTGTCTGATAGAGCGTCTGTCATAAAGTTTACTGTCTTCACCTTTGAAAGGGGCAGTGGCCAGCTGTAAATGATAAACATTAACATTTAGGTAGATGACTTCTCAAGGTAGATGGGTCAAAGATGGGTGGCATGTTCTAGACAAAGGCATCAAAAGACCAGGACCACACAGCCCCCTTCGCGTGGCCTTCCAGGATGGTGAGTGCCCAGAAATTGCTAGTGTCGGGCGACTGGAAATTGCTAGCACTGGGCTGGAATCCCAGGTCAGCCACAGCCATCAGAGCTTGGGGGGCATCCCTTAGGTTAGCCCCAGCTTTCCCGCTGTAAGCTATGGAACTAAAAGCCATGAAAGGAGTGAAAGTACTTTGTAACAACTGTAAACCACCCATCTCCGAATGTGAGATCTCTAGTGGGCAATGTGTTCCCACAGTGTCTCAGGAGTGCCGCTGGGCTCCCTAGTCTCCATGGCACAGAGAGGTGTTTTCCGATTCCTGCCCCTAGAGCCAGGGGTGGCCGGGAGTGTTGGGCTGAAGTGTGTGCCACACATTTATTGTCTGCATGTTGAATGGACAGATATTAGCCAGAGAGGTGAGCCATGGAACTCATCTGATAGAACTAGAAGTTTCCTTTGGGCAAACGAAGTCCAAACTGGGCAGATGGCGCTGGAGTTTAAAGCCTGGGTGACAAAATAGCCTTGAGGGGGCAAAGTTGAATTTTTTTTCCACAAGTATCAAGGAACAATGGCCTTTGGTTAATAGAACAAATCTATTTAAACCATCCTTGCATTTTGGTGACCCTTATAGCAGCAAGGCTGAGAGCCTGACTTCTGAGTCTAGCTAGGAGTCTGGAGCTGGTTTCTATCACCCAACCTCAGGTCTTGATCTGCTGACACTTTTCTCAAATGTTTAAAATCATAGTCAGGTTCTCTGAAGTATAACGTGAAGACTAAGTGGGCGGCCCTTTGTTTCTGGCTTCCACATATTAAGATGTTGTTTTCCTTTTTCACCTGCTCAGAAAAGTGCGGCTTGTGGGTGACCACTGGTTTAGCTGTGACTAAGGCTCAGCCTCAGGGCTGCACGGAGGCCTCAGGTCACACCAAGAGTGTGGAGGCACTGATACAACTTGACCAGCTGACGATCGGCTGGTCCTGGAGCCTGGCAGAGGGCGGCACACAAGGCAGAGAAGGAAGAAGAAGTAAACCCAAGGCGTGTCTGCAGGAGCCATTGGGACATAGATGCTTCTGAGCATCTGACAGTTGTTATCTTCACCGAACTGCCCACGAGCTCAATGAGAGACCCAAAGCTGCTGTCCTGCTACAAGGCTGTCAGGAGTCCACTCAGCCCCAGGCCACCAGCAGCTTTGAGGAGCATCCCTGAAGCTACTTGGACTGAATGGGTGTTCATAGGTCCCC
Organism: Mesoplodon densirostris; assembly: GCF_025265405.1. Taxonomy (NCBI): domain Eukaryota; kingdom Metazoa; phylum Chordata; class Mammalia; order Artiodactyla; family Ziphiidae; genus Mesoplodon; species Mesoplodon densirostris. The sequence continues at coordinate 22,766,472 of NC_082674.1, read as the reverse complement.
ACTCATGCTTAAGCCAGTTGGAGGTGGGGTGGGAAGCGTGATGGGAAATGGGCAGAAACAGCCTAGCTCTGCAGTCTGTGTATTCCTTTCTGTCTCTTACTGCTTCTCTGCATGACCATTATGGCCCAGCTGGTCACTGGCACACATACCAACTTCTCACCTCTTTTCCATTTAGAAAAATTGAGAAATGACTTAAACACATATTTAACCTGTGTGAAGCATTTTTATATAGTACAGACTGAATTCTCTCTTAGATAAAAAAAATCTTTGAGTCCTGTCAGTGCATCAAGGAATTCTCATCAACTGTGAGGCAGTGGGGGAATAACATTTTTGGGGCATTCTTGTCATCCTCTGTGGTGTGCTCGTTACATGTGTTAGCTTAATTAGCACTGATGACCTATGTGATCTATTAGCAGCTGTGAAAACAATGGACAAAGGACTTGTCAAAAGCCAGAGGCAAACTCCAAAAGCTTATAAGCTTCTCTGATTTTTGCTACTAAAATGTCCTACGAGGACATGTCCTAGAGAAGGTAAGATGCTTCACTTCAGACTTTAGCAACAATCAGCAGGTGTTCCTTCTGGGAAAGGCACAGGCCCATGAATTCAAATCTTTTAGGGATGGCAGTCCATGCCTTGGTCAGAAGGCATCTTAGTGACTAAAAAAGCTGAGAGTGTGCTGTTGTCCAAGAATCCACAAGGCGGGGCTAGACCAAGCCTTGGCCACAGGGCCTCTGCGGATTAAAGGGGCACTGGCCTTAGAAGAGTATTCTTCAAACTGGGGGGTAACAACCCATTATTATCCTGTGAATTTAATTTGGTGGATGATTAGCCCATTAAAAAATTGAATGCGATATAATATAACCAAGGGCATTGCATATAGTAAGGGTAAGTAATGTTTTGAGAAACTTTCATTTCAGCTACATGTGGTGATACAATATGTATTTCTAAACATGGGTCACAGTAAAAAAAAAAAAAAAGAAAAGAAAAGAAAAGAAAACCACTACCTCAGAGTAGTAGATCAGATCCATAAAGAAATCCTTAGACTTTGAGAAAAAGAAAACAGATTTGCTCTTCCCTCTGGTGAAAGATGCAGCTACACCAAATTCCCGTGTACTGGGAGCTAGAAGTGATGCCTGTGATTCTTTCTAATGCTTGTGAGCAGGAGTAAATAAAATTGTTCTCTTCTTTCAACAAAGGAAAACCTAATCCCTGGCTCCTGGGTGAGCTCTGCCAATGTGGTAGAATGTGTGCCTGTCATTTAGGACAAGTACCCACTGGTGCCTATTTTACAAAAGACCCATGGCTTGAAGAGGAAGGGTACACACCAGGACTGTGGGAGGGGTGGAACCAGGGGTGTCAATTTCAGAATAGTCTGCACGGATGCCAGTCATGCCCTGAGAATTGTCTACCCCAAGTTTCAGCTTCTCTGAAGCACCTACTGGCCCTCACCACGACGGCCTTGTGTCACTCATTCCTGCATGGAACTAGTCGCAGGATCCTGGTGGGCCTCCTGAGGGAGAAGTTAGGCCTTTCTCTTCCTGTCGTCTTGGCACCCTTGGAACCCCTCCCCACCAGAGCACCTAGCTCGGCATCCTGCACATACGAGGCCCTCAACAAATCTTCATTCGTTGGTTAAATGTTCTCCAAAGGCAGAGACAACTGGTTTAACCAAGCCTGTGTTCTCCAAGCCCTTCCCAGCCACAGAAGGGAAAAGAGGCTTGGATTAGGCATCTCCAAACCTGAATGTTACCTAGATGCCAGTGTTCCTGTGGATACAAAACACAAGCCTGGATGTACACACACACACGGGCAAAACACTGTCCAGTGCAAGTAACTGAGCAGATTTAGCTTCCCTGGGGCAGCAGATTTTCTTATAATCAATATACTAAAGATAAGAAGAGTTTAATTAAGGAATGAAAAAGTAAGAGATAAAATGAAGGGACCAGCAATGCATGTCTAGAAAAAATACAATTTTCAAATATCACAGCATTAGTAATAAAAAAAAAAAAAGGACAGGGCAAATCCCAGTAGAACATACACTCCATGAGACCTGTCCTCCTTGTTCTTTGCTATGTCCCCCGCAGCTGGCACATTGCCCGTCATAGCAGGCATTCATTCAATGTTGGATGAATAAATAAATGAATGAAAGTCAGAATAAAAAGGAAAGAGACCAAGACTACTATAAAAAGATCAGCTCAACAGGACAGAACAGAAAAGATGAAAGGGATACACATCATGTTTTAGGACAAAACACTTAGGAGAAAGAGACAGGCACAGTGCTCTAATACCATGAAGCACGATGGGGAAAAATAATGGAGAAGCAACATTGAAGCTCATAGCCCATGGTCTTCCCCAAGGTCACACGATTATTCTCCCAGCTCGTTGGTTCTCAAGCCTGGCTTGCACATTGGAATCACCTGGAGAGCTTTCAAGACAAATACCTGTGCCTGGGCTTTACCCTCGGACCTTCTGAATTAATTGGCCTAGGCTGGGATTTGCGCATCAAGTTCAATGATGGATTCCAGTGGAGCCAGGCCTGCCCAGTGCCCAGCACTGAGGGATGAAGAGGGCTTCATCTCTGCTGTTCTGGACGAGCCAAAGGTCCCTGGGACGTGGCTTGATGCCAGAACAGGCCATGGATGCTGACAAAGTCAGACTGACCTGGCAGCCTCTCCAGAGAGGAAACCCACAGGAACACACTGAGTAAAACGCTGGAGCTTCCCTCTGAGGTCAGGGAGTAGGTGGGGAAAGGGCCAGATTCTGGGGCCTGGAGAGGCCCAGTCATTGAGCACTAGGATGTGTAGGCTACAGTTCCAGACCAACCATGGTGCCCGTTACCACCTGCAGGCATTTCCTCTTCCTTGCATCTTGGTTTCCTGGTCTGTGAGACTGATCGCATGAATTCCATGTTCTCACGTGCAGTGTGAAGAACTGGACAACAGCAGTTGGGGAAGGGGTGAGACGAGCTGCCTACTTCAAGCATATAGGGCACCTCCCTCCCGCACAAACCTTTGTGCAGAGAAGGGCACCGTCACCGACTGGCCACCATTTACAGACGGGGAGCACGAGGCCCCCACGGCACGAGCCCTGACATCCTCCAAATCGCACGCTATTCTGCTTGTTGGTCCCTCTCTCCCGTCTCTCATCCACCATCTCCAGACTCTGAGCCCCCCAGACCCCCCAGTGCTTCCCAACCTTTATGCCTCTCAGCACATGGAAGATGGTGGTATTTGCACAACACAGAGACTGAGCAGATGGGGCAATCTGCAGCCTGAGGTGATCAGCCAGACAGCCCCCAAGCCCCTTCCCACCCTCCCCCGCCCCGAGCAGGGCTTGGGCGGGGGAGTCGTCAATGTGTTTCCCCATCTGTACACCTTAGTGCACCTACACCCAGGTGAAGACTTGAACAGCATTTGCTAAGCGCCTACTAGGTGCCAGGCATCTTCTAATCAAACTCATAAATGAATTATCTCATTTAATACCAGCTACATTCGTGAGGCTTAAAAGCCTTAACTAAGGTCACCCAACCAGTAAGTTGTAAAGAGGAGGTTCTGACCCAAGTCTTCTACCTCCACAGCTGTGAGTTTCTCCCAGGCGTGACTGAGAGATGAGCCTGGTGAAATGGTCTTAAACACCCTTCCTGAGGGAAGCCCGGGAAGGAGCCTGATTGTGCGTTGGTGGAGGGCAGCCTCTGGCTTGTGCACCCAGCTGGGAAGGAGAGTCTGGCAGAACGACCGTTCCCTCCCGGGCGCTGAGTCTGAGTGGGCCACTCAGCCTGACCACCTCACGGCCCGGACTCCGGGTACCCACTAACCTGTGGAGGCCACCTCAGGAGGACCAGAGAACCAAACAGGGATGCTCTGTTCCATCCCAGCTGGTGGACGCCCAGCTGGGACCTCCTTTCCCCTCCTCGGGAGGATCCCACCCAGAGGCAGGAAAGCAGCAGGGATTAGGTCAGAACTGGTCAGAGGGCACCTGAACCTTAGCGGCCATCTAGTCAGTCCCCTCCACCCCCATTGTACAGAGGAGGAGACCGAGGCAGAGAAAGCAGGAGGGCCAGTCTGTGACTAAGGGCCTGAGCTAGGTCTTGGATTCGCTGATTCAAGTCCAGGGCTCTTTCCCCATTCATCATGTAGGGCTGAATCACCCCGACCGCTTGCAGCAATGGAATTTTTAGGCCAGTTTTACTGATAAGAAATGAAAACCCAGAGAGGATTAGTAACTTGCCCAATTGCTCAGCTACTCAGGGTAGAACCCAGAGTGCTTGCCCTCTCTACCACAGCCCAGGAGTGGTCAGGTTCAAGTCAGAGAGACTTGGCACAGACCCTGCACTAGCAGATACCAACATAAAGCCCAGGGCCCGCATCTCCATTCTGGAAAGAGGGTTCCCATGGAGACAGGTCGGCCAGCATGGCCAGTAGGCACTGGAACACAGGAGAAGCTCTTCCCTGGATCTTTCAGAGCTGAGATCCCCCGGGGCAGGGCCGGGGGAGTGCCCTGGGGAGAGAAGTGGTGTGAGAGTACTCTGCCCACTGAGGGGGGTGCTCCTGCGGGAACTGTGCCATGTGGCTAAGCTTTCCCTTATTCCATTTCTTTCTTTTTTTTTTTTTTTTTTTTGTGGTACACGGGCCTCTCACTGTTGTGGCCTCTCCCGTTGCGGAGCACAGGCTCCGGACGCGCAGGCTCAGCGGCCATGGCTCACGGGCCCAGCCGCTCCGCAGCATGTGGGATCTTCCCGCACCGGGGCACGAACCCGCATGCCCTGCATCGGCAGGGAGACTCTCAACCACTGCGCCACCAGGGAAGCCCCCTTATTCCATTTCTTTTGCATCTTTTGAGAGTTATGATCTGTTCTTCAAATCCAAAGGGAATAGCCACAGTCTCCTGGCCTTTCCTGGGAACCTCGCATGCTTAGGACCATGCTGGGAGGATCCTGGTTCCTGCAGCCCCTCGTGGCCTGACCCCAATGCTTCCCTGGCCTGTGTTCAGAGTGGACCACCTGCTCAGAGGGCTTCTCCCGGACCACGGATCCAGAGAAGGAAGAATGCCTCTCTACCACCAAATCGGGGCAGCTTACCGGCTGTCGACATCTCTCCATCTGCACTGCTGATCCAGACTGGGGCCTCTGGGCCTTTGGCTGTGGGGCGGGAGATGGCTGTGGCCCGGCGTCATCAGCTTGCTGTGGGGCTGGGCCGTCAGCCACGCTCACACACACTGCACGCGGTGTTAACAGCCTTAGTAATGATGACGATGCACAAGTGTGTCTGCTTGGCCGGCTCCCTGTTTACCTGTGATGGGCATCACCTGGGGAGAGGGCCGTGCACGTGGGCTGGGAGGGGGAGGGGGCCGGCCTTCTGTCCCAGGGCGCCGATGCCGATGGGCCTGCTGGGCCAGGCGGGGCTGGGCGGGCAGATCTGCGCTGGGCTCCAGTCATCAGCACAGCCAGGCCTGGATTGGGCACAGCCCTGCGGAGCTTTGTCACTTCAGTTTCTGTTTCCCGGGGAGCGCCTGTGTGCCTCTCTTCAGGGCACTGCTGGCTGAGGCAGGCCAGCCTGTAGTCCTTTCTTCTCTCCCTGATTCTGGAAGGACCTTCTTTATAACTGCAGGGTGATAACCTGTTAGAACCCAGAAGAGAAAACCTGAGGAAAAGGAATTTTCAAATTCCTAATTTTCTCCATTCTAATCCCCGTACATTTTCATACTGTAACATTTCTGAAGACAGTCTCTAATAAACCACAGAAATGTTTAGAAGCTTGCCCAAGATCACACGGAGAGCAGGTGGTGAGCCCAGATTTTTAATACTGTTTTTTCTGCCCCAAAGGCCAGTCCTCAACCCAAGACACAATACTTCCTTACTTTTGTTCATTTCCGTTTGTTCCTTGATTGACCCTTGTAGGCCTCTTAGGGGCCAAACACGTGTGACCAGGAACACCCAGGGCTGTAGGCCTTAATCGCAGGCTCTCTAGAGAGCCGCCGGAAGCTCAGTGTGGTCTCCATGGAAACCCTGGATGCCTCCTCCTACGCCCCACTCCCTTTCTTCTTTGCTCTGGGAGCCACCTGGAGCCAAGTTTTCAATTGTTCCTCTCTGCAGACATTGAGATCCAGGTTTCCTTAAGCAGAGTGAGGCTCCAAGCTCTTGACCTGTAGCATCTCTCGCCTGGATTCCTGTACCAGCCCCTGCAGGCTGGCCACCACACCCCCTCGCCCATCCCCGAGGGGGGTGACCTTTTAAAACCCTTTCCCCTCGCTCGTCTCCCCTGCCCTCCACCGTGGCTCCTGCTCCCATCACTACCAGACGTACTCTAAGAGCAACAATTTGCTCAATCCAGTGGACAGTGAGGCCCTCAGACCTCATCCTGCCTGACGTCTCAGCAGCGTTTGACGGCTGACTGCTACCCCTCTTCTCAGAAAATGCTGTCCTGGGCCTGCATGTCTGTAGTTTCCTGCGTTCTTCTCTCCAACTCTTCCTTTTCAGCCTCCTTTGCCAGCTCCCCCCCTGATTCTGGAGCTCCTCAGCACTCTGGCCTGGACCTTCCTCTTCCTCTCTCTGTCTCCCAAGGTGATCTCACCCCCCCAACCACACCCGCCCCCACCACGGCTTCATTTAAAATCTATGCCTCACTGACTCCTACCTTTCCATTTCCAGCCAGCCCTCTCTTTCAACCTTCAAACCCCATAAACTCATTGATTCATTGACTCAGCATCTCCACTTTGATGTTTCATAGGGCCTCAAACTCAAGGAGTTAAGAACGGGACGTATGATCTTCCTGCACTCATTTGCACTCCTACAGGAAATGGCAACAGTGGTTGTAGACAGACCCAAGAATGATTCTTGAAAGCTGCATCTCCTCAGCCCCAACAGATCATTCATTGCTGAGTCTCATCAGTTCTAGACCCTCAGTCACCTCATGAGCTTACTCATCGTTCTCTGTCTTCACCGCCCCACTCCGGGCCCATGTCACCATCTCTGCTCCCCTGAATGGCTGTAATAGCTGCTCCACGTCCTCTCTTGCTTGTTCCAATCTTGTTTTGTTTTTTTTTCACACAACAGCCTGAAGGATCTTTTCAAAGTGCAAATCTGATGTCACACCCTCGTATAAAAGCCTTTGACAGTTTCCCACTGCCCTTTGGACAAAGTCTAACCATCTTGGCATGCTTTCTAAGGCCCTGCATGTCCTCCTCCTCCCTCTAGCCTTAAGCCCTCCTCTACCCTTTTGCTCGGACCCCAGGCTTGCTGGGCTCCTTTCACTTCCTTGAACGTGTCATCTTTTTGGCCGCCTCAGAGCCTTAACACATGCTGTTCCCTCTGCCCGGAACTCTCAGGCCACACCAATCCCCTTCCCACCTCTTGGCCTCACGAACTCTCCTTCCAGACTCAGCATAAATATTTCTTCCTAAAACGCTTTCTCTGGCCCAGCGAGTGTCAGGCCCTGTCTCATGGTTCCCTGGCCTTGCTTCTCCTCCAATATTCAACACACTTGGAATTGCTTGTTCAAGTTCTATCCTGTCTCTCTGATTGCAAACTCCAGTAGGGCAAGGGCCAAATGGTTCTCTGCTGTGTCCTTAGTACTTAGCACAGGGCCTGATGTCAGCAGATGCTCAACAACTGCTACATTGATGAAAATACCCAGCCTGGCTCCAGTCATCCTCCGGAGCCCCTGGTGAACAGAATCCAGTGCTACCTCATGGCAGATTAACTGCTCCTGCCCTCTCTGTAGCTGTGTTACATCACTTACTTAATTTTGTCAGCCATCCAAACATGGGCCTGTTGGAACTGCCTTCACAGTCCCTGCAAAGTTCCATTGCAGCCTTGCACACAGGAGGAAACTGTGTCCCAAGAATTATACTCTTGGGACCAAGAACAGTACATCACCACACAAAGGAAGGGAGCCCTGCTTGGTCTCTGTCTGGCCCAGGTGTCCTCCTATGCTTGAGAAATCTCTCAAAATAATCCTCCTAAAAAAAACCCAGGAAAATCTGAAAATTTCCCAGTCTTATAACTGATGGATAGTGAACCAATCAAGGACTGGCAAATAGATTTGAAGGTCTATCAGAGTCTCCCCTCTTTCCAAAATCCCCCCCGAAGAAAATGCTTGCCAATCAGAGACTGCCAGTATTTCCTTTCTTCCCCTATGAAACTTATTCTCCTTTCAGACACCTTTGAACCCCTGCAGAAACGAAAGTGACTGCAGACGGTTCCCTGTGGCTGCAAGTTTATAAAGAAACAGGCTTGACTAATTTTCTCTTGGGTTTTGTTTGATTTTTCTGACTGGAATCTTGGTGCCATGACTCAGATCCAGCCTGACCTGCCTGTCACTGTGGACCGTGGCTCTTGTCCAGGTGTGGTACCCTTGAGCCTCACTGCCCATGGACCATCGTCCGTATCAACAAGTCAGTTTACGTGGTACCTCAACTCCACTCTCCTTTAGGTTCCTTGGCTGTTTCATTCACTTGTCGAATCCTGGGTGTTTATATTTGGCTAGGGCTCCCCTTCAGGGCTGCGTCCTTGGTGATTTGCTTCTACCCGTCCCTTGGTTCTGTCCTGTGTCCTTGAGTGTTATTTTGTCGTGTGGAGGAGGACCACACAGTGGAACACAGGCATCATTCCTGTAAGCTGGCTGTTTGAACCAGCCTCACAGAACAGGGAGTTGGCAGTTCTCTCCAGATCAGTACCCTCTGAGAGCAAACTTTGCTGTAAGTCACCAATAAAGCCAGAAAAGAATGTCCTCCCATCCTGGCTGTTTGTCCTGAGACCTTGATTTTGATTCGAAGAAAGCATTCTCTCTCTCTGATATACTCTACCTGCCAGGGACTCTGGTAGTTGGGTCTGTGTTCAGAGGCAGCTGACTATTAGGTCAGGGGCCCGAGACAGAAGATTGTAAGAGCAACTTCAGTTGACTGTAACTTTCAGCTGACGGTAGCCAGGAGTCTTCTCAATCCAACCTGTGTCCCCTCTAGCAGAACTTCACCAAGGATGACTTGGGCCTTCAATGGACACTTTGAGGAACACTTAATTTTTTTCTTTAATTGAAGTATAGTCACTGCGCAATATTATATGTTACGGGTATACAATACAGTGATTCACAATTTTTTAAGATTATATTCCATTTATAGTTATTATAAGATATTGGCTATCTTCCCCATGTTGTACAGTTCATCCTTATAGCTTATTTTATACCTAACAGTTTTGTACTTCTTATTCCCCTACCCCTATATTGACCCTCCCCCTTCCCTCTCCCCACTGGTAACCACTAATTTGTTCTCTATATCTGTGAGTCTGCTTCTTTTTTGTTATATTCACTGATTTATTGTATTTTTTAGATTCCACATATAAGTGACATCATACAGTACTTGTCTTTCTCTGTCTGACTTATTTCATTTAGCATAATGCCCTCCAAGTCCATTCATGTTGCTACAAATGGCAAAATTTCATTCTTTTTAATGGTTTAGTGATATTCCATTACGTACACACCACATATTTATTCATTCATCTGTTGGTGAACACTTAAGTCGCTTCCATACCTTGGCAATTGTAAATAATGCTGCTATGAACATTGGAGTGCATGTATCTTTAAAAAAATAAATTTATTTATTTATTTGTTTATTTTTGGCTGTGTTGGGCCTTCGTTGCTGCACACGGGCTTTCTCTGGTTGTGGTGAGCAGGGGCTACTCTTTGTTGTGGTGAGCAGGCTTCTCATTGCGGTGGCTTCTCTTGTTGCGGAGCATGGGCTCTAGGCGTGCGGGCTTCAGTGGTTGTGGCACATGGGCTCAGCAGTTGTGACTCGCGGCTCTAGAGCGCAGGCTCAGTAGTTGTGGTGCACAGGCTTAGTTGCTCCGCGGCATGTAGGATCTTCCTGGACCAAGGCTCGAACCCGTGTCCCCTGCATTGGCAGGCAGATTCTTAACCACTGAGCTGCCAGGGAAGCCCCTGGAGTGCATGTATCTTTCTGAATTAGGGGTTTGTTTTATTTTTCAGATATATATCCAGGAATGAAATTGCTGGGTCATATGGTAATTTTATTTTTAGTTTTTTGGGAAACCTCCATACTGTTTTCCACAGTGACTGCACCAATTTACATTTCTACCAACAATGTACGAGGGGGAAGCACTTGATTTAAGTAGAACTGCTCACTTGAGAGGTACCTTAGAACAAGACCAGAATAAAATTCCTCAGGCCCAATGAGCAGTGTTTATTGATTGGTACCCTGACGCGTCTAAGCAGAATTCCAGTTCTTCAAATTTTTTGGTCAAGGGTAAACAAGGAACTTGATGACTCAAAATGTAAAACCATCTGGGATAAAACCACCTCCCTCACTAAGCCCCACTTCTTACACCCACCTGCTCTTCATCACACACTCTCTACCACTCACACAGATCTGACCCCAGTCCCTCCACCTCTTCCTTCCCCTTGCCTGGATTTCTTGCCTTTTTCTTAACAAGCCCCTTGACACTCCAAAACATCAGTTTCCTTTAAAAATACATCCTGTTTGAGACTCACACATGTCATCTGCCATAGAGTTTAAACCCTGATCTCAGCACACCCAAAAACTATTGCCCAGGATTTCTCCAAGTCTTGACAAGACAGACACCTCCTTTCTGAAGAATTTGGAATCTCCCAGGAGCCTATAAGCCAGGCTTGCCAGATCTCTACCAACAAATTCGCATGTTGGTATGAAGATTAAAGGCTAAATTAGCAATGAAAAAAGCAAAATAGACCAATCCAGGGTAAGACTCAAAGAATCCCAGCATGCACGCTAAACTAGCAGGCATCGAGAGAGCCCAGAAAACAGGTCAGAATTTACTAAAAGTGATTTCTGGGACCTCCCCTGTCAAAATTGATTGGAATCAAGAGAACGAGAATACAAGCCACAGACAGGAGAAAATATGTGCAAAAGACATATCTGATGTAGGACTGTCATCTTAAATACATAAAGAAATTCTTAAAACTCAACCATAAGAATATGAACAATCTAATTAAAACATTGGACAAAAGACCTGAATGGATACCTCACCAGAAGACATACAAATGGAAAATGAGCATATGAAAAGAGGCTTCACATCATATTATTAGGGAAATGCAACCTAAAATCCACCACACACTTATTCTAGCCAAAATACAAACACTGACAACACCAAGAGCTGGTGAGAATGTGGAGCAACAGGAACTCTTATTCATTGCTGGTGGGAGTTCAAGATGGTACAGCTTCCTACAAAACTAAACATACTCTTGCCCTACAATCCAGCAATCACACTCCTTGATATTTACTCAAAAGAATTAAAGATTTCTGTCTACACAAAAAAACAGCACATGGATGTTTATAGCAGCTTTATTCACAATTGCCCAAACTTGGAAGCAAACAAGATGTCCTTCAGTAGGTGGACTGAGAAATAAACTGTGGTACATCCATACCATGGAATATTATTCAGTGCTAAACAGAACTGAATGGCCAAGCCACAAAATGACATGGAGAAACCTTAAATGCATATCACTAAGTGAAAGAAGCCAATATGAAAAGGCTACAAACTGTGTGATTCTAACAATGTGACATCCTGGAGAAGGCAAAACTATGGAGACGGTGAAAAGATCACTGGTTACCAGGGTTGTCGGGGGAGAGAGGAATGAACAGGCAGAGCACAGAGGATTTCTAGGGCAGGGAAACTATTCTGTGTGATATCATGACGGTGGATACATGTTATTCCACATTTGTCTAACCCCCAGATTGTACAACACCAAGGGTGAATCCTAATGTAAACTGTGGACTCTGGATGATCATGCTGTGTCCATGTTGGTTCATGGACTGTACTGGATGTACCACTCTGCGGGGGGTGGGGGGATGCTAATGGTGGCGGAAGCTGTGCATGTGGGGTCCAGGGGATGTATGAGGGAACTCTCTGTACTTACTTTTCAATTTTGCTGTGAACCTCAAACTGCTCTGAAAAATAAAATCTATTTAAAAAGTTAAAGAACATAAAAATTGATTACATCTTGATTCGGTGTAGTAAGCAGAGAAAAGATGAATCAAAAGGGAGATTTTCAGAGACAGACTAGAAATTACTTTCCAACAAGATTCAGGAGTCAGTCTCAATGCTGATATAACAGCAGTCCTCTCAAACCTGAAATCAGAGACCTGGTTTGCAAGCAAAAAGGAGAATGGGAGATAGCCCCACAGTCTAAACTATAACACCTATTGGAATACTTTGAAAGGACTTTGAAACAGAAATGATATAAAATGTAAAATAAATGCATAACTTTGCAGATAAAACAATTAGATGGTCTAATTCTAATTGGCCTCGGATTGATAAAGATGCCCAGAAATACTGTAAACAGAAGGGACACTGGGACGAAAAGACCAAGCTTATGTCTTGATAGGGGAACCCCCTTCCAGGTGTCTAATGCAGTTGCCTAGAGGCAGGCCTCCTAGGTGACACTCCCTGCTCTGAATCCCTTGCAGCTTGGCTCAGGCGGCCTGACTGGAAACAGCTGCCTTCTCTTGGAGGCCCCTAGGCCAACTGTTGCCTAAATTATGGCCAAGACGGAAGCACTGGATCTGGAGCTGGATCTCACAAGCCCTGCCAACCCTCTGCCCACTGTCTTCTGGGCTCAATACACCCACGGCTGGAGTCAAGCCCCTGGGCTTCCCCAGCTGCCATGCATGGTCCTGGGGAACCACTGTGTTTTGCATCCAAGTTTTCAGGCACACTCTCCATACCAGCCTCACTTAGCCCAGCAATAGTTGGCTGAAGGTCAGTGTGTAAATAGGATGGTCGAAAAGGACATTAGGATGGAAAGAGGGCTTAGAGGATCTAGTTTTCCACTCAAAAAAATACAGTCTAGGACCAGCAACCCTGGCAGCATCTGGGAGCCTGTTAGAAATCTGGGCCCTCAGGCTCACCCAGGACCTACTGAATCAGGAAACAGATTTTAAGGAGGTCCCCAGATACTTTGTGTGCACAGTAGAATTTAAGAAGCCCTGGTCTAGAACATGGTTCTCAAAACTTGCTGCATATTAGAGTTGCCTGGCGCACTTTAAAAAATGACTGAGAAAGAGCCCTGTCCTAGGCCAATAGAATCAGAATCTCTAGGAGTGGGGCCCAGGCACTGTTCTTATTGGTGTTATTTCATTGTTTTGTTGTTAGTCATGTTGTTTAGAGTTTCCCAGGTGATTTAGATGAGTAACCCCGAGACTGAGAACCTGGAGCATCCCAACCCTTTTATTTCAGAGGAGGGAAAACAGAGGCCCAGAGAAGGGGAGTGGGCTCAAGCCCAGGGCTCCCGACTGCTGGTGCAGAGCTCCCCTGCCACCCGACTTGTGCGCCTTCTCATTACCATGTGAGCCTTGTCGGAGCCCCTTTTGAGTACTGGGACTTGCCAGCATCGACCCCTGTAGCTTCCCAGCTCTTTTGAACAAAGTATCTGTTGTTTGAAATATTGGAAAGTCTGTAACTGTCCATCACTAGGGAAGTGATTGAATAAGTTGTGGTATGGCCACTCTATGGAATACTATACAGTAATGAAAAAGAATGGGGTGGCCCACACCAACCAACAAAGCTTTTCAGGGTATAACATTGAGTAAAGAAACTAAGAAGATAAAGGTATATATTGTGAGAGCTCTTTTTTTGTGAAAAGAATAAGAAAAAACAAACAAACAAAAAAACAACCAATAAAATACTATATTTTTCCTATAGGACTGGTAGAGCCAGAGGGACCCTGTGTGACCAGGCTGAGGAGGTGTGGCCTGTGGCAGAAAACCACAGGGAAAATAACCTCAGCGCTAGGAGAGGTTCCAAAGTGACCACAGACTCCTCCACCAGAGAATCTGGTACCTGAAGGCAGGGCACCACGGAGATATACAGTTGTAAAAAGTCCAGCAGACCCTTCCCTGCCCTCCCCCGCCTTCCCACCCGTGCCCTCCACCCAAGAGCACCGAGCTCTCCCAGAAGGGGGAAAGGAGATGGAGACAGAAGCGGACTACTTCCCCCACCCCACAACTTCCCCAGGCTGACTGGAAGGAAGCTGGGCATTTTGACATCTCTCCCACAGAGCTAGATATTTTATTACATGAGAGTGACCAGAAAATCAGTGGGAGCTGCCTGGGGTTTCCTGGCAGGGAAGAATGGATCCAAAGAAACATTTGCAGGGGCTGATAAGAGAATAAAGGTGCTTTCTTCATGTGCCATATGTCCAGCCCATGCAGTGCTGGGTCACCTGGGTTTTCATCTGCCCCATAGCTTGGTGACCAGAACTCAGGAGCATCATCCCTGAGAGAGGCCTAAGAGCCAACGCATGCTTCTTGAGCTACTTCTACATGCCCCGTGAGGCCCCTGACCTCACGGAGCTTATATTCTAGGCAGGTAGAGAGGGAAACATGAATTAGTTTTACAAATGCACATAAGATGATAATATGAACACATGCGGCCAGGGGACCTCTCCCAGGCTGATTTCAAGGCTTTGTGATTAGTGGGATCCTGGGAAGAGCCAGGGTGGCGACCATGCCGAGGGAAGGGAGGCTGAGGCAGGGGAGGTAGGAGGGGCTATTCAAACCTTGTAGGCCTTGGTCATATCTGGGTCTTTACCTTGTAGGCCTTGGTCACGTCTTGGCCTTTACCCTAAGAGAAACAAGGAGCTAATAAAGAGTTGCAAATGGGAAAGTGACAGGATCTGCCTAATATTTTAAAAAGGGGACTGATGGCTGTGTGGAGTAGGGATGATAGGGAGATAAGGAGGGGCCCAGACAGGAGGCTGTTACCCTCTGAGCAGGAGGTGGAGGAGGCTTGAAGCTGGCGGATGGTGGTGGGGATGGAGAGAAATGGGTAGAGAGATGTTCAGGAAGTAAAACCAATGGATTGTGCATAAGAGGGGAGAAAAAACAATGCCTCAATTTCTGCCCTGTGCACTGGCATGGACAGTGGTTCACGCACTGAGTAGGGACCACTGGGCAGGGAGGAGGTTTTTGGAGAATGCTGAGGGAGGTCATAAATTCAGGTATGGACACTCGGGAGATGCCAAAGAGGCAGCAGATAAAGGGATCGAAAACTCTGAAGAGAATTCTGGGCCAGAGTTATGCGGAAGTCAGATGGCCATTCCAGGTGTGGTGGGATGAGTCTGCCTAGGGAGAGAGGATGGAAGGGGTGGAAAGAGAAACATCTAATGACTGCATCCTAAGGAATGCTGGTATTTAGTGAGCAGCTAGAGATGGAAAAACCTACAAAGGAGACAAAGAAAAACTGGCCAGAGAAGTAGAAGGTCTATGTCATGGAGAGAAGAGTGTTTCTAACATGGGGACGCTGCTGAGAAGACACGGATCTAAGACCTGGGAAATTGGGTTCTAGCAGAGGGGGCTGTTGCTGGTCTTCATGCTGTACTTTGGAGTCTCGGCTCAGCGCTGTGCCCCTGGGGGCACCTATGCCCCACCTGAGACTTTTGTTTACCAGTCAGTGGAGGAAGAAGTTTGGATCATCACCAAGGTCCCTTCCAGCTAAGCATCATTTCAGAGAAACATCATGGTGGAGGCATGCTTCAGTTCCTGCCTGGTCCTGCTCCCCTCCTGCATCTCACCACATCCTCTGGGTATGTTTTGTGGTCACATTCCTAGAGCCACAGGGCCCATGTGTGGGTGGAAGGGAATTCCCATTCATTTGATATTCTGTGAATGCTGGGCCTTCTATGAGCCAATTTTAGGTATTATGTGGGAGACAGAAAAGATGTAAGATGTAATCCCTACCCTCAAAGATCTCATCATCTCTTTGGGGAGATAAGATGAACATACACAAAAAATGAAGCCTAGAGACTGTATAAGTAAAAGGAAAGAGCATGTAAGGGTACACAGAGACGCCAAGCAGAGAACGAAGGGTGGGACCCTGTGGGAAAGCTACCTAGAGTAGGCAAACCTTGAGCCAGGTCTGGAAGAAGTGATGTGCACTCATCAGAAGAGCTTGGGCAAAGGCATGGAGGTGAGCCATGAGCAGACTGATAATGGGTTGGCCGGCAGGTCTGATGGGATGGGGTGGGGATTCCCAGAGATGGGGAGGCATGGGCATGGCTGCTTGCATCTGGGTCCAGGGCACAGAGCCTGGCCCAGGGCAGAGCCAGCACCGCAGGTCCAATACGCCTCATGGGACCTGTGAAAGCAGATATCATCCCGTGGGGACCAGCTCCCCCAAGGGTGACTTCAGCCCTGAGCAAGATACACGGACTTACAGACTCACAGCACGTCACAGCCAGGGCTGGGACTGAGGAGAATATTTGAGAATTGACTGTGCTTCTCACCAGACCCTCTCCCTTCCTCATCCCCCCAACCCAGCTAACAGAGGGTCCTTTCTCACTTTGACCATTCACAAGCCCCCTCCTCCCTATTCTCATTGGCCTCGCATCCGGCCTCTCGCTCTCCGCCCCAGAGTGGTGGGTACTGCTGGGTTCCTCCCTGGCATCTGCCTGCTGCACCTTCAGCCCAAGACAGTGCTTCTCTGGGCAGCTCTTCTCCAAGAAACTCCACTGGCCACACGAGGAAGGCGACTCCTCCCCGCTTCCCCTCACCTCCAGCTCACGTGTCCCGCTGCCCTCCTTCCTCCTCGGTCTTGGTTTGCTTCTTCCCTTCTCTTCATCATTGGGCCTCCTCTCTCCATCAGGGATTCCCTCTGGGACACAAGCCCCTGGCCCAGGCCCTCAAGCCTTCCACAATGAACCTAAGCCTTCACCTAGGCCCTCAGGCCTTCCACAATGAAGCTAAGCCTTGGCCCAGGCCCTCAAGCCTTCCACAATGAACCTAAGCCTTGACCCAGGCCCTCAAGCCTTCCACAATGAACCTAAGCCTTGGCCCAGGCCCTCAAGCCTTCCACAATGAACCTAAGCCTTGGCCCAGGCCCTCAAGCCTTCCACAATGAACCTAAACCTTCCCTTCCTCCCTTACCCTGAAAGACTCCCTTTGAGCAAACCACACATTTCTGTCTTCTGAGCCTGTTTCCCAATCTATAAAAGGAAGGGCTGATCCATACTTCAGTGAAGTGAGGAAGAAATGAAGCCGGGAGTATGAGGTGCTCAATGCAGCATGTGGTTCCCGGCAGTGATGCAGGAATGCTTACTATTGGAGCTTGTTTCCAGTCACCTCCTACCAGCTGTGATCTCACCCTGCTTTGAAGCTCTAGAATATTTTGCATCTCTCTTTCAGCATCCAAATTGGCTGTCTATTATAGGTGGCAAACTTCCCTAAGGCAGGAACTGCTTTTGTGTCCCTTTGGGTCCTACACAAAAGGTATTTGTTGAATGGAAATGAGGATGGCCCAGTAATGACCCATCCTGGGAAGGACAAACACTTCCCTATGGCTGGAGATGCCCCCAAACCAACAAAGGCCAGCAGCTACCTTCTCACCTCAAAACTACCTCACCACCTGTCTCACACCTCATCCCCAGGCACTGGGCTACTTTTGCCACCTCCCGGTTCCTCCTGTCCCTCCAACACAGCAATCTTGGGCAGGAACAGGCCTGGCTGAGCAGAGAAGACCCCTGACAATGGCCAAAGAAGAAGGTGTGCCCCAGTGGTTCCTGCCTTATCAGCTTGGCCACTCCACATGGCCTCAGGTCTTTGCACTGTGCAAATGGAATGCCACACTCGGGGAGTTTCCTTCCCAAGGCCTCGGGTGTCCTCTCCTACCAGGTGACCTCAGATGGAGCCACTCTATCCAGTAGAGATGTTAGCATTGCTGGTCCCCAGTGATCAGGGAGCAGACCCTTGAGGCAGCTCACAACTGCCCACCTCTTCCCAACAACCTTCAAGCTCTGCCTACAGAGGAATATGTGCAGAGGATGGCCCATGCTGTCCTGTCACACCCTTCCTCACCCCAGGAAAATAGGTGTCAACTTACAGCTGTCCATATAACTCAAGGCAAACAGAATCTGTTCAGGGTGGCAAAGCAGAGTCTTTGCCTATTCAATCCCCTTCCTCTGGGATGAGACCAAAATGATAGGATGGACCACGGGTACCAACCACACAAAGAGACGGGGTGAGCTCTTGGTCACAGGGACTGGACCCTACTGAAAAGTTGAGTGGGGGATAGGTTCATCAGCAAGCCAGCAGCCACCCCAGCCTAGCAGATTCCCTAGAAGCCCAAGATAAATTGCCATTTGTGCCCCTGAAAACTGCCTTGCCATTCCCCCTGCTCTCCTTGGTGTCCCTCCTCTGGCCAGGCCTGGTGGCACCTGGTGTCTCTCCCTAGAACAGCACTTATCCCCTGCCTTTGGCTGTCTCAACACAGATACAGAGCTGCTGGAGGGATCTGCCTCTCTATAGCCCCAACTGCCAACCATGCTGGCACATAGTAGCTGCTCAACAAAAATTTATTGACATGAATGAAGCAAAGAATTAGAATGTAGATTAAGACCTAGAATTTAAGCTTCTCCCATTGGTGCAAGGAGGAAGGAAGATGAAGCGTCCTTCTTCTGACATCCCAAACTGAGAACCTCCGGTCTCCCTGTCTTCCAGTTACCAAACCTCCATATCAGACTCCTTCCTCTTCTTGCCCTTACCACCACGAAGCCTTTCCTGACTCCCCAGTCCCCAGAGACCTTTTCCCTCTCTGAACCCTCAAGCCTTGGTTGCCTCGGCCCTTCACCTGCTATTTGGTTTGTACTATCTTGGTTCTTAATAATTTGCAAGCATGATTTCTTTCCCTATCCAGGACTGCAAACTCCAAAAAGGCAGCAAGGCTGTGTTCTGCTTTTTTGCATCCCCCAAAGAAGCAACACAGGGTGTGGCCCAAAGTCAGCATTTTGTAAATTAGTAAAATGACTGAGTGAATTGATGAATGGCTTAATTTCCAAGGGAAGGAGAGTTTCCACATTATCCCACAACTCCATACATACCTATGGGGCACAGGGAAACTCTCGTGTCCTCTCCAGAGCACACATGCACACGGCACATGCAGGAATATCCCACACACTCCCCTAAGGGTGCACAGGACACTCTGGGTCCCCCGCAACCCCACACCTTCTGAGTGCCCTCTGCTCCCACTCCAAGAACATATGTTTCTTTCACATCTCTAGTGTAGGAGAAATAGCTCAGGGGCTAAGAGAGGCAGCCCAATGTAATCCTGACTTCGTCCTGTCTTGCTGGGAGGTTTGGCCCTATATGCCTCACATTTCTGTGTCTATTCCCTTTTCTTCTTTGTCCCTTTATTGTTACCATAAAACACATGTTTCAGCCTAGCATATAGGTATTGTCTATGATTCTCTTTGCTTTCCCTCGTGGTTACAAAATGGCTGCCACATCTCCAAGCATCCCATGTTTATATAACAATGTCCAAAGGCAGGAAGGACACACGGCTCTTTTGGTGTATGTCTATGTTTTGTCAAGAGAAATCATTCCCAGAGGTCTCTAGCTGACTCTTCCTTGAGTCTCAGCGGGCAGAACTGGGTCAATCACTGGCAAGGGAGATGGGATTACCGTGTCTAGCCTAGAGCAAGCATGACTCATCTCCTAGGGCTGGTACCACCTTCCTTGAGCATACTGTTTGTTGATCAATATCTAAGCAAAATTGGGATTCTACTCACAAGGTAGAAAGCAGGGATGGCTACTGGGAAGGCAGCCAGCAATGTCTCCCACATCACCAAGAACTCTCAGACCAGAGCAGGTTTCATCCAGCTGGGAAAACAATAAAATGTGTTCAGTGGAGTACCAGGCACTTCATTTCATGTGAAAAATGCATTTTGAAAACCTGCACATTTTAAAGCTCATGCAAATTAAAACCAATCCTGACAGTGTCTGGTAGTAGTTTCTGTTTACTAGCTAAATTTGTAGCACCATGTGGTAGTACCATAAACAGTTTATAATTCACTTGGCCTGCCAGGTTTCAAATTATGCAATTTGTGAAGAATTTTTAAAACTTTTGGGGACTTGCGTTGTATCATGTGTTACATATAAATGAAGGCTTCATTAATACTTTTATTAATCTTTTAAAATAAAATCGTATCTTAAAATTTATTAATATTTTATGCAAATTTTCTACTTTGCACAAAATATGATACTATCGCAAAGGTAAGTTGATCAGGCCAGCAGTGGTGTGTGTGAGTGGTAGGATGGGGCAAGGAGCAGCTGGGGTTCATTTTCCCAAAGCACAGGGAGGATGACGGGAAATAAAGGAATTAGTAAACCAGCAGCAAGACTTTAGGCAAATTACTCTCTGCCTCAGTTTACCTCATTTGGCTGGCTCGCTGGTTGAAAGGTCCCTTTTTGCTCTAAAAATCTATGGTTCTGTGGATCCCATAATGAGTGGAAAATTTTAGGATAAGCAACTACGGTTTTTTTTTTTGTTTTTTTTTTTTGTTTTTTTTTGCGGTACGTGGGCCTCTCACTGTTGTGGCCTCTCCCCTTGAGGAGCACAGGCTCCGGACGCGCAGGTTCAGCGGCCATGGCTCACGGGCCCAGCCGCTCCGCGGCATGCGGGATCTTCCCAGACCGGGGCACGAACCCGTGTTCCCTGCACCGGCAGGCGGACTCTCAACCACTGCGCCACCAGGGAAGCCCGCAACTACGTTTTAACACTGTCTTGCATGCTTTACATTTGAACCACACAAAAGTATTTTTATGTTCACTACTTTGCAAATAGTTAAGCAAATAGTCATTGGGAAGGACAGATGAGGTCACTCAGGAAGCCAGAGGCCAAGGAAAGCCTGATTCCCTCCCCCACAGAGCAGGTAATGATGACCAGGTGGTAATGTTCCCACCTCTTGAGGGGGATGGGGTTGGATTCCATTCAAAACCTTCTTCCACCGCATCGCAGCCTCTAAATGCTCTCTCCACCTGCCCAGAAAACACTAGTGTGAGACTCCAGCAAGCTCCCTCTGGCTGCTCAGATAGCAGAGCCCTTTTTCCAAGTTTGGCTCTGGCTGCAGTGTGACTTGAGAACTGTCTGGCGACACTGAAGTAAGAGGAAGTCACCAGACTCCACCCAGCCCCAGCACCCTCCTCCAAGGCCCCCTGCTCTGCAGGTAGAGAACAGAGGTCCAAAAGGAGAACTGAGGGTCACAGGGCTTTGGTCTAGCCTGGACACTGTTGCCTCATACAATATTTTGAATGAAAACGTTGAACTAGTTGACTTTTTAAAGTGGGATGTTTCTATATTTAAAACTTCATATTTCTGGCTTTTTGGAAAATGTGGATGATCTTGAAACATGAGGGCCCACATTCCTGCGTGGTAATAACCGGCCGGAGCAGGGTAAGTGCATCCTCCCTTAGGGGGAGCATGTGCCTCCCAAATGCATTACAGTCCCACCACTCGTTCACCTCCCTGAAGCTATTTGGGTCTGAGACTCCCTGGTGCAGCCACAGGATGTTTAGTTCTTCCTGGGTGGGCTCGCCACACTCCTGCAGGCCTCATTCTTTCCAGGAAGCCAGCTGGTGCATTTCCCCCAAGGGACCGTGCTCTGGAGGGAGGGATGCCACCCCTCCCACTCCTCCATTATTTGTGGGTGCAGGCCTCCCTCTGCTCTGATGTGGGTTATTAATAACCCTGGGCAGCACTATTAGCCACCAAGTGCTCAGGTCACAGGAGGTGAGAGTCTCTGTTCTCTGCCCTGGTACCCTACACGAGGAGTCCGGTGGCCAATTGTGAAGGCTGGTGTTTGCATAGAAGTATCAACGTGTCAGAGACCCGCCCGCATCAGGGGGACAGTAAGCTGGATGCGAAGGGGCAGGAAAGCACAGTACAGCAAGAAGGACTGAAGGAACTGCAGGTGTTTAGCAGAGAAGAGAGAAGACCCAGGCAACGTGATGCCTTCTTCTGAGCACATGAAGGGCCGTCATGTGAGAAGAGGGTTAGATGAGTTACTGCTGTTAATACACTAATACAACCACTGCTAGTCGCCAGTAACAAATATCTATCTAGTGCTTACTGTGTGCCAGGCACTGTTCCAAGAAGACACATTGACTAATTTTGACACAAAAAGTAATAAATGGAAGCATAGGGGCTTCCCTGGTGGTGCAGTGGTTGAGAGTCCGCCTGCCGATGCAGGGGACACGGGTTCATGCCCCGGTCCGGGAAGATCCCACATGCTGTGGAGCGGCTGGGCCCATGAGCCATGGCTGCTGAGCCTGTGCGTCCGGAGCCTGTGCTCCACAACGGGAGAGGCCACAACAGTGAGAGGCCTGCGTACCACAAAACAAACAAACAAACAAACAAAAAACAAATAAATGGAAGCATAAGAAGATAGATTTTGGTTTAGCCGATACTGTCCAAAGAGGGAAGGGGCTGCCCCAGTCAGTAGTGAGCTCACTGTCTCTGGAGGAATGCAAGTAGATACTGGAGACTACTGAGGTGCATCAAAAGGGTGGTTGTATTAAATGATTCTTAAGGTCTCTTTCATCCTCGACATTCTGTAATTCAAATATTTTAACCTCAGGGACCTCCCATGGGGACTGAGTGGGAAAGATGCAGTGCTGGGTTCAAATATCAGAGAAGCAAGGAATGAAGAGGTGCACTCAGCACTGTGGCTCTAATGTCAGGAAAGTGAGTCTGTCTGAGGTCAGGTCAAGGAGGACAGTGTGCATTCACACAAGTGCACTCTGAAGTTCATATATGCAAATCTCTGGGAATGGATAGATATGCCAAGATAATCAGTTGTGCAAGAGACTTCCTGGGATCTTTGTGTGGCTCACCACCCCTGAGAATCAGACAGACCAGAGCTGATTAGCTTATGTGGTTAGGGTGGTGTTTTCCAAACTACTGGTTCGAACCCATTGGTGGGTTATGACATCAATTTGGTGGGTTGTAACTAGCACTAAAAGAAAAAATCAGAGTGCATCACAACTAATTGGTACACACTGTTTCTTTAAAGTGTAGATTCAATAATGCATGAGTGTATGTACCATATGTGTGCACTGAATTATGATGTGAAATTGGTGAATAAAAGCCAACCTCCTAGACCACCCTCTCTGATGGACTCTGTTCTCAGTTGTTCAAGGACAGATGGAACAAAAGGGCCCACAAAACTGAGAAGGCATCTTGAGACCGAAAATTGAGGCCGGCAGCTCCATACAATCCAGGGGTCAGTTTATTGCAGGGTGACTTACTCACAGGGGGTATCTGGACCAGGCAGACAACAATCCAGCTGTACCTGCAGCTACACTCTGTGCCGCCAAGGGGCCATTGGGACAATTTTATAGTTAACCCGGGGTAGGCGGGTAGGTGCTTGGAAACAGGACACGCATTCCTAAGATTTATGATGGGTAACTAGTCTCGTGGGTGCCAGGAATATGTCAGCAAAGGTCTTCATCATTGTTTGGGGGCTAACAGAGCATAGAGGTTACCAGGTCCAAATGATTATTAAGCAATATCTATTAACTACAAGGCTCTTGATGACAGAGAAGTGATTCACTGCATAGTACTTTTCCTGAGTAGTGTCACCAAAAGGACAGGAGAAATTGTATAAGGCCCAAGATGGCATCAGTTATGCTAACAGCCATACACCGGTCAAGGAGCCAGTGGCAGAATGCCCAGGCTGATCCCAGACTTTCATCAGGAAGATGCTGTCAATCTTCTCTTATGAGATTGGTCCCCTGAGTGTCCTGCCACTTGTAGATATACCTCTTCATGACAGCCACCGTTTCAGTGCTTTCATTGATCACACTCCTTACCTCACCTCAGGATTAAGCCAGAGCTTCTGACCCACTGAGCCTCTAGAGTCTGCCCAATAATCAGGTCTGTTCCCTTGACCCTTCCATCTCAGCACTTTGATGCCTCTCACCCAGGATTGCCTAAGTGCCTGAATTATGGCAAGGAATTAGCTGCATAATCCGTATCCCCCCTTCCCAGTTTCCTGAGTTACTTAACCTGCTGAATAGATTTATTTACTATTATCTGCAGACTGAAGGAACTGATCAAAGGTGGGGTGGGGGGAAAGAACAGTGGTGTGGTCTATGGCAAAGCTGTGCTGAGCCGTTCTCCTCACAGTAGCTGCCTACCAGGAACAGCTGTTCCTCAAGGACCCTTCTGGAAGACAACTGGCCATCAGTATTTGTGGAGCAGAAGTACCCTGTTGGCGCTCACCTAAGGCCTGGAGCAGATTGTTTAGACACCATTTCACAAGAACTGGAGTTGGGGCAGAGTTATACAACGCCTTTTGCCTTACATTGGAACTTCTTCTGTCAACAACCCATTTCGACCCACTCTGATTTGTGATGAGTGCCCTGAATGGGCATTAAAAACCAGGATGCTATGACTCATGTAGCTTGAAACTAGGATGGGTTTGTTTTGAAGTTGAATGCCAATAATAAATCAGTGTATGCTTCAAAGACTTAAATTTTCTACAATTTTTGGAACAGGTAATATATGGACATATTACAAAATTCCAAGGAATGACAGAAGGTAGACCCTTCTCACTGCAAGTGAAATGCAAGTCTCCCTCCCTCCTCTTCCCCACTCAACCAATTCCCACCCCCACCCCCAGCCCTGCGCATACCATTGAAACCACTGTCATCAGCTTCTTAAGTATCCCTCCAGAGATAGAACATTCTACATATATTATCTCAAATCACTTAGTAGTTTTCTCAAAGAAGGGTAGCAATGGTCCACAGTAGACCAGACACCTGTGTCTAAAGCCTGAATGACATTGATTGAAATAGGGAGACTCAGACCTTCAGTCTGCTGTGGGAAAACCTGGGTCCATAATACATGCTATTTGTATAAACAGAGTAGATTCTATTCTGGTCCATTATGAATGAATAAACAAATATATTTCAAGCATTAGCTATGTGCTGAAAGTAACAATGGCTGGTGTCTGTTGAGCACTTACTAAGCCCTCATATACATCATTTCACTTCATCCTGGTGATAACTTGGGAGGTGTGTGTGGATTGGCTTCCTCAGCCCCTGTAGCATCCTCCTGTGTACCTTCCTACTGCAGGAGCTAGAAAGCAGCCTGCAGCTGATGCTCTGGTTCCACCAATTAAAAGGACTTGCTTGAATTTTGGAACATGGGAGGAAGGCAGACACTGTTTCTCTGCTGTTTTCTGCCCTAAACTCTGATTGATATAAACATCTATGAGGTGGATACTATTATTATGTCTGTTTAACATAGAAATTGAGGCACAGTATAGCTAAGTAACTTGCCTGGAGCCAGGACTTGAACCTGAGCAAGATGACTCCTTTATTACACATTGCTAGGTGCTTTCACAAACCTTTCCCCTTAATCTTGTTGGGTCAAATATGAATCACTGCTATTTACAGATAGAGAAATTGGGGCTCAAGTGAGTTTCTCATCCAAGGTTGCATGGCTAATAAATGAAAGAGCCAAAAAGCCAGTAGTTTCTGACCCCTATTCTAGTTCTCATTCCACACTTCCAAATACTGCCTGAGTAGTTTCTTTAGGAGGATTCAAAGTTTTCAGGAAAATTGGCAGTCCAAATGTCTGCTAGTGACTTTATCTTAGCTAAAGGTGCAGACTTGAGGGTGTGGTCAAGATGGCAGAATAGGAAGACCCTGAGCTCACCTTCTCCCGCTGGCACACCAAAATCACAACTCTGTACAGAGAAACAGCCGATGGGGATGAACTGAGGACCAGCAGAAAAGATTTTTCACAACTAAAGGTATAATGAAGGAACCACAACAAGACAGGTAGGAAGGGCGAGATGTGGTGTAGTCAAGACCCATACACATGGGTAGGTGACCCACAAATGAAAGATAATCACAGTTGCGGAGGTTCTCCCCAAAGAGTGAGGGGTCTGAGCCACACATTGGGCTCCCCAGCCCTAGGGGTCCTGCACTTGGGAGATGCACCCCCAGAACATCTGGCTTTGAAGGCTGGGGGCTTGCATACAGGAGAGCCAGCCATAGGAAACAGAGACTCTGCTGTTAAAGGGTACACAAAATCTCACCTGCTCTGAGACCCAGCACAGAGGCAGTAACTTGAAAGGAGCCTGGGTCAAACCCACTTGCTGATCTTAGAGGTCCTCCCAGAGAGGCAGGAGGCAAGTGGGACTCCTCCTGAAGACAAAGATGCTGGTGGCACCATTGTGGGGAACTCATTCTACCACAAACACACCAGTGCTGGCAAATGCCATTCTGGAGTCTTCTCTCTAGCCTATTAGCACCAGGGGATTACCACCCACCAGCCAGTCAGTACCAGTCCTGAGACACCCCCCACTCCGGCCACAGGCAGAGCAGCCAGGTTAGTGGTGACCTGGATCCACCCACCAGTGGACCAGCCCCAGCCCCAGGATCTCCTCGGCCCCACAGCCAGCTGTACTAAGATCTGGCCCTACCCACCAGCAAGCAGGCAGCCTCTGCACAAAGTAGGGCCTGGCAGCCGACAGGGCTGGTGGTGAGCCCCATCTACCAGTGTGCCCATGGTAGTCCACCTGCCACAACAGGAGGACACATGCAGCCCATATATGGGGCATCCCTAGAGCATATAGCTCTGGTGACCAAAGGGAAGTAAGTGTGCTGCTGTGTCCCATAGGATGTCTCCTACATAAGGCCACTTCTCCAAGATTGTGAAATGTAACCAACCTACCTAATACATAGAAATAAAAACAGAGAATTAGGCAACATGAGGTAACAGAGGAATATCTGCAAAATGAAGGAACAAGATAAAACCCCAGAAGAAGAACTAAGCTAAGTGGAGATAAGTAATCTACCTGATAAACATTCAAGGTAAGTATCATAAAGATGTTCAATGAACTTGGGAGAAGAATGGATGAACACAGTGGGAAGTTTAACAAAGAGTTAGAAAATATAAAGAAGAAACAAACAGAACTAAAGAATACAATAACTGAAATAAAAACACACTAGAAGGAAGCGACAGATTAGATGATACACAGGAACAGACCAGCAAACTGGAAGACAGAGTAGTGGAACTCACCCAAGCTCATCAGGAAAAAAAAAGAATTTTAAAAAATGAAGGTAGGGCTTCCCTGGTGGCGCAGTGGTTGGGAGTCCGCCTGCCGATGCAGGGGACGCGGGTTCGTGCCCCGATCCCGGAAGATCCCACATGCCGCGGAGCGGCTGGGCCCGCGAGCCATGGCCGCGGAGCCTGTGTGTCCGGAGCCTGTGCTCCGCAACAGGAGAGGCCACAGCAGTGAGAGGCCCGCGTACAGCAAAAAAAAAAAAAAAAATGAAGGTAGTTTAAGAGACATCTGGGACAACACCAAGCATACTAACATTTGCACTGTAGGGGTCCCAGAAGAAGAAGAGAGAGAGGAAGGGGCAGAGACTATATTTGAAGAGATAATAGCTAAAAACTTTCCTAATCTGGGGAAAGAAACATACATCCAGGTCCAGGAAGCACAGAGTCCCAAACAAGATCAACCCAAAGAGATTGAAACCAAGATACATTTGTAATTAAAATGACAAAAATTAAAGATAAAGAGAGAATCTTAAAAGTAGCAAGGGAAAAGCAACTAGTTACATACAAGGGAACTCCCACAAGACTACCAGCTGACTTTTTAGCAGAAGCTTTGCAGGCTAGAAGGAAGTGGCATGATATATTTAAAGTGATGAAAAGAAAAAAATCATATGACCAAGAATATTCTACCAGGCAAGGCTATCATTCAGATTTGAAGGAGAGATAAATAGTTTTATAAACAAGCAAAAGCTAAAATTGTTCAGCAGCACTAAACCAGCTTTACAAGAATTGTTAAAGGAACTTCTCTAAGCAGGAAAGAAAAGACCACAACTAGAAATATGAAAATAAAGAAAGGAAAACATATCACTGGTAAAGGTAAATATACAGTAAAAGTAGTAGATCAGCCACTTATAAAGCTGGTAGGAAGGTCAAAAGACAGAAGGAGTAAAATCATCTGTATCTACAATAAGTAGTTAAGGGATACACAAAACAGAAAGATGTAAAATATGACATCAGAAACATTAAATGTGGCAGGGGGAATAAAAATGCAGGGTTTGTTAGAATGTGTACAAATTTAAGAGATCAACTTAATCATATATGTTATATATTTTATACATTTATATAGTTATAGTTATTATAAACCGCATGGTAACCACAAACCAAAAATCTATAATAGATATACTCATAAAAAAGAGAAAGAAATTTAAAAAATAACACTAAAGATAGTCATCAAATCACAAGGGAAGAGAGCAAAAGAAGAAAGAAAAAAAAGAACTATAAAAACAACCAGAAAACAATTAACAAAATGGCAATAAGTACATAACTATCAATAATTATTTTAAATGTAAATGGACTAAATGTTCCAATCAAAACACATAGAGTGGCTGATCAGATTTAAAAAAACCAACAAGACCCATATATATATGCTGCCTCTAAGAGACTCACTTCAGATCTAAAGGTACACACAGAATGAAAGTAAGAGTATGGAAAAAGGTATTCCATGCAAATGGAAACAGAAAGCTGGGGTAGCAATACAATCAGACAAGATGGAACTTAAAACAAGAGACAAAGAAGGACATTACATAATGATCAAGTGATCAATCCAACAAAAAGATATAACAATTGTAAATATATATGCACCGAATATAGGAGCACCTAAATACATAAAGCAAATATTAACAAACATAAAGGTAGACACTAACAGTAAGACAATAATACTAGGGGACTTTAACACCCCACTGACATCGATAGACAAATCATTCAGGCAGAAAATCAGTAAGGAAACACTGACCTTAAATGATACAGATCAGACAGACTCCATATATATATAAACATTCCATCCAAAAGCAGCAGAATACGTATTCTTTTCAAGCGCACACTGAATATTCTCCAGGATAGATCACATGGTAGGCCACAAAACAAGTCTCAATAAATTAAAAAAAATTTTTTTAAATAAATCTATTTATTTATTTATTTTTGGCTGCATTGGATCTTTGTTACTGCACACAGGCTTTCTCTAGTTGTGGTGAGGGGGGACTACTCTTTGTTGCAGTGCACGGGTTTCTCCTTGCAGTGGCTTCTCTTGTTATGGAGCATGGGCTCCAGGCACACAGGCTTCAGTAGTTGTGGCACTCGGGCTCAGTCGTTGTGGCTCACAGGCTCTAGAGCACAGGCTCAGTAGTTGTGACACATGGGCTTAGTTGCTCCACGGTATGTGAGATCTTCCCGGACCAGGGCTCAAACCCATGTCCCCTGCATTGGCAGGATGATTCTTAACCACTGCACCACCAGGGAAGTCACAAGCCTCAATAAATTTAAGAAGACTGAAATAGTATCAAGCATCTTTTCTGACCACAATGATATGAGACTAGAAATCAACTACAAGAATAAAACTGCAAAAACACAAACACATGTAGGTCAAACAACATGCTACTAAACAACCAATGCATCACTGAAAATATCAAAAAGAAAATTAAAAAAAAATACCTGGAGACAAGTGAAAATGGAAGCACAATGATCCAAAATCTATGGAAAGCAGGAAAAACAATTCTAAGACAGAAGTTTATAGTGATACAGGCCTACCTCAGGAAATGAGAAAAATCTCAAATAAACCATCTCACCTTACACCTAAAGGTACTAGAAAAAGAAGAACAAACAAACCAAAAGTTACTAGAAGGGAAAAAAGCAGAAAGTTTAGAGCAGAAATAAATGAAATAGATACTAAAAAACAATTTAAAAAATCAATGAAACTAAGAGCTGGTTCTTGGAAAAGATTTTTAAAAATTGCTAAAGCTTTTGTCAGCCTCATCAAGAAAAAGAGAGAGGGTCCAAATAAATAAAATCAGAAAAGAAAGAGAAGTTACAACTGATATCACAGAAATACAAAGGATCATAAGAGATTACTACAAACAATTATACACCAGTAAAATGGACAACCTAGATGAAATGGATAATTTCCTAGAAATGTACAATGTCCCAAGACTGAATATAGAAAAAATAGAAACTGTGAACAGATCAATTACCAGTAATGAAGTTGAATCAGTAATAAAATTTTTTTAAAAGCCAACAAACAAAAATCCAGGACAAGATGGCTTCACAGGTGAATTCTACCAAACATTTAAAGAAGAGCTAACACCTATCCTTCTGAAATTCCTTCCAAAAATTGCAGAGGAAGGAATGCTTCCAAACTCATTCCACTAGGCCAGCATCACCCTGACACCAAAACTGGACAAAGACACTATAAAAAAAAAAAAGAGAGAGAGAAAAGTACAGGCCAAATCACTGATGAACATAGATACAAAAATCCTCAATAAAATATTAACAAACTGATTCAACAATACACTAAAAGGCTCATACACCATGATTAAGTGGGATTTATCTCTGGGATGCAAGGATGTTTCAATATCCACAAATCAATCAATGTGATACATCATATTAACAAATTGAAGAATAAAAACCATATGATCATCTTAGTAGATGCAGAAAAAGCTTTTGACAAAATTCAACATCCATCTATGATTTAAAAAAAAACTCTCCAAAAGTGGGCATAAAGGGAACATACCTCAACATAATAAAGGCCATATATGAGAAACCCACAGCTAACATTATACTCAATGGTGAAAAGCTGAAACAATTTCCTCTAAGATCAAGAACAAAACAAGTATGCCAACTCTCACTACTTTTATTCAGCATAGTATTGGTAGTCCAAGCCATAGTCCAGCCACATCAGACAAGAAAAAGATATAAAAAGAATCAAAATTGGAAAGGAAGAAGTAAAACTGTCACTGTTTGCAAATGTTGTGATACTATATATAGAAAATCCTAAAGACACCACCAAAAACTATTAGAATAAATGAATTCAGTAAAATTGTAGGATACAAAATTAATATACATAAATCTGTTGTGTTTCTATACACTAACAATGAACTATCAAAAAGAGAAATTAAGAAAACAATTCCATTTTACAATTCCATCAAAAAGAATAAAACACATAGGAATAAATCTAACCAAGGAGGTAAAAGACCTGTACTCAAAAAAAGCTCTAAGACATTGATGAAAGAAATTGAAGATGATGGAAACAAATGAAAAGATATACCATGCTCACAGATTGGAAGAATTAATATTGTTAAAATGGCCATACTATCCAAGGTAATATACACATTCAATACAATCCCTATCAAAAATCTAATGGCATTTTTCACAGAACTAGAACAAATAATTCTAAAATTTGTATGGAAACACAAAAGACCTTAAATAGCCATAACAGTCTTGAGAAAGAAGAACAAAGTTGGAGGTATCATGCTCTCTGATTTCAAACTATACTATGAAGCTACAGTAATCAAAACAGTATGGTACTGGCACAAAAATAGACACATAGATCAATGGAACAGAATAGAGAGCCCAGAAATAAACCCACACTTATATAGCCAATTAATCTAAGACAGAGGAGACAAGAGTATATAATAGAAAAAAGCTAGGGACTTCCCTGGTGGTCCAGCGGTTAAGAATCCACCTTCCAATGCAGGGGATGCATGTTTGATCCCTGGTCAGGGAATTAAGATCCCACATGCTGTGGGGCAACTAAGCCCATGTGCCACAACCACTGAGTCCGCGTGCTCTGGAGTCCACGCACCACAACTAGAGCCTGCGCACTGCAACTACTGAGCCCGCACGCCAAAACTAGAGAGAAGCCCACGCGCCACAACTACAGAAGATCCTGCATGTTGCAACTAGGACCCGACACAGCCAAATAAATAAATAAATTTTTAGAAAAGAGAGAAAAGATAGCCTCCTTAATAAATGATGTTGGGAAAACTGGATAGCTACATGCAAAAGAATCATACTGGACTACTTTCTCACACCATATACAAAAATAAATTCAAAATGGATTAAAGACTTAAATATACGACCTGAAACTATACAACTCCTAGAAGAAAACACAGGGAGTACACTCTTTGACATCAGTCACAGCAATATTTTTTTGGACCTGTCTCCTCAGGCAAGGCAAACAAAAGCAAAAATAAACAAATGGGACCACATCAAACTAAAAGCTTTTGTACAGCAAAGGAAATTATCAACAAAACAGAAAGGCAATCTACTGAGTGGGAGAAGATATTTGCAAATGATATATCTGATAAGGGGTTAATATCCAAAATATACAAAGAACTCATACAACTCAAAAAAATCCAAACAACCAGATTAAAAAATGGGCAGAGAACCTGAATATTTAGACATTTCTTCAAAGAAATACAGATGGCCAACAGACACATAAAAAGATGTGCAACATCACTAATCACCAGGGAAATGCACGTCAAAACCACAATATCACCTCACATCTGTCAGAATGGCTATCATCAAAAACAAAAATAATAAGTGTTGGCAAAGATGTGGAGAGAAAGGAGCACTTGTGCACTGTTGGTGGGAATGTAAATTGGTACAGCCACTACGGAAAACTGTATGGAGGTTCCTCAAAAAATTAAAAATAAAACTACCATAGGATCCAGCAATTCCACTTCTGGGTATTTTTCCAAAGAAAACACAGACCCTAATTTGAAAAGATATGTGCACCCTAATGTTCATAGCAACATTATTTACAATAGCCAAGATATGGAAGCAACCTAAGTGTCAATTGATAGATGAATGGATGTATATATATGTATATATGTGGTGTATATATATACAATGGAATACTACTCAGCCATAAAAAATAAAATTTTGCCATTTGTGACACCATGGATGGACCTGGAGTCAAATAAATCAGACATAGAAAGATACACACTGTATGAGTTCACTTATATGTAGAATCTAATAACCAAAACAAATGAAGAAACAAAACAGACTCATAGATACAGAAAACAAACAGAGGGTTGCCAGAGCAGGGGGGAAAGGGTGGATAGGTGAAATAGGTGAGGGTGATTAGAAGGTACAAACTCCCAGTTATAAAATAAATGAGTCATATGGATGCAATGAACAGCTCAGGGAATATAGTCAACAATATTGTAATATCTTTGTATGGTGACAAGTGGTAACTGGACTTATTGTGGTGATTATTTTGTAATGTATAGAAATAACAAATCACTATTTTGTGCACCTGGAACTAACATAGTGTTGTAGGCCAATTAGAGTTCAATAAAGAAGGGGAGAAGGGGCAGTGAGCATGAGAAAGGGGGTGAGGGAGAGAGGGAGAAAGAGAAAAAGAAAAAAAGATACAGACTCACTGTGAAAGGTAAGTGAGAAGAGGAGACCCTCCCGTAGCTCTCTTGCCTCACACACATCTGAGGATTATCCTGTCTCAAAGGAGAAAATTTAACTTCCTGCACATCAGAAATGAAGTTCACATTGGCTATTTTCCTTGACATCAGCATATGGTGTCTGTTGAAAATATTCCACAAGGTTGAATGGTCAGGCTAACCAAGAGGGATCCAAAAGATGACTTGTTACTCCAAAAGAACAAACTCTGGACAGTGACTCTTTTCTTTCCCATACTAAGGCTCCAGGTTGCACTGGACTTTCTGCGGAACAGGTTTTGGTCTAAAAAGGTATTTGCCAGGGATTTCCTTGGCAGCCCAGTGGTTAAGACTCTGCACTCCCAATGCAGGGGATGCGGGTTCGATCCCTGGTCAGGGAACTAAGATCCTGCATGTCAGGCAGTGTGGCCAAAAAAATAAAATAAAATAAAATAAAAGATATTTGCCAGACTCAACTCCAACTAGCTTATGTATATTTCCAACACCTAATCCACCAACAAAAGACCATGATTTGTCATCTTTGAGGGTATTCAAAACATGTAACACAGATTTTTAAAGTAATTCAAAACAGAATAGAGTCAAAAGATATTTTAAGGTGTGACAATATTCTTTGGAATTGGCTCCCAGAAGTAAGTGAAAGAATGGCAAATACCCATTTGGACTCAGAACTTCTGGTCTGTCTATTATATGAAAGTTCATTACTTTGTAGTCATTTCTTATAAATAATAATGTTCTGGTCTATGAAAATTCATTTTTGAAAGATTCATAACAACCATATTGATCAGTTAGGATGATTTTGGTCCTAAGCAACACAAAATCCAACACAAACTGGTTTAAGAAATAAAGGGGATTTCTTTTTGGCCCGCTGCCTCTTTTGACTTCCCCCTATTCTGGGTCCTCTCATAATAGTCTTTCCCACCCCCATCACATCCAATACCCAACAGCTTCTCTTCTTGCCTCAGTTGCTATGAATGAGCTGCTCATGACTTTATCTAAGACCATCTCTCCACATGTGCACAGGATCCTGTCCCCTCTCTCTCAACACACCAATGATCCCCTCTCAATTACTTCCTACTTTAGCAAACCAACATGGTATAATTTTTCCTGATGTCAAAAATCAAAACAAAACTTCTTGACTTCATAACCCCCTCCAGCTTCAATCACATTTTTCTTCCTTCTTTGATGGTAAAAGTCCCTGATAGATTTCTCCATTCTCCTGGACTTCAGTTCCTCACTTCATTTCAGTGAGTTCTGATTCCACTAGTTGAACAACACAGTTATTCTTAGGTTTACCAATGACTTTCTTGTTGCTAAATCCAGCAGTCAGTTTTTCATCTTCATGGTAATCTACCAGCAGCATTTGATACAGTTGACTACCCTGCCTTTTTTGGAAATCCTTTCTTTTCTTGGATTTCAGGATAACCCTTTCTTGGTTCTTCTCTTTGTTGTCCACTCTTTCCTGATCTGCTTTGCTAATTTCTTCCTCATCATGCTGATCTTTAAACCCTGGAGTACACCTGGGTTTGGTTCTGGGCCTGTTCCTCTTCTACAGGTATATTCACATCTTGGTTGATTTTACCCACACCCATAACTTCATACACCATCTATATCCTTTCAAATGTTGAATGATTTCTCTCCAGAACTCTAGGTGCATATCTAACTGGCTAGTGAACATTTCCACTTGCATATCTAATGGACATCTGCAACTTAATGTGTCCAAACCAAAACTACTGACAGTTCTGTTTCCAGGATAGCTCAGTAAGCTCCTATGAGACAGACTCCTGTAGATAATAACTGTGAACTCTTAAAAACTACCAGTTACCTGAAGGCCCTAGAGAGTGAACAGAAGCAAGCAGTTTCTGGAGAGGAATCAACACTTGGAAAAAGCAAATGCACAGGGTGTGTTTCCTGTTTTGTTTTTGTTTTTGTTTTTGTTTTGCCTGAAGCAGGCTACAGTAGAGTCACAACGGGCAGATAAAATGATAGAAAACCTGCAGTCCTTCTGCCTGAAGAATAAAAGGAGAGAGTTTAAGGCAGCCACAGCCTTTAGAACGTGAGGGGAGGAATCCAGGAAAAGAGAGACCCAGAGAAGAAGAACCACACATTTTATGTATAAACTCTGTCCAGTTCTCTGGCCAATTCCTGAAATGTAGTACATGAGGCAGGCTTAAGAGGCCCAGACAAGAATAAAAGAACTTAACTGATTTTTGAACTGTGGCCCAAGAGACAGTTTATAGTTTGATACAATCAAGTTGACTGCCTGCTAAAGCAAACAAACAGTCCAGCATTTTTGGGGAGCTGTAGAACAGAATCCAGAGTCTGCACAAATTAATCACAATGTCCAGCATATCCCAAAATTTCTCAACACATGAAACAAGTGGAAAATGTGACCTATACTCAAAAGACAATCAACAGAAACTGAGATGACCCAGATGTTAGAATTAGCAGATCATAATTTTAAAGTAAGCTGTTATAACTATGCTTCATGAGGTTAGCCGTCATATGTTTGTAAACAATGAAAAGATAGAAAACAGCAGAGAAATAAACTCTATTTTAAAAAAACTAAATGGAAATTCTAGAGCTGAAAAAGATAATATTTGAAATAAAAAATTTACTGACTAGGCTTAACAACAAAATGGGGATAACAGAGGAAAGAGTCAATGACCTTGATATTAGACCAGTAGAAAGCAACCAATCTGAAGAACAAAGAGGAAAAAAGATTGGAAAAAAAAATGAACAGAGCCTCAGAGGCTTAAGAAACACTATCAAAATGTTTAACATATGTAACTGGAATCCCAGAAGGAAAGAGGAGAGACTACTGGACAGAAAAAAAAATAAGAAATAGCCCAAATTTCCCCCAAATTTGGTGAAAAATATACATTTACAGATTCAAGAAGTCCAGTATACCCCAAGCAAGATAAATACAAAGAAAACTTCCTCAAGGCATGCTGTAGTTAAACTGCTAAAAACCAAAGATGAAGAGAAAATTTTGAAAGTAGCCAGAGAAAAAGAGGGGGAAAAAAACCCAACTCAAATGACCCTGACTTCTCACCAGAAATAATGGAGGCCAATATCCAATGAGGGGTTAACATCCAAAATATACACAAAATTTGTATAGATACCAAGGGGGGTGGGGGCATGGGATGAATTGGGTGATTGGGATTGACATATATACACTATTATGTATAAAATAGATAACTAATGAGAACCTACTCTATAGCACAGGGAACTCTACTCAGTGCTCTGTGGTGACCTGAATGGGAAGGAAATCCAAAAAAGGGGGGTATATGTATATGTATAGCTGATTCACTTTGCTATACAGCAGAAATTAACACAACATTGTAATGCAACTATACTCCAATAAAAAATATATATACACAAAATTTTATACAACTCAATAGCAAAAAAAACATATAACCCAATTTAAAATGAGCAAATGACCTGAATAGGCATGTTTCCAAAGAAGGTATACAGATGGTCAACAGGTACATGAAAAGGTGCTCAACACCACTAATCATCAGAGAAATTATCAAAAAAAAAAAAAAAAGAGAGAGAGAGAGAGAAATGCCAATGAGGATGTGGAGAAAAGGGAACCCTGTGCACTGCTGGTGGGAATGTAAAGTGGTACAGTCGCTACAGTATGGAGGTTCCTCAAGAAATTAAAAATAGAACTACCATATGATCCAGCAATCCCACTTCTGGATATATATCCAAAGGAAATGAGACCATTATCTCAAAGAAATATCTGTACCCCCATGTTCATTGCAGCATTATTTACAATAGCCAAGGTATAGAAACAACCTAAATGTCTGTCAAAAGATGAATGGATAAAGGAAGTGTGGTATATGTGTACAATAGTAAATTGCTCAGCCTTAAAAAAGAAGGAAATCCTGTCATTTGCAACAAAAGTGAAATAAGTCAGACAGAGAATGACAAATACTTGATGGTATCACTTATATGTGGAATCTTAAAGAAAGGCGGGGTGGGGGAGGGAATCAAAATCATAGAAACAGAGAGCAGAAGAGTGGGCTATAGGTCAGAGAAATAGTCAGAGGTTGGTAAAAGGGTACAAACTTTCAGGTATAAGATAAATAAAGTCTGAGGATCTAATGTGTAACATGGTGACTAAAGTTGATAACACTGTATTGTATAATTGGAATTTTCTAAGAGGAAAATTTAAATGTTCTCACCCCACCCCCAGAAAAGGTAAATATGGGAGGTGATGGATGTACTAATCAACTTAGATGGGGGCAATCCTTTCACCATGGATCCTATATCAAATCATTATGTTGTCTACTTTAGATATCTTACAGTTTTATCAGTTATACCTTAATAAAGCTGAAAAAGGTGGGGGGCCCGGGGAGAAAAGAAACAATGAAGAAACCAGTGGACCTACATCTCTAAAGTACTGAAAGTAAAAACTTTCAACCCAGAATTCTGCACTCGGCAAAACTATTCTTCAAAAATGAAGGTAAAATAAAGATATTTCCAGATAAAGAAAAACTAAAAAATGTCACCATTAGCAGATCTTCAGTACAGAAAATGCTAAAGTTCTCAGGCTGAAGGAAAGTAATATAAGAAGGAAATTTGGATTATTAGAAACAAATGAAGACCATGGTAAATAATAATAACCAGATAAATACAAAGCCAAATTTGTAATTCCCACTTCGTCCCACCCAAACCTGCTTTTCCTTGTAGGTTCCTTATCTTGGTGATGAAAACACATTTCCCCAGGCAAACACCTTGGCATTAGATCCTTCTCTTACTGTCCAGCAAGTAGTCTTGGCTCTACTTTCAAATCAATATATATTCAGAATCTGACCATTTTTTCTACTTCCATTTGCCTTCCTGGCCCAAGCCACTAGTATCTCTTGCTTGGATTACTGCAATAGCCGGCTAACCAATCTCCCTATTTCTACCCTTGCTACCGTGCAGTCAACGGCATAGACCACAGCAGACAAAGGGCTCCTTTTAAAGCCTATGTCAGTTCTTCCACTCTTCTGCTCAACAGGCTCCAACGGCTTCCCATCTCACCAGGGAACAAAAAGAGTCCTTGCCACAGTCTACAAAGGCCCCATGTGATGTGGTCCCTGCTACTTCTCTGTTCTTCCTCCCTCCCTCTCTTGCTCATTCTGATCTGGCCACCTTGGCTGTTCCTTCCTTGCTGCTCCTCAAACCCACCGGCATGTTCCTGCCTCAGGGACTCTGCTCTTGCCCCAAAGTCCTTCTCTGATATTTATAGGACTCACTCCTTCAAGTTTCTCCCTAAATAATGCCTTATCAGTGAAATCTTTCCTAACCATCCTCCTTCATCTTTAGTTTTAGTCATAACACTTCTTGCCTTCATATTCAGTTAAATGTTTGTTGAATGAATGAATGAATGACACAGATACCTGTAACACAAGGCTGAAAGCTCAGATAATGGGCTATGAAAGTTCAGAGGAAGGAAACTTATTTCTTGAGCATCCTTCATATTCTAGCACTGTTGTTTATACCAGTTAATCTTCATTACTGTCCTGTTAAGTAACTTATTGCCACTAATTTATAGAGAAATGTTGAGGCTCAGAGAGGTTGTTTGCCAAGGTCACGTGCATAGTAAGTCATGGCAGCAGAATTCAACCTAGGTCTTTATAATTTCATTTGTACATTCATTGCATCACACAGCTCCCAAAACCCCATCTGGCTCAGATGAGGGAGAGAGAGGAAGCATCTGGAAAGACTTTCTGGAGGAGGTGGCATCCTGAATCCTGTGAGATTAGAGAAAAAATATTTATATCTATTTCCCAGTTCCTGGCACAGAGTCTTAAAACCCTTATAATTCCCTAAGTGATGAGAGCACTAGGAGCATCTTTTGTTCTCATATTTGGTCTTTGACCCAGTTTTTGACACAGAATTCCTAAATCCCTTGCAATTTCCTGAGTGATAGCAGTGTCTTTTGATGTAATGAGGTGGCCCTTGGTGGGTTCTTGGATGGGGGCTGGTCACTGGAAAGACCAAGCCACCATTAGAAACTTGGAAATTTTCAGCCCCACCTCGGATTCTCCAGAGAAAGGAGAGGGAAAATGGAGTTAATGATCGATCATTATGTGATGAAGCCACCATAAATAGCCCAAAAGTATGGGGCTCAGAGAGCTTCCAGGTTGGTGGACACGTGGGGAGAACAGCGTGCGCAGAGAGGGCAGGAAGTTCCTCACCTCCCCCCAACCCCACACACCCTGCCCATGCATCTCTTCCATCTGGCTGTCCCTAATTATATCCTTTTATAATAAACCGGTAAACAGTAAATAAAGTGTTCCTGAGGTCTGTGAGCCACTGCAGCAAATTAGTCAAACCTCCGATTTACAGCCAGTCAGTCAACAGCACAGGTGGCAACCTGGACTTGCAATTGGCATCTGAAGTGTGCAGGGGGCACTCTTGTGGGACTAAGCCCTTAACCTGTGGCATCGGATGCTATCTCCAGGTAGACAGCATCAGAATTGGATTCAATTCCAAATTAAATTGTAGGACACTCAGCTGGCGTCACAGAATTGCTTGGTGTCGGGAGGTGGGGACAAATCCCACACATCTGGCGTCAGGAGGGTTGTGAGTGTGATAGAAGTGCAAGAACAAAGGAGACACACAGGAGAAGTGGGTTTTCCTAACACACGTTCCCAAGGGAAAAGATATAGGCAGGAGGTGAGCATCACTCACGATGTTAAGGGGTTGGGATGGAAGATGAAACTGCTACATGGAGAGGCACATCCTAAGACATATGTAAGAGGAGAGGTGATACCAAGAGCAACCTTTGCTACTTCACAATTCTGCCTGAACTTTCCAGCAATTAGAGTTGTCCCCAGATGGAGCCAATGACCTAGGGAAGCAATAAGGATGCTATTGTTTATGATTCCTTATCTGTACTGAGTGCTTCAGAATTGACAAGTACTTTCACATCCATAACCTCACTGATCCTGTGACAGTTCTGTGACATTGGAAAGGTCAAGTATTCTTTCCCGGTTTTATATCTGAGGAAGATGAGGCTCAGCGATTAGGCTCAACTCAAATCCTTTCATTTGAGGTTCAAAGCTCGTTTGAGGTAGTGAGAGCTCCGTTCTTGAGCCGTAGGGTTCCATGGGTGGGAGCCGTAGGGTTCCATGGGTGGGAGCCGTAGGGTTCCATGTTGGATTGTCATAGCGGGGGGTAGTGTGAACAATGGTGAAAGAACATGATGGGCTCTGTGGACTTTATGATCCTGGTTCAGTCTTTCTTTTTTTTTTTTTTTAAGGTTTCTTATGGTAGTAAAATATATCTAACATAAAATTTACCCTTTTAATCATTTTTAAGTGTACAGTTCAGTGGCATTAAGTACCTTCACAGAGTTGTGCAACCATCGCCACCATCCACCTCTGGAACTTTTTCTTCATCCCAAACTGAAGCTCTGACCCCATTAAACACTAACTCTCCTTCCCCCCACCCAGCCCCTGGCAACCACCATCCTACTTTCTGTCTCTATGAATTTAGCTATTCCAGATACATAATATAAGTGAAATGACACAATATTTGTCCTTTGGTGTCTGGCTTATTTCACTTGGCAAAATGTTTTCAAGGTTCATTTGTACTGTAGCATTTATCAGAATTTCATTCCTTTAGAAGGCTGAATAATATTTCATTGTATGGTATATATATATACATTTTCTGTATCCATTCCCAGGCGTTGTGGTTCAATCTTGCTAACAAAAGGAGCAGCCTCTTTCTCCAGAAATATTTCCCCCTTTACGCTACCAGCTCCAAGAGCAGAATATACCAGCACCCTTTCTCCTTACCCCAGGGAGGCTCTCCCCATGCAAATGGGGTCATTTGCCCAGAGAACTACCTACTTGGGGGATCAGATCCCATTGTGAACACAATGGAAGTTTCTAGTCTTCTAGAAGACAGTATCGTGTGAGGGCAAGGCACCAGACTTCTTTCCCTGAAGAACACGAATGGCAAAATGCTCCAGGTCTCCCCCTCCCCCAAATCAAGAAATATAGCTCGGCTGCCTGAGTTGCCTGGGAAGAGGGAGAGAGAAAGAGAGGTGGCCAATGGGGGACAGCCACCACTTCTACCTTGTTCCCTCACACAGTCTCCCAAGATGCCCCTGTCCCTCTCAGTCATTACCAACTAGAGGCGGGCCAGAGCTGGGTGGTGTGGCCACCTGTTGGGGACCAGGGGTGGTGCAGCCTTGGGGCCCAGAGAGGCCCCATCCTTTCCAGCTGGACCTGCTGCAAGCACCAAGCAGCAACATCCCTGCTCCACCTCCACCACTGGGGAATGAGAGGCTGGTGGGCTGAGACTGCTGCAGGAAAAGCTAGATAGAAGCCCAGCTGACAAACAAAAACTGAAACAAAAGTAGCCCCTATATGCAGACCGAACTTTACTCAGCATTAAGAAGAAATGAGGGGCTTCCCTAGTGGCACAGTGGTTAAGAATCTGCCTGCCAATGCAGGAGACACGGGTTCGAGCCCTGGTCCAGGAGGATCCCACATGCCGTGGAGCAACTACGCCCGTGTGCCACAACTACTGAGCCTGCACTCTAGAGCCCACGAGCCACAACTACTGAAGCCCGTGTGCCTAGAGCCCGTGCTCCGCAACAAGAGAAGCCACCGCAATGAGAAGCCCGCGCACTGCAACGAAGTGTAGCCCCTGCTCGCTGCAACTAGAGAAAGCCCGCGCGCAGCAACGAAGACCCAACGCAGCCAAAAATAAAATAAATAAATAAATCAAATTAAAACAAACAAAAAAAAGAAGAAATGAGCTATCAAGCCATGAAAAGACATGGAGGAAACCTAGGTGCAAATTACTAAGGGAAAGAAGCCAATCTCAAAAGGCTCCCTACCGTACAATTCCAACCCTATGACATCCTGGAAAAGGCAAAACGATGGAGACAGTAAAACGATCAGTGGTTGCCAGGGGTTCGGAGGGAGGGAGGAGTGAATAAGTGGAGCACAGGGCATTTTTAAGGCACTGAAACTATTCTGTGTGATGTTATTATGATGGATACAGGTGTCAAAACCCATTGAGTGTACAACACTGAGCGTAAAGCCTAAGGTAATCCGTGGACTCTGGGTGATAACCACATGTCAGTGTAGGTTCATGGATTGTAACAGATGTACCACGCTGGTGGCAAACGTGGATGGTGGGGAGGCTGTGCATGTGTGGGGCGGGGGTACATGGGGGACCATGGGTAAATGGGAACTCTCTGTACTTCCTGCTCAGCTTTGCTGTGAACCTCAAACTCCTCTAAAAACTAGTCTCTATTAAAAAAACCAAAGTAGCCCCAGGTACCCTGAGCTCTGGCTAACAGAGAGGGCCACCTCACTCTTCACGCCAGGAGTCACTCAGCGTTAGGCTCAGAGAGACTTGCTTGCCCCCAGGAGGGGGCAAGCCCCATTTTTCTCTTCTGATGCCATTTCTTTTTCCCAGGGGGCGGGGATGGAGAGGGATTCCTTTGCCTTTTAAGTATAGGGAGGGGATTGCTGGAGTCCTTCAAGGCCTCTGCTTGATTCCTCAGCTCAAATCTGACACCTCACGAGGCCTCCCCTGACCTCCGTAACCCCTAGTCACTCCCCCTCCCTATCTGGAGGCCTAGTTTCCTGTCCAGCACTCTTCACCACCTGAAATTCACCTACTTGCTTTCTTATGCCAAAACTAAGACAGAGCCTTGTCCCTGGTGTCCAGTGGGAGGCACAGAGGAGGAGCTCAATAAATGTTTGTTGACCAAATGAATAACTGTGTGACCAGCTGCATAACCGAGGGTAAGGCAGCTAAACCTTTCTGGACCCCAATTTCCTCATCTGTAAAATGGGCGATTAGACTTAATGACCGCGCTCTCTTCTTGCTACAATGCTCTGAGT
The DNA here is from genome assembly GCF_025265405.1 of Mesoplodon densirostris. NCBI lineage: Eukaryota > Metazoa > Chordata > Mammalia > Artiodactyla > Ziphiidae > Mesoplodon > Mesoplodon densirostris. The sequence goes on along the minus strand of NC_082674.1, from coordinate 22,723,525 downwards.
GTTCCAGCAAGTATCAGAATGACCTTGTTTTCCCACCCAAGGGCTTCTGCCAGGCCATCAGGTGACTGCGAGGTACTTAGGAAGAGAACTCCTAGCAGTCTGATCGATGTTGTCTGACTTCTCAGGCAAGGTCTGCAGATGCAGGAGAAAGGCCAGAGGGTGAGCTGAGCAGATTGGGGTGTGGGGGAGCTCCCCGCCTAGAATGTAAGCTTTAGGTTGGCGGGGGCTCATATTTGTTTGTATAGCCCATGTCCCTAGAACAGTGCCTGGCACACAGTGAGCTCACCAGACAGTGACCATATGGGTAAAGCACCAGCCCTCAGCACGTTTCCAGTCTTGGGTGAGTGTTCTGTTTGGGTTGAGTGTGGTATGAAAACAACGATAATAATCCCTCCCATTGGTGGAGCCCTTTGCAAAGTGTTCGCACGTGCATGATGCATTTGATTCTCATGACAGCCCCATGAGATAAGGACCATCAAGTATTATTATCCCCAGTTTACAGATGAGATAACTGAGTTTCCAAGAGTTTAGCTTGCCCAAGGCCACATAGCTGGTAAATGGCAGAGCCTGATCTCAAACCCAGGGTTTTTGTTTTTTTGGGTTTTTTGAATTTTTGAATTTTATTTTAGTTATTTTTTTATACAGCGTGTTCTTATTAGTTATCCATTTTATACATATTAGTGTATATATGTCAATCCCAATCTCCCAAAAACCCAGGGTTTTTTGCTCCAGACCCAATGCTTGTGTGTTGCTGGCTGTGCAAAGCCCTGCAGGTGGGCTGGAGAAGAAAGCCTTATGTTAGAGCCAGGGCCCCGAGGACAGAAAAGGCGCAGAGAGAAGAGCTGCTGCGACTGAGCCTGTGCTGCTGCTAGCTGGGCCCTCTGGCTGGGGGATAGGGGTTGGGGGAGGGGGAGGAGTGAGTGAGGAGGGGATGGGGTGGGGGAGGGGGAGGACTGGGGGAGGAGTGAGTGGGGAGGGGATGGGTGGGGGAGGGGGAGGACTGGGGGGAGGATGAGTGAGGAGGGGATGGGTGGGGGGAGGGGGAGGACTGGGGGAGGAGTGAGTGAGGAGCAGGAGGACAGCGGGCAGAGCCAGACGCTCCTCCACTCCAGCAGTGGCTGGGACCGCTGGGCGAGAGGCTGGAGAGACCACTGGCCTCACACAGGCACTCTGCCCCTCAGGTCCAGACATGCCCAGCTGCAAACAGGTCCTTCATGGGGCACAGATGCCAAGGATGTGGGCAAACTGGTTTGAGGAATACAAAAACCAACTTAAAGCTTTCTTCCCTTTCCCACACAAGGCACCAGACCTGCCCCATCATCCCTATGCCAAGGAACTCTCCAGAATGGCGTTTGTCCAGCCCCCAAATCCGCCTGACTTCACCAAAGTCACTTATATGTCACTTCAAATCATACACACACACACAGAGTGCCACCCCAGAGCCCTCGCCCTGGAATTCTCCAAGCTGAGCCCGCTCGGGCCCTCCCCCCACCTCCACCTGTGAAAATCCTTTGCTCCCATCCTGCTTCCCTGCGCTGGGTCCCACCTGGTGCAGGGGTCGCAGATGCTGGCCACATTGCATCAGCCCACATCAGGGAGCCCCGGGGAGCCAGCAGTTATCACACGTCCCTGAGGCTTTCCCCAGAAACCACGAGGCAGTGATGAGGAAATGGAGGGGGAGGGGTGGGGCGAGGACACGTGGCGGCCCACCCGCTGGCCTGTGTTTGTCACGGAGGGCACGGAGCGAGCAGCAGAGTAGAGGTCATCGCGAACCCGTGCGCGAAAAGGGACAGGCGGGGAGACTGAGGACCCACCTGAAAACCAGCGGGAAGAGGTGCCGTGTCAAAATGTCGTTTTCTTGCTGGAGGGGTGCTTTTCTTTCCAGACGCCGCAGCAAGACCCAAAATGGCCGGAGGGGGACATCTCAGTTAATCACTGGCCGATGTTTGGGTCCGCTCTGTCAGCCCCAAGGCCCGCGCTCCTGCTGCATGCCAGGCTCCAGAGCCAGAGTCCTCCTTCCTGCTTCACAAGGAGATTTAGATGCAGCTTCCCCGCCGCCCGGCTGGAACAGGGCGCCCAGCGCTAGAGCAAACAGGTGATTACCACCACCACGTGTAGCTGGTAGTTGTTTATTGATTACACGTTTCTTTTTTTTTTTTTTTTTTCGGTACGCAGGCCTCTCACTGCTGTGGCCTCTCCCGTTGTGGAGCACAGGCTCCGGACGCGCAGGCTCAGCGGCCATGGCTCACGGGCCCAGTCGCTCCGCGGCATGTGGGATCTTGCCGGACTGGGGCACGAACCCGCGCCCCCTGCATCGGCAGGCGGACTCTCAACCACTGCGCCACTAGGGAAGCCCGATCACACGTTTCTTGATCACCTACTCTCCCAGGCCTTGTGCGAACGGGGTTCTCATTTCCTTAATGGGACGCCTCCCAGAGATGGTTCTGGGGGCCATGACGGGGAGGGTGTGCTTCTGACCTGGGTGGGGTGATCAGACGCCCCGACTTGCCTGGGACAGTCCCATTTTATGTCTGTTGTCCTAGCCTCATTGTCCACAGAGCCCCGTCTCACTCTCAGAGACGTCCTGGTTTGGAAGATACATGATAGGTTTGTGGGGGGCCTGGCCCGGGGACTGGCTCAGGGGAGTTGTGTGTGATGTGCCTTGTTCCCAAGAGGGGCAACTGGACTGAGAGAGGCAGACACTAGAGGGCGCCAGTTAGCTGTACTTGGCCGGCAAAGTCCCCAGGCTGGGGCCCGACTGGCTGCCAGGGGACAAGGCCTGTCTGAGGAGAATCGCAGGCAGAGGCCGGCAGGTGGGGACCAGTGCTCAGCAGAGCCCTAGCTGAGCCCTTTCTTGGCCTACACCCAGCCTGGCCTGCCTCCTCCCACCCCCCCCACCCCCCACCCGCATCCAGCCAGCAGGGTGCTGAGCAGTGCCTATGAGGGAAGACGGGTCCTGGCACTGCCTCCCCTCCTCCATTTCAGCCTGGACAGGCCCCTGCCAGCCTCTCCCCCCCACCCCCGGGCTCTTGGGTGTGCCATGGTCCACCCTTGCTGGAGACCTCAGGCCCCTGGGCCTGCTCTCCCAGTGGTTTGTGGCTGGGCCTCAGATGGCCATTCTGGAATAATAGCCAGGCTGGGTCCAAGGAAACCCCACAGCCCCGGAAGGGTGAAGGTGGGATGGGGTGGGGAGGGCAGGAGGTAGGATGTAGAAGGGACCCACTTTCTCTTCCTTAACCCACCCTCCCTGGCCATGTGGACTCAGATGCAACACTGGAGTCTGGGCATCCTCTCCTGTGGAGAGCCCGAAGGGCTTGCTGCCCATGAAGAACCCTCTGCCCACTGTCCTGACCTGGCCACTGCCCTGTCCACCCCACAACTGGACACAGGATTGGCCTCCAGGGAGGCATACTCTCTGTTCCCATTCTATTCCCCAGCCCCCAGCCCCCGTGACTCCTCTCCAGCAGATGAACCTGATATTACTGGACACCAAGCAGGAGAGAACAGGCCGCACAAAAGGTGGGTTGAGGACTTTTAGGACCACAGGCTTCGGCATCCAACAGACTTGGACCTGGGTTGTGGCTCTGATAACGCTAGCTGTGTGACTTTGGGCACATTGTTTAACTTCACTAAGCCTCGGTTGACTCACCTAGAAAAGGTTAGAAGAGCGTCTATTTAGCAAGGGTGGTGGGAGGAGTAAAGGCAGTAAGAACACAGAGCACCTAGCTCAGTGCCTGGCACCCAAGCAAGCAGTGCCCATGGTGGAGGAGTCTCTGAGCAGCGCCGGCAGGGCCTTTCAGTCCCAGCCCAGCTTTGCTCTCTGCAACAGGAGTCCTCGTCTGCAAGAGAAGAACAAAGATGGACCATAAAACGTGTTATGGTACACATGGTACATGAACTTTCTATTTGACAGTGACATCATGGCTGCCTTAGTGCCAACAGCCTCAACCTTTTAAAGAATCATTCACTCATTCGTTCATTTGTTCATTCATGCATTAGTCCCAGATTATAACTGTTGTCCTGACATCATGAGTAATAGCCTCCTTTCACTCTTGAAGTGTCCCAGTTTGGATGATAAATGATATGATCACCCTACCTACTGTGCCAGGTTCTGTGCCTGGCACTAGGGATTGAGAGAGAGATGCTATATAAAGACACTGGGCCTATAAAGCCTTGTATAGGGCTCACCAGCCAGTGAGGAAACAGACGAGATGACTGGAGAAGTGTGAGAAGTGTGGGGCTAGAGATGTGTGGCCAGCTGGTGTCCCTCTGCCCCGTAAAACCCTCCCAAGAAGTACCCTTTGATTTATCTCTTCTTGGGTTAATTTACTTTTACTTATTTACAAACCAACTTTTTGAGGTCAGTTCATGCCATACATTTCCCACCAGATACATGAAGTCGCAGTCCTCTTATTCATTATAATATTATTTTTCTCCAGCCTCAGAAGCTGCCTTCTATTCAGATATTTGTGGTATTCTGTTTTAAGAGTCACAAATATCCCAACTGCTCCTTCATGATCCTATAAACATCAGTTTTCCAGAAGCAGGTACTAATTTATTTTTTCATTCTCATGGAAAAGTACACAACTGGAAAATGGCAGTGATCTCGAGGCACACTCTGAAAGGCTAGTCCTCATAACTTAGGCCAGAAACACCTCCATGACATTTAATGAAGTTGAGGGGAGTCTTGGGGAAAAGGAGGGAAAATGAGAGAAAAGGAGCAGGGGTGTACCCTGGGGTTGGCTGGGGGTCAGGGCTGGAGCGGTCACCTCTGGGCTCCTGCCTAATCATCTGAGTTGGGTTGGGGAAGGACAACTGCCCTCCCCAAGGGACCACAGGCAGCCAGGCATGAGTGTATGCGTGAGGGTGGTGCCCCCTCGCCACCCACACCAGAATCAGTGTTGAATATGGAGGCTTTCAGGGTCCCAAACCTGCCAGGTTCCCACACACCGTGCCCATTCTCCTTGGCCCAGGTCCCATCAAACACTTTCCTCCTTCCCCCACCCACACCTTTCAGGTTCCTACTCAGTTATCTCAAGAACACCAGGGTCCCACATTTGCTGCAGGGTCTCTGTGTCCAACGCTAGGTGCACCACAGGAATCATATCTGTCCCTCTTTCTCACCTGGGGATGGATCTCAGGATTCTATCTCACCATTATCCAAGAGTGTAACTGGGTGAAAATCATGGCTGTACCCGGCCGGCCGCAGGGGAAGCATCACCTTATTTAGACGTGCTGCCCCCAGGGGCGGAAGGAAAGGAAGGAGGAGGAGGGAGATGAAAAGCAAATAGAACCAAAAGGAGAAGAAAGAAGAAGGCATGGGTGATACTGAGAATCAAGGGCAACTAGTGATGTCATCACAAGGAGTGTTTCACCTGGGTCAGTGGGAGGGGGCAAGGCACGGTGACTCATTTATGAGACTGGCCCCCATATCCAGGAGAAGCCATTCATTTAGCAAGTCATCAAGTCTTTCAGCACACGTTTATTGAACTGTTACCGTGTTTCAAACACTGGACTAGGCACAGGGGAGGGAGAGAGAACTGACAAGACACTGGGAGCTCGTGGCCTAGAAGGGAAAGACAGTTCCACTGCAGAGTGTAGGTGTGCCGGGGGCAGAAGGAGATGAGGCCAGAGGACAGGGGGCTCGGTGCCATTCAGAGGGAGTGGCAGGAAAGACTGCCCCCCAGGAAGGAAGGAGAGGGTGGGGAGGGGACTCTGTGATACGTGCTGCGGGAGGAGTAGGCAGACGCCAGATGGAGGGAGGGGAAGGGAGTTTCAGGCAGAGGAAGGAGAGTTGTGCTAGAAGGCACGGAGGTCGCAGGGTGGAGGGAGATTTGGGGAACTGTAAGAAGATCCTGAGAACCATATGACCCAGCAATCCCACTACTGGGCATATACCCTGAGAAAACCATAATTCAAAAAGAGTCATGTACCAAAATGTTCATTGCAGCTCTATTCACAATAGCCAGGACATGGAAACAACCTAAGTGTCCATCATCGGATGAATGGATAAAGAAGATGTGGCACATATATACAATGGTATATTACTCAGCCATAAAAAGAAACGAAATTGAGCTATTTTTAACGAGGTGGATGGACCTAGAGTCTGTCATACAGAGTGAAGAAAGTCAGAAAGAGAAAAACAAATACTGTATGCTAACACATATATGTGGAATTTAAGAAAAAAAATGTCATGAAGAACCTAGGGGTAAGACAGGAATAAAGACACAGACCTACTAGAGAATAGACTTGAGGATATGGGGAGGGGGAAGGGTAAGCTGTGACAAAGCAAAAGAGAGGCATGGACATATATACACTACCAAACGTAAGGTAGATAGCTAGTGGGAAGCAGCCGCATAGCACAGGGAGATCAGCTCGGTGCTTTGTGACCACCTAGAGGGGTGGGATAGGGAGGGTGGGAGGGAGACACAAGAGGGAGGAGATATGGGGATATATGTATATGTATATGTATAGCTGATTCACTTTGTTATAAAGCAGAAACTAACACCATTGTAAAGTAATTATACTCCAATAAAGATGTAAAAAAAAAAAAAAGATCCTGAGAGGGTGCAGGGGAAGGTGGCGAGAACTGAGGTTGAAGAGCGAAGGAGAACCGATCCCGAAGGAGCCGAGATGCTCTTTCCAGGCACTGAGGCCCCCTGACGGTATAAACCCAGGAGAGCGTGGTCAGATCCCCTCTTGGGAGAGGACACCCTTCGTCTAATGTGGGCAAGTGACTCTGATAGCTGGGTGACCAGCTCACTCAGAGAGAGACTGGCCCCAGTATGGAGCTCTTACGGGGGTCTGGCCTGCGCTGGAGGTTTCATCACACATCACCCCATGCCACCCTCCAGCGATCCTCGGAGGTAGATCGGATTTCCCCAGTGGACGGATATAAAGGCTGAGGTGCCGTAGGCATTGAAGCTTGCCCACATCACACAGCCAGTAAGTGGCAGAGCCAAAATCAGAAGCCAGGATGTCTGAGCTCTTAACTGCTTCCAAACCCTACCATCCCGAGGCCTCCCTAGGACCTCCTGCTTGAACTCACTTTCCATGATGTTTCACAGCTCCTCCTCAGCCACGGCCAGTTTCGTGGGATTCTCTTAAAAACAGCCAGGCTTCACCAAGATGTGTGGCCCACCCTGCCTCGACCTTCTCACCCATGCCCCATCTTGTCCCATCATAGGACCTGGAGCCCTGGTTCCCCGAGTCAGGGGCTGAGGGGTCCTAGCTGTGTGGACCCCATACTCTCTCCCTGTCCCAAACCTCTACATCTCTGGGGAAGCTACCAGGACTCCCTCCTGGGGGAGTTGGAGCCAGGTCATCCTGTAGACCACAGCCCACCAAGATGACTAGGGCTCCCAAGAAGGACCCTCACTGCAGAATTTCCTTTTTCAAATAGGAGACTTGGGTGAGAACCACGAGGACAGGCCCCGGCATGAGCAATAGCAACATCAGACCTCGCCTAAGCCCATGGTGGCTCCTGTTCTGCACAGAAGGAAGGAAAGACCTTTTCCACCTGGCCTAGGGTCCCAACACTGTCCATCTTTCCTGGCTGGTGATAAATTCCCAAACATATTTTTGCTTTTCCCTCTAAAATGTAATCTTGGGTATATTTCAAGGGAAACACTACTCTGTCTGTTTCTGATTCATACTCACTGAGCTCATCAAAACCAGAGTTATTTGGTAATCCCTGCTGGGTTTACTGGATGCCCTCTGGGATCTGTAAAAATCTCTGTTCCTCAGAAACAGGAAGTTTCAACAGAAGGACAGATGCTGGTTGCAAAAGTCAAAATTTGAATCCTCTCTGTCTACTGGAGAGGCATTTCCTTCTTTCTGCCCATCAACAAACGTGGATTCTGTGCCTACTGTGTGCGGAACACAGAGATGATTTTTAAAAGGGGCTCTGAATTAATTTGTTAGAGCTGCCATAACAAAGTACAGATGGGGTGGCTTAAACAGAAATTTATTTTCTCACAATTCTGGAGGCAGGAAGTCCAAGATCAAGGGGTCTTCAGGCTAGTTTCTTCTGAACCTTCTCGCCTTGGCTTGCAGACAGCCGCTTTCTCCCTGTGTCTTCACATGGTCTTCCCTCTGTGTGTGTCTGTGTCCCGATCTCCTCTTCTTAGAAGGACACTGGTCACATTGGACTACAGCCCACCCATATGACCTCATTTTAACTTAATTACCTATTTAAAGACCCTGTCTCCAAATTCAATCATGTTAGGAATTCAACGTATGAATTTGGGGGGACACAATTCCGCTGATAAGAGGCTCTGATCTCAAGAAGTCATTATCCTGTGACAACGGTTTTTTCTTTGATCTTGATCTGAGGTTAGCCCCTGAGATGAGGTGGTTTAGAATATATTTCCTGAGCTGTTGTAGACTTTCTAAGGCAGGATGATTCCATGGACTAGGCACTGAGCTATCAGATCTGGATTCAAATTTTGCCTCTTTCGCTTACTAGTTGGGTGATGTAGCCCAAGTTACATAAACTCTGAAACGTCAGTTTCTGAACCGTCAGTTTCTCACCTGTATAATGAGGATCATACTGCCTGCCTCACAGGGAGTTTTTGTGAAGATCCAAAAAGATAATACATGTAAAACATAGCACAATGTCTGGGAACATAGTAGGTGCTCACCTACTATGTGGGAGTTCCCCTTCCAAGTGTATTTCCTGCAGGGTTTCCTCTTCCAGGGAATTAAGGATGTATTCCATCCATTCTCTGGGGAGGAGCGTGCCAGGAAACATAAGAAACTCAGGTACAGTATTAAGATGTCAGCTTCCTCAGCCAATCCATAGCCAAAATGCCTGACCGCTATTTGGGCCAGAAGGATACTTCCTTGGTCACCTCTTATAGTCTGGGCTGACTGGCTCACCACCTCTCCATCCTACATGTGGTCTCCTGGCTTTTCCACCTGTTACTACCTCAGAAAATGTTCTACCCTGAAGGCAGCCAAGCCCCAGAGCAGGAAGAGGGAAAAATAATCTGGACTTGAACTTCACCAGGAACACCCACTGCCGGGACCTCTGTGAGAATGTGATGTAGGAAAAGGTGGGGATGGCTGTTGGGTCCAGGCTGAGCCCAGCTGTGGAGAGCTGGTCTGGCAGAGAAAACAAGTCCAGAGGCTGGCAAAGACCAGACCTCACAGTCCAGAGACGTAGGTGCTGGACTAGTCTAGGGACCTGGGTTCTAATACCAGCTCTGATAGTTCCCAGTGGTGGGCAATTCACATGACCTCTCTGAGCTTCAGTTCCCCTCAGAGAGACAAATGGGATAATGTGTTAGAAAAAAATCGAGTTCATATTTTATCAACAAGTCTAAAAGGTACCCTATTGGCATCTCTCCTCTGGGCTACCACACTTTCCCAGCTGCCTAGGAGTGAAGGGAGAAGTCCTTGTTGCTTTGGTTTCTAGTTTCCTTAAACTGCCAGCATTCTACACACACACACACACACACACACACACACACACACACACACACACACACCACACTTTGCAGCAGATTAAGGATGCATAACTTCTCAAAAAGAGTAGCATTTCCAGCTCTGGAATAAGAAAGATGAGGGCTCATTCTGGGCCACAATGCCTCTTCAACATCATCCCCCCACAACAAGTGTGAGTCCTCTCCCCTTCCCCCTCCCTCCCTGAATTACTCATACTCCTGGAAACATGACTGATGACTTCGGGATGAGTAAGAGGCCCATGAGCGTCAACTGCTGGGAGGGTGAATGAGTTCAACACTCCCTCGAGCAGGGCCACTTAGACATGTGGCAGGAGTCCTGCTGGGGAAAGGGGCCACAGGACCCTGGACAGGAGCTCACTTTACTCAGCAATGAGCTAGAAGTCCTTTTACCCTTTCTCCCTTCTGCCAACCCCTGGGTGTCGATGGCCTTCTCAGCAGGAGGTGACAGCCCACACCCCTTTCTGGGCAGTGGGTGCAGGGCCTCTCAGTGAGCTCCAGGACACTGCATTTCTCTGACCCAAGCACCCCTGTCCTCACCCCAGCACAGCCAGGCCCAGGGCAACCCTGAACTTGGCAGCCTAGCTTTGGCTGCTTTGAAAGGGCCCTAATCCAGGGCTCAACCTGCAGGGTGCATATGTGGAGTGGGTGTGTGTGTTTATACTCTCCTGTACACCCTAATCCACAGTGCCAGTCAAGCAAATATTTTTGGTCTGTTTTCCATTTTCCACGTGTCCCATTTCTGAACATTTGGTGGAAATGAGATCCCAGCAGAGGGAGGTATTAATTCAATGTGTTTTGAAGTGTTTATTTTACATGCTTGGAGTTAAGGCACAAGCTGAACATGCTACTATAAGCAAAACAACATGCAACCTAGATTGTCCTGCACTTAATACATAGAGCTGAAGCATCAGTTTCTCCATACCTAAAATGGGTGTAGTCAGGACACAGAAGGCATGGAAAATCACACCAGGGCTGGGAAGCATGAGGCAGCCCTACCTCAATGTTCTCTGCAACCAGGAGAAGACAGTGTCCTCACTCTGAGTCTCAGTTCCCCAGACAGTCCCTCCATGTAGGAAACGGGGCTCACCTCCAAGCTTCCCTCCATGAGGATCTTGAGGTGTCACTTGGGACCCAGCATGATGTCCTTTGAATTGCTAAAGACAAGAGCGATGCATTAAGCAGAAGGACTTTATTAAGGTGCTTCGGGACAGAGGCACTAGATCTCAGAGGAACATGTTAGGAGGATGAATTGTTTGATGGCATTTTGAGATCCAAAACACAGGGGCTGAAACAACTAGTGAGGCAGGCAAATGGCCTGGCCAGGGAGCCCCCTGATTCCTCCCCACCAGCCCTTCTCCCAGCAGAAAGGAGGGCTCCTCTCCCCCATCTTCACTGTTTATTATCATTAGCCTCAGTCATTTAAAGGTAGTTTGTTAGAAGTTCCATATAAAGCAGAATAAATCTTAGGCAATAAACTCAGGTGTTTTAGGATCTTTCTTTCCTTCCCTATAACTCAGCTGAAACCCCTTGCTACCAGAGTAGCAGGACATTAATCACAGTCCATTCATGATCCTTTCCCCCTTTTCTTAGGGTCAGGACAGATCTTCTGGGAGGTATACAGGGAACCCAGGCACCGGGGTAAATTTCCATCCCTCTGTCGGGATGGCTGCTCTTCTGATCCACAGCCTATTCAGGACACAGCTCTTCCCAGGGCCACAGTGAGGGTCCAGGATTCGTTCTGCTGCCCTGGACCAGCAGAGACAGGGGAGGTTCTGCAAGGGTTCCCCTGCCTTCCTGAGATCCTAACCCCGATGTAGGGGTGCACGGTTGCTCTAATTCCTTCCACCCATCCTAGGGTGGGTTATCTTGTCTTAAAAGTGTTGTTGACGAGAAGCTGAGGGGCAGGCTGCTCTCTATCACGCTGTGCTCCCCAAATGTTATGTCTCTATTCCTCTGACGACTTGGGCTTTCAAAACCAAAGCCAGGAAATCTCTCTTTTGTGTCTGCCCTGCATCTTGGGATTGTGCTTATGCTTACTTCCCCTTGGCAAACAGAACTGCCCGAGTGGTGAAAAGGGCAGAGAATAAATACTGGAGGGGATTGTTGGTATTTCAAAACTGTGCTACCCCATGGAGGATTCTCACTACCTGGTTTAGGACTTGCTATAAAGCTCTAGTAATCAAGACAGTGGGTATTCACATAAGAATAGACAATGGGATCAAGGGAACAGAGTCTAGAAGTATTGAGTTGGCCAAGAAGATCGTTCGGATTTTTGTAACATCTTACGGAAAAACCCGAACGAACATTTGGCCAACCCAATGTATCCACACACATGTGGCCAACTGATGATTAGCAAATCAGCAAAGACACCAAGGTAATTCAATGGGGAAGGAAAGTCTTTAATTTTACACGGTGCTAGAACAACCGGATATTCATATATTAAAAAATGAGCATTGACCCTTACCTCACATCATACTCAAAAATTATTTTGAGATGGATTATAGACCTAAACAGATAAGCTAAAACTATAAAGCTTCTAAAAGAAAACAGAGGAGAAAATTTTCATGATCTTGCAGAAGGCAGTTTTCTTAAACAGGTCACAAAAAGCACAAAACATTTTTTGAAAGAAAGATTTATAAATTGGACCTCATCAAAATTTTTTAAAAATCAAAAGACATTGTTACAAAAATTGGCAAGCCAGTCTACAAAGAAATATTCACCAAACATATATCTGACAAAGTTCTGGTATCAAGAATATATAGAGAATATCAACAGATCAATAATAAAAAGGACTCCCCCAAATAAAGAAATAGCTAAATAAATAAAAGAGAGCAAAAGACTTGACCAGACATGTCACAAAAGAAGATTGGCCAATAAACAAATAAAGATTGCTCAACATCACTGAGTTAATCAGGAGACGCAAATAAAACCTCTGTGCGACCACATTTTACACCTACTGAAAGAGCTAAACTTAAAAAGACCAGCAATACCAAATGCTGGCGAGGACAGGGAGCAGCTGGGACTCAGACATTGTTAGCTGGGGTGTAAAATGGTCTGACCATTTTGGAAAACTGTTTGACAGTTACTTATAAATTTAAACATACACCTGCCCTATGATTCACCAGTTCCATTCCCAAGCATTTACCAGAGAGAAATGAAAACATATAGTCACCAAAACACTTGTCCAAAAATGTTCACAGCAGTTTTACTCATAACAACAAGAAATGGAAACAAGCAAACATCCATCCATATGTGGATAAATGAACAAATTGTGATATTTTTGTACACTGGAATACTACTCAGCAATAGAAATGAACAAGCTACAGGCATGCCTTGTTTTACTGTGCTTCACTTTATTGTGCTTTGAAGATGTGTTTTTTACAAATTGAAGGTTTATGACAACCCTGTGTTGTCAGATGATAGGTAGCATTTTTTAGCAATAAAGTATTCTCTCATTAAGGTATGTACATTTTTTTAGACATAATGCTATTGCACACCTAATAAACTACAGTATAGTATAAACATAACTTTTATATGCACCGAGAAACCAAAAAATTTATGTGACTTGCTTTATTGCAATATTCGCTTTATTGCAGCGGTCTGCAACTGAAACTGCAAGATCTCTGAGGTGTGCCTGTATTGATAGATGCTACATGGATGAATCTCAACAATATTGTGTTAAAAGAAATAAGCCAGCACAAGAGAGTACGTATAGTATGATGTCATTTATATGAAGTTCTAGAACAAGCAAAAGTAATCTATAATGATAGGAATTAGAACATTGGTTTCCTCGGAGAAGGAGGTGGGGATTGACAGAAAAGTTCTGGGGATCTAATGTACAACATGGTGATTGTGATTATAGTTAATAAAACTTGTTTTAAAAAAAAGAAAAAGGAAAGGAGAATAAGGCCAGTCTGTGAGGTGATGGAAAGATGGAAAGATCTTGTTTGGAGACGTGGTTACACATATATGCATCTGTCAAAACTCATCAGAGAGCTTCCCTGGTGGTGCAGCGGTTGAGAATCTGCCTGCTAATGCAGGGTACACGGGTTCGCGCCCTGGTCTGGGAGGATCCCACATGCCGCGGAGCAACTAGGCCCATGAGCCACAACTACTGAGCCTGCGCGTCTGGAGCCTGTGCTCCGCAACAAGAGAGGCTGTGATAGTGAGAGGCCTGCGCACCACGATGAAGAGTGGCCCCCGCTTGCCACAACTAGAGAAAGCCCTCACACAAAAACGAAGACCCAACGCAGCAAAAATAAATAAATTAATTAATAAACTCCTACCCCCAACATCTTAAAAAATAAATAAATAAAATAATAAAATAAAAAGGAGTATTCAGAAACTAAAAAAAAAAAACCCATTGGGTTTTACACTTGAGATCTATGCATCTCACTCTATGCAGAGTATACCTCAATAAAAGACAAAAACAACAGTTTCCAGAGGCTCGGGAGATGGAGAAATGCGGAGCTGGGTTTAATGGGTCTAGAGTTTCAGTTTTGCAAGATGAAAAATTCTGGAGACTGGTTGCACAACAATGTGAATTTACTTAATGTTACTGAACTGTATACCTAAAACGGTTAAGACGGTAAATTTTATGTAATGTGTATTTTACCACAATTTAAAAACACAAACAAAATATGCTACCACATACAACCTAACAAACCTTACTCATGAGGAGTCAAACACAAACAAGTTAATTTCATAATATTTACGTAGTTCTTGAACTAAAAGAAGCAAGGTAAATCGGTGGGCATGGAAGGTGGTACGGGTGGCCGTGGACAAGTAAGTGGGCACCGCCGTAGGGCTGAGGAACACGGTGGACCCTTCAAACTTCCTAGGTCTCTGCCCTCTTCGGCTCCTCAGAGGACAGAGAGGGATGGAGCTGGAAGCTTCAGGAGACCTCTTCCATGAACCCATTTGCTGAGAACTTGGCGCAGCCAGTCCCCTAGAGGTCTGTACGGACAAGAAGGACAAGACCCTGCTTCAGTTGTGTGTGGCAGGGCCAAAGGAAGGGGGTAGGTGAGCGGAGCGTGTTGAGTCCCTGCACCAGAGGCCTCAGCGCACTAGCCCGAGCTCCACCCCTAACACACTATGTGGCCCTGGCCAAGTCCGTCATCTGTCACCCCTGTTGGGAGGCTAACTCAGGGCTTCCTACACAGAGCTCCTCAGCACCCGCTGGGACTTCCCTTGGGCTCAGCCGGTCCAAGAACCAGACAGGGGCAGGGCTGGGGGCCCAGGGGGTCAAGGAGGACCCCCTCCTCCTGCATGTGGCTGACATCTAGGCCTGCTGCGTGATGCGGACAGTGGGATGGGGGTGGCAACCGTCGGGCCAAGTGGGAGGAAGGCAAGCAGAAAGGGCATAGTTGAGAAGCAGCAAATCATGAGTCATGCTGTTCATCAACTCGGGCTAATTAAGAGACCAGCATGATGGCCATAGTGCCGGCAATTTCTTAAAGCCCGGTTGTCACAGTCCCTGCTGATTAGTCCCTCCACCTCCTCATTGTCCCAGAAGTGCCCTGGGGGATGTAAATGCTTTGGGGGTACCTCTAGACTCTCCTGGCCTTTGCAGTGGATTGATGCCTTAAGAGAAGGGGAAAAAGAGCTGGCATTTATTAAGCATCTCCTATGGGTCAGGTCTGTGCTAAAAACTCTCATAAGGGGTATATATCGTCTGGTCCTCATAACACCCTGAGAGGTGGGACTCATCATTCCCATTTTGTCGATGGGAACATGGAGGCTCAGAATGGGGAGTGGACTTGCCCAAGGTCTCCTGCTAAATTAGACATAGTCCCTGCCCCCCTTACCTCACTCCATCACAATGTAGAACTGTCTCATCTGTAAGACTGAACATACTTCTAGATGTTCTACTCTGACCACCCCCCCCCCACCCATGGCAGTCATCTGCTCTAACAATTAACCTCCAGGTCTTTCCAACGACCCTCTTCCCTTGCTTTCTGGTGATGGAAACTCCCTCCACCGAGACAGATTTTAAGGGCTTGACTGAAGAATGTTCCCCAGAAGAGGGAAGGTGAGATCTTAATTTTTCTGAAATAAATTGGAAAAATAGAGGGATGGATAGCAGTGTGCTACAGAGGTGGATGGAAGAATGAGCTTGGCTTGTCCCAGAGCCTGAAGGAGCTGTTGTGTCTGGAGTACAGGGACTGGGGGGATGGGAGTGGGCAGAGACGAGGTCTGCATTCTCTTTTATCCCTCCGGTGTTGCTAGCAGAGGCAGTGGTGTTCACCCTGCAGCCCTGTGAAGACTGGATGAGTGGTGTCAGATGGGCAGCTCGACAGGGTCTGGGGCTCAGCAGAGAGATCTGGGCTAGAGTGAGACCTGAAGCTGTGCTGACCAGAGGTGGCTAATCTCTGGGTATCCTCAGAGCCTGCCGCGGTGCACGGCGAAGCTGCTCGATGATGGAGATGGCCGACTGGCTGAATTTCAGCAGATGCCCTCGCTGTGGCCCCAGTGCTTACGATACTGGAAAGAGATTCTAGAGGAACAGCCTATATTCTGGGCCCCACCCCACTGGAAGTCTGGTGTCCCCAAGTTCCCCCTATGTTGCTAGACCCAGCAGCATCCATCCAGCTTCCGGAACACATTGCTACCATCGCAGTGTTCTTCTCAGGCTCACCTGCCCTTGCCTTCCCCATAGCTCACCCACTGAGCCCTCTGATTCCACAGTCCCATTTCTAAGCTGGAAGCCTTCCAGCTGACAGCAGGACCCGGGATGCAAGACTCCCGGTGTGCACACACACATACACACACTTACACACTCACACGTACTTCAGCATCCTTCTCGACAGGCCCCATGTGTCCATCAGACTAACTCCTGCTACCGGGCAGGAGACCTGCTTCTGGAAGACAGAGAAGACACACAGAAACACACAGCATCTTGAGTCCACTTGGTCGTTACTTGGAGGACTGATTTGGTCCCGAACTCCATGAGCTGCTGAAGATCTTAGGTGACAGCCCTATCGTGAAAACCAGCCAGGCGCAGGAATCCACCCTCCTGCCAGCATTTTTCAACCCAGGAAGGGACAACAGGCAGTTATGTTTGCCGGCAGAGAGCAGAGAGTAGGAAGCCCCTCCTGACCGAGGTGTGGAGGATGGCCGCGGTGTGAGGCCCACCTGCCCACAATCGCCCAGTGATTGCAGAAATCTTTTCCTTTTAAAATCATGGGGAAGGGGCTTCCCTGGTGGCTCAGTGGTTGAGAGTCCACCTGCCGATGCAAGGGACACGGGTTCGTGCCCCGGTCCGGGAAGATCCCACATGCCGCGGAGCGGCTGGGCCCGTGAGCCATGGCCACTGAGCCTGCGCGTCCGGAGCCTGTGCTCCGCAACGGGAGAGGCCACAACAGTGAGAGGCCCGCGTACCGCCAAAAAAAAAAAAAAAAAAAAAAAAAAAGACATAAAATCATGGGGAAGGGGCGAGCTGAGGGAGACAAGAACCTAGGTATGGGTGTGGCGTTCTACCCTGTTTGTAACTGGGAGCAATTTTACAAACTTGCATCATCTTTCCCAATACAATAGATTTGGGGGTTCAAAGTGCTGGCATGATGTCTTTTAAATATTTAGAAACCGTCTCCGCCCCTACCACCAAAGCTGAGTATTTGTTTTTTAAAAATAAACCCTTGGCAAGGATGCCACGTGGTGTCCGCAGCACAGGTGACTGTTGTGCAAGCCGGCCCGCCCGACGGCCAAGGGTGGGGACCTGCCCACAGCTGTCACCCTGTTCCTAACAACTCCTCAGGTCACACCCTGCTCATTAGGCCCTGGCCGCACCTGGCCGCCCAGACTCTTGGTGGAACCAGATTGCCAGGAGTGGGCAGCTCCTTGAACCCTGAACAATGGGCTGTGAGGAGTTAATCCAGACCAAGGGCCGGGGGGCCCAGAAAGCTAGGTGCTGGGAGCTCCCTCTCCCATGCCTAGGACGGGCCTGGGCAGCCTGCACACTGGCCCAGCTTCCGGGTCTCCAGGTGGCCAGGAAGCAGCAGGGGCCCCAGAGGGAGCCAAGCAGAGCTCTAGGCAGTAGAAGTAGACTTGTGTTTAGAGGCTGCCTCTCTCAGTGGAGAGCTGAGCCACGCCGACATTACCTCACTCCGGCTCAGTGTCCCCCCAGACAGGTAAGGGATGGGACTTGTTTCTGCGTTATAGCTGGGGAGCCCGAGCAGAGTGGATGGGCAGGCAGAGAGGGGAGGCCACCGTCACAGCCCGGCACCTGCCCCGTCTCTGCCACCAGCTGGGCGAACGGCCCTGCCGGAAGCGCCGCTGCCCCCTGGAATGGATGCTACCATCTTGGGGTGGGGATGTGCCTCCACTGAAACAAGCTGCCTGCTCCCCACCTCATCTCACCCCCCACCCAGGTAATCCAGACCTGTCTCCCCTTCCCCCAGCCCCCCGCCCGCATTTGCGGCCTGTGGCATGAGGAAGGACGGGGCTGCGCAGCCTGGCTCCGCCTGGGAAGTACGTCCCACTGGTGCATCTGCCAACTCAGGATAAACCGGATTGGGGTTAGGCAGGTGGCAACACGCTGCTCTTTGTGGAGGCTCCTGGCCTCTTGCTCCTGTGACACCAGGAGGGTGAGGGCGGCAGCCATCTCTGTCCAGTCACGGGGCTCAGGCCAGCCAGAAGACAGGCCGGAGTCACGGGCCACAGGCTGGAAGCACAGAGTCTGCAGAGACCCAAGGAAGCTGCCGGGAAAGAGCCCTGGCTTGGGACACAGGAGTCCCCAGCACAGCAAATCTAGCCCCCCACTACTGGGCTGGGACCGCCCTCCCCTCCAGGGGCCCATCTGTCCAATGATGGGTTGGTTTAGATGAGATGCCCTTACTCCACACTCCTCCACTGTCATCAGGCTGGGCCCCGACTCCCAAGCCTCCATTGCTTCTCTCAATAAACCCATTCTACTGGGGAATTAGAATTAGCCTCTGTCTAAATTGAAGGCCATGCATGTGCAGCTCTGGGCAGGCAGCCCTGGGGTCTCCTGAGAAGAGAGGAGAACCAACCGAAAGACAGGGGGCCCTACCTTGTACCTCCCACCTGGCCCCCATCCCAAACCCTGACCTCGTGAGGCTTACCTGCCCTCTCCAGGTCTCCAAAGCAGGGCTGAGGTACTTGGGCCAGAACCCACTCCTGGAGACACAGGCACAGAGGCCCTGCAGGTGTCATACAGGACGGGGGGCTGTGAGCCCTGCAGTGGGGAGCGCCCCAGGGTGCCAAGGACCAGCCACAGGGCTTGAGTAGGAGTCCTAAGCCCCCTTTAAACCAACTCTGCTTCAACACTCACCCCCTAGGAAGGCCCAGAACAAAGAAACTCCAAGCCCCACACCCCCTTTGCTAACCACTAGAATTGGTTACTCATTTGCAGAGCGTGTTTTGGTCGACAAAGCTTTTTCCCATATGTGATGTCATTTGATCCTCACAACAACATGACATTTCCCCATTTTACAGAGGAGGAAACTAAAGCCCAGAAACTAAAGCTTCCGAAGTGGTGAAACCAGAACAGGGAGCCGGGCGGTCAAATTCCAAGGTCAGTGCTCTCTGTGGGGCGTTGTGTCCCTATCTCCAGGCCCTAGGGACCCAGAAACACTCCACCAGGACTCAGACAGTGGGCTGAGGCCTTCCCAGCCAGCAAGGCTATGTGTCTGCAGTCCAAAGGGCCTAGAGACCCACCACACTGTTGCCCTGGGCCCACATGCAGGTTCACAGAGAAGATCGGTAAAGCAAAGCCATTCTGTAGTGGGCCTGAAACTCAGGGCAGACCTTCCCTGAGGACTGACAGGGCTGGATCTCTTTCCTCCTGCTAAAACCCCATAACTTTTCTCTTAAAGGAAGAGACCCATTTGCCACCTTCAAATCTCTGAAGAGCCAGGAGGAATGGGGAATGACCATCTTCTCTGGGGATGACGGGTGGAAGAAGCAGCAAGCAGATGGGTTACAGTGCAATGCAAGGAAGAACCCTCCAGCCGTGAGACCTGCCTGGGGATGTTACCAGCTGCTTTGTAAAGAGGTAAGCTCCCCACCACTGGAGGAGTTCAAGCAAAGGCGGGTAATCGTTCTGCCCTGGGAATGTTATATAGGAAGTTCAACTCCTGTAATGCTGAGTGGGAAGAGTGGGGCTACGTGATAGTTACACTTTTTCACACCAAGAGCCTATGATGAAATGGGAACTCTCTTAGCTTCTATTTGGCCCTTGAATTCCCCTCTATGAGTACCATAGTGGATCAAGATAAAGTTGTTGCTGAGTGTCTCTACCTCCTGCTGTTACAGACTGGGATGGAGTGGAGAGAAGAGGTCAAGAAACAGGCATGGTGGGCTGTGTGGTGGCCCCTGGACCACAGCCAGCTGAGAGTCTGATGTGGGAAGGGTCTGCTGGAGCTCCACGCTCTGAGGGCCGAGTGCTCTGAGGCCATCTTTATCTGCTGTCCCCGAGAGGTAACTGGGGCATTCCCATTGATTTGGGCGGCCAGCCAAAGACCTTCCTGGGCCTCATGGGCAACTGTCTCCTTTGCCACAGTGACCAGAATGAGTCGTTAGGCCAGGTCAAGGCAAGCCCGGCCTTGGCCATGGGTGTTGGTCAGCCACCTGTGTCCAAGAGACAGCTGGCCAGGTCACTGGCCATCCCTCCTCTGCAGCTGGCCTGGATTGCCCATATTGGAGAGGAGCTCTCTTAGGACCTCTGAGTGACTGAAATCT
Organism: Mesoplodon densirostris; assembly: GCF_025265405.1. Lineage (NCBI taxonomy): Eukaryota > Metazoa > Chordata > Mammalia > Artiodactyla > Ziphiidae > Mesoplodon > Mesoplodon densirostris. The sequence goes on along the minus strand of NC_082674.1, from coordinate 22,703,357 downwards.
GGAATCTGGAGCTGCAGGTGGAGTGATTTGACACTAGCATCCCAACACTGTCCGTGGAACACCTCAAGCTACAAAATTGTCTGCAGCAGTTCCTTGAGGGTTAAGAGAAACCAGACCATCCCCCTTATCCAGAAAGCCTCCCAGGAGTGTGCTCAGTTGGTGAACAGAGGGTGGCACCATCCCTCTCCCACCACCCCTCCTGGCCACCCACCTCCTGCTTGGTTCTTGGTTTTCCCCTGGAGGCATTCCCTGCCATCCTGGGGAGGTGTGGGTACGAGCAGCCTTCAGGCTCAGCCCAGCCTCGCCCACGTTCTTCTAGGAGTCCTGGGAGCTATTCCGACTCATTCATTTGTTACTCAGTGCTTCTGGAGCACCCATGCACCTGCAAACCTAAAACAGCAGATAATTCCCTCATAGAAAAATGGGCAAAGGATAGGAACAGGTGATTCCCAGACCTGGCCTTGCTACTTATTTGCTGTGTAAATTTGGGGAAGTAACTTAACCACTCCGTGCCTGTTTTCTTATCTGTAAAATTGTGATCATAATGCTTCTAATTCACTGGGTTACTGTGGAAACTGAATGAGATAATCCACATGTTATGAGTAGAATTTTGTCCCCCACCAAATTCACGTGTTGAAGCCCTAACCTCCCGGTACCTCAGGATTTATTTGGAGACAGGGACTGTAACGGGTGATGACGTTAAAATGAGGCCATTGGCCCTAATCCAATATGACTGGTGTCCTTGTAAGAACAGGAAAAGACAAAGAAATGGGCACACAGAGGAAAGACCACGTGAAGAGGTAGCAAAAGGGTGGCCAAGGAAAGAGGCTGAAGGAGAAATGAACCCTGTGGGCACCTGATGTTGGCCGTCTAGCCTCCAGGACCCTGGGAAAATAAATGTCTGTGGTATTTTGTTATGGCAGCCCTAGCACACTAATATACCACCCAAAGCACTAGAACAGCATCTGGCATATGGTATCTACTCAATAAATACTAATTACTGCCGTAAGTACTATTGTTCATCTCAGCTGTATACCCACCATATTAGTTTCCTACTGCTGCTGTAGAAAATTACCCCCAAACGAACTGGCTTAAGATAACACATATTTATTTTCTTACAGTTCTGTAGGTCAGAAATCCCACTGGACTAAAATCAAGATGTCTGCCCGGCTGTATTCCTTCTGGAGGCTCTGGGGAAGAATCCATTTCCTTGTCTCTTCCAGTTTCTAAAGGCCACCTCATTTCTTGGCTGTGGCCCCTTCCTTCATCTTTAAAGCCAACAGTGTAAGATGTTCCAATCGATCTTTCTCTGACCCTCCTGCCTCCCTCTTATAAAGACCCTGTGATTACATGGGGACCACCCCGATGATTCAGGAGAACCTTCTCATCTCAAGATCCCTAACTTAATCGCACCTGCAAAGTCCCTTTTGCCATGGAAGGTCACATATTCACAGATGTGGGGGATTAGGACATGTGCATCTTTGGGAGAAGGGCCATTATTCTGCCTACCACACACATAATCTATGATTAAGTGAAAAAAGCGAGCCATAGAACAACACCTATAGGTTAATCTCATTTATGGAAAAAGATACTAAATCAATTTATAGAGAGAGAAAGAAACTCACACAACTATTAACCATGGGGAGGGAGTCGGGGCTTATGCTTTCTGTCTATTGTTCTAACTTTTTTTTTTTTTTACAGTATGCACATATTCACAGATTACTTGTGTAATTTGAATTTTTTTAAAGTAATCCAAAGGAAAAAAGAAGAGATGGGTACCCATCCTTGGGGAGCTCAGTCTAGGGACACCAAACAAATCAACAGCCCCAGGTCCTCTCGGTTCATGGTCTGAGAAGTGGCAGCTGGCGTGGAGGCTCCCCCCTGCCTGGGTGACACTACCTGAGGTGACAGTTCTGCTGGGCTCTGAAGGATAAGAAAAAGTTTCCCAGGTAGAGAGGAGGCAGAAGAGTGTTGCCAGTGGCAGCGGGCCTGAAGGGGCCGCCCCTTACCGGGCGGTGTAGGAGCCATGGAGCAGAGGCCAGAGGCAGGACTGGGCTGCTTGGCTGTGGGCAGGCCCTGTGCTGAGTGGTGGTGGAGGCATTTCCTCATTAGATGTGAGTGAACTGAGGCTGAGTGACGAGACGAGAGAAGGTCTGACTGGATGAGAAAGGGCGTGAAAGCAGGTGGCAGGGGCTTGGGGCAGCTGGTGCAGACAGGGAGAGCTGGGGAAGGGGGCAGGTAGGGCAGAGCCAGAGGCAGTGCCTTCCCTCAGTCCCCACCCACCTCCCACGGCCCCATCTGCAAGCTCAGCCCCAAGGCAAGCAGCAGGCCCAGGACAAGGTCTCGGGCAGCCCCTCCCAGGGTTGCGGGAGCTTCTAGGCCTCACCTAGGACCTGCTGCCATGGGGCTGACTGCCAGGTCTTCATGGGGTGTGCAAGGCAGCTGGCCACAGACCCGGCCAGGTCATCCTGGCTGTGAGGTGACGGCACAAAACCACTTCTCTTAGTCCACTGGGGCTGCTATAACAAAATACCACCGACTGGGTGGCTTATAAACATCAGGAATGGGCTTCCCTGGTGGCACAGTGGTTAAGAATCAGCCTGCCAATGCAGGGGACACAGGTTCGAGCCCTGGTCCCGGAAGATCCCACATGCCGCGGAACAACTAAGCCCGTGCGCCACAACTACTGAGCCTGCGCTCTAGAGCCCGCGAGCCACAACTACTGAGCCCACGTGCCACAACCACTAAAGCCTGTACGCCTAGAGCACATGCTCCGCAACAAGAGAAGCCACCGCAATGAGAAGCCCACGCACCTCAACGAAGAGTAGCTCCCGCTCGCTGCAAGTAGAGAAAGCCCGCTCGCAGCAATGAAAATCAAACGCGGCCAAAAAATAAATAATTAAATAAACACATTTATAAACAAACAAACAGGAATTATTTCTCACAGTTCTGCAGGCTGGAAGTCCAAGATCAGGGTGCCAGCATGGTTAGGTGAGGGCCCTCCCAGGGTCTCAGGCAGCTGACTTCTTGCTGTGTCTTCACCTGGTGGAAAGGAAGCAAGGGGTGTCTATGGGGCTGGTTTTACAAGGGTGCTCATTCCACTCATGACCTAATCACCTCCCAAAGGTCCCACTTCCTAATACCATCACCTTGGGGGTTAGGCATCAACATTTGAATTTGGGGGGACACAAACATTCAGATCATAGGAACCCTCGGAGGGTTCCCAAGCTGGAGTGAGGCTGGGTCTGTGGGTGGGGAAAGCAGGCAGAGGGCCTTCAGCCTGTGGCCAGCCACCCTGTGTGCTTGTCCTGACTTGCAGAGAGAACCCAGCCGTGTCTCGAAGCTGTAACTGCAGATAACACAGAAGGCACCTGTCAGTGGCAGAGGGGAGAGGTGATTGGGTGGGTGGGATTAGCTTAGGAGGTAGCCAGTTCCCGTGTTCCAATGGCACCCTGGCCCAAATGATGGGCCCACATCTCTGCTCTGCCAGTTTCAAGCTGTGTGGCATTGGACAAGTTACTTAGCCTCTCTGGGCCTCAATTTACCCATCTCTAAAGTAGGGGTAATAATAGTATCTGCTTCATAGGTTACTGTCTGGTAAGTGTTTGGAATAGCTGGAGGCCAGCTGAAGTGCTAGTGGTCATTCCTGGGGACCTCCATGGATCTCCCAGCTCAGCCTGGCAGGCGAGGACCCCTTCAGGGTCTCCACAGAGCCGTATCCCTACCCTCAACCAGTCACCTGCTCACACCTGCTCCTTGGGCCCATGGGGTGGCCCCGTCAGCAGGGCCTGTGGCTCAGGGAAGGGGGAGGAGGGGTGGCTTGGGTGCGAGGGCGCTGAAATGGTGGGCGGTGGGGACGGGAGGAAGCAGGGGGTTCAGGGTAGCAGAGACTCCCTTGGGGAGATCTGTCCAGGGCAGAGACTGCTGGTCACCGAATGCCTGGCTTTGGGGTATCAGAGCCAGCTTTGACGGGAGCCAGAGCTCCCGGCTCCGCTTCACAATGCCGAGGTGTCTGTCGTTATCTGCAGGGCTGTTGTGAAATGTTCCAAACAGAATTACATACTTTTAATTCACTTTAATTGTATAAAAGACCTGTATGTCAGACAGCACTTTTGAGAAGGGGATAAGGTGTCACCAAGTCAGAGAAATACTGATGATCTGGGTCCACTCAGGAGAATTGGGGGTGTGGGTGTCTGGATACTGATTCCGGCTGCAGGATGAGCAGGCCAGGGGCCCTGGAGAGGGAGAGGTGTGCTGATCTGTTGGAGCCCCCAGGGAGGCCCGTCTCAGATGAAGGGGGCGGAGCTCAGCACTGAGGAACTCAAGGAAATCATCCCCGTTTGCAAACTAGTGGCATAGCCGGGAAAAAGTAACAGCCTGTGGTTTTCTAATTCCATGGCCAAATGGGGGCAGGGGGCTACTGACCGGGGTGTGAGATGCAGGCTATCGATTTGTTTGATCTGTGAGGGATTCTCAGAAAAGGCCCGACCAAGGCAGGGGTGGAAATGATTGCAGAGGAAGCCCAGGCCTGCCGCAAACCGGCTGTGTAGCCTGGAACGAGCTGCTTGCACTCTCTGGGTCCCACCTCAGTCGTGTCGTAATAAGGAAGGGTGGCTGCATAACCACGACATAATTATCAGGCAGGGCTTACTAGGTCTGAGTCACCTTCAGTACATTATCTCACATAATCCTTCCCATAACCCTATGGACTTATCCTCATTTTGCAGATGAGAAAATGGAAGATCAGGGAGGTTGAGTAACTCATCCAAGTTCACTCAGCTAATGAGTGACCCAACAGGGACTTAAAGGCTTGACTGGCTTTAAATGGTTGCTAGCGCCGTGCTCGATCCCTCGGGGTCAGCTCTGTGCTCCATCCTGAGCGTGAAAAATAGGGAGGGGTCGCCCCAGTTCCTTTGCGCTCTACCTCACTGCTGCTGGAGGGCCGGGTCCTGGGCTCCATGTGCAGGCAGTGGGTTGGGATGGCCCCGGCCGCCACCAGGACCCCCGAGCACGTGGAGAGGAGGTGGGAACCCTGGCACCTCCACAACCTATACACCTCCTGTCCCCACAGGTCTGAGAAAGGCCACACCCTTGCTTTAAACTGAACTCTTCTCTCCAAGAGCTTATTACACATACCCTTTACACAGCAACTTAATCAAATAATAACTTCTGTGCCAACCTCTACAAAGGACCTTTTCACCCAGGGTTCATTTAATGCTCACAACCTCCCAGGCGGGGATGTCATCATCATTACCATCTGGACTGAGTCAACTGAGGCAGAAAGGCAGCCAAGGATAGGTGCTACAGCTGGGTGCTCTTGGACAAGTCACCCATCCTTCAGAGCCTGAGCGTCCTGGTCTGTAACCTGGGGATGGTTGTGAGGACTAAACGCAGAGTGGGTGTGCAGTGTTCAGTACTCTGTTGGTGCAGAGTAAGCACTCAACAGTGATAGCCTGTATTTTTTTTAGGTCCCTTTTTAAAAATGGACTTCATTTTTTAGAGCAGTTTTAGGTTCACAGCAAAACTGAAAGTACAGAGACTTCCCATACACCCTCTGCCCCCCGCCAACACACACACACACAGCCTCCCCACCACCAGCATCCCCCACCAGCGTGGTTACAGTCCCTGAACCCACACTGACACATCATGACCACGCAGAGTGCCCAGTTCACGTTAGGCTTCTTTCTCAGTGTTGTACGCTCTATGGACAAATGTATAATGCCGTTCACCCACCATCATAATATCCTGAGGACTTTCACTGCCTGAGAAGTCCTCTGTGCTCTGCCTTTTCATCCCTCCCTCCCCCTGAACGCTCGGCAACCACTGATCTTTTTACTATCTTCATAGTTTTGCCTTTTCCAGAATGTCATATAGTTGGGATCGCACAGTATGTAGCCTTTTTAGACTGACTTCTTTCACTTAGCAGTATGCTTTCAAGTTTCCTCCGTGTCTTTTTGTGGTTTGATCGCTCATTTCTTTTTATCGCTGAAGAATATTCCATTGTCTGGATGTGCCACAGTTTCTTTCTTCATCCACCCACTGAAGGACATCTTGGTTGCTTCCAAGTTTTGGCAATTATAAATAAAGCTGCTGTAAACATCCATGCACAGGGTTTTGTGTGGACATAACTTTTCAACTTGCTTGGATAAATACCTAGGAGCACCATTGTGGGTTCATAAAGAGTATGTTTAATGTAGGCTCTTGTGTTTTTATCCAGTCTGACACTATGTCTTTTGATTGGAGTATTTAGTCCATCAACGTTTAAGGTAGTTATTGGTAGATACATATGTATTGGAAACAACCTAAATGTCCATGGACATATGAATGGATAAAGAAGATGTGGTGTGTGTGTGTGTGTGTGTGAGTATGTGTGTGTGTATGTATGTATATATATATATATATATATATATATAACTCAGCCATAAAAAGAATGAAGTAATGCCATTTGCAGCAACATGGATGGACCTCTAGATTATCATACTAAGTGAAGTAAGTCAGAAAAAGACAAATACCATATGATATCACTTAACATGTGGAATCTAAAATATGACACAAATGAACTTATCTACAAAACAGAAACAGACTCACAGACATAGAGAACAGACTGGTAGTTGCCAAGGGGGAAAGGGGAGGGGGGAGGGAAGGAGTGTGAGTTTGGTATTAGCAAATGCAAGCTATATTTTTTTAATTTTTTTGGGCTGCATTGGGTCATCATGGCTGCACACAGGTTTACTCTAGTTGCAGCGAGCAGGGGCTACTCTTTGTTGTGGTGCGCGGGCTTATTGCAGTGGCTTCTCTTGTTGCGGAGCGTGGGCTCTAGGTGTGCGGGCTTCAGTAGTTGCAGCACGCAGGCTCAGTAGTTGTAGTACATGGGCTTAGTTGCCCCATGGCATGTGGGATCTTCCTGGACCAGGACTCGAACCCATGTCCCCTGCATTGGCAGGCGGATTCTTAACCTCTGTGCCACCAGGGAAGTCCACAAACTATTATATACATGTATAACTGAGTCACTTTGCTGTATACCAGAAACTAACACAACATTGTAAATCAACTATACTTCAATAAAACAAAATTTTTTTTAAAAAAGAGTATATTTAGTTTTGTAAGAAACGGCCAAACTGTCTTCCAGAGTGGCTGTACCATTTCTCTTTCCCACCAGCAATGGCTGTAGCTTTTATTTTTATTGAGAAACAAGAAGTGACTAGCTTAAGATTATACAGCCATTTGTTGGCAGAAGAAGGACCTGAGGACAGTACCACTTCGGGTGGTTTCCCTTCGACCACATTGCCCCTCAGCTAGACACACCAATCTCAGGCCCTGACAAACACTCACACTTATTCACTATGGCTTTCAAGACCCACTTCTCGGTGCAGATGTGTGTGGAGCACTCCTCGTCTGCCCCATCCAGGAAAGCCTGCCATCCAGTCCCTGCATCTGAGAAGATTGTGATGCTCTTGTCCCACGCCCGTGTGCATAGGGGCCAGTGTCCAGGTGTTCCAAGCTTACCTGTACCTGGAGAAGAACCAGATGTCCTGGAAGACTCTTTCTTCTGTCAAAGTAGACCCAGCCAGCCCCACAGTCCCAGGAGTCACTGTGACTTCACCAGGGACTGGCAGAGGGAAAGAAACGGCCCCTACGCTCCCCCCTTACTCCAGCTGAGTCCTTCCTTCCTCCCTCCCTTCTTTAGGTGAAATTCACATAATAAAATTAACCATTTGGGGGCTTCCCTGGTGGTGCAGTGGTTGAGAGTCTGCCTGCCGATGCAGGGAACACGGGTTCATGCCCCAGTCCGGGAAGATCCCACATGCCGCGGAGCGGCTGGGCCCGTGAGCCATGGCCGCTGAGCCTGCACGTCCGGAGCCTGTGCTCCGCAACGGGAGAGGTTGCAACAGTGAGAGGCCTGCGTACCGCAAAAAAAAAAAAAAAAAAAAAAAGTAACCATTTTTAAAGTGTACAATTCAGCGGCCTTTATTACATTTCACAATGTTGTGCAACCACCACCTCTACCTGTTTCTAAAACATTTTTATCACCTCAAAAGAAAAACCCTGTACCCGTTGATCTATCACTCCCCATCCTCTCTCTCCCCAGCCCCTGGCAACCACCAACCCACATTCTACCTCTTTGGGTGTACCTATTCTGGTAACAGAATAAACGGAATCATAGAGCCAGACCTTTTGTGTCTGGCTCCAAACACGTTTCTCGGACCACACTTTCTGTAACTTCCTGAGGAAGGAGGAGAAGCAGGGGCTTCTGCTGTTTCCTTTGCTTCCGTCCCTGCCCCCGGTCTACACTGCCCTGCACCCCCTGCCCACAGCGCCTGTGGCCCACGTCGTCCGTTCCATGCCATTTCCTAGTTGTTGTAACTACCCCCCAGCTGAGGACCTTGATGCTTCCTAGATTCAGTCAACAAATAGCTTCTGGGCTAGCCGGGGAGACAGACAGGTAAACAATCATTGCAGCGGTATGATGAGGCACTGCTAGGGGGGTTTCAGAGCGTCAGGGGAGCCCAGAGGAGAGACATGGAACCCAGCCTTGGGCTGAGGGTGGTCAGGGAAGATAGCATGGAGACTGGGGGCTCCGTCTGTCTTGTTCATGCTGTTTGTTTCCTCAGCACTTAGCACAGTTCCTGGCACCTAGAACAGGATGAATGACAAGTCCATCCATCAATCAAAGCAGCTCTTGGCTAAGAGCTGAAGGATGAAGTTGTTTATACCATAAATTGGGCATAAGTTATCCGAAGACTTGTAGGCAAAGGTTCAGCCCCTATAATACCCTGAAAGACGTTTCAATCTAGATCAGCATGGAAGGGGACGGGAGTCAAGTGGGAAGACATGGGGCCAGATCACACAAGGCCTTGGAAGCTGCACAAAGGAGACTGACTTTAACCTGCATGAAAAGAGGAAGGACTTCAAGAAGATTTGCATTTTAGCAACTCATCATTCTAATCTAGGTTAGAGGTGATGATGACCTACGGACGTGTCAGGAGGACAGAAGAGAGCTCATTCTTGCCCTCCTGCAGCTGATGTTCCAGTGGGAACAGAGATACTTAATATGCCGTTTAAAATAATTAAATAGTCCCAAAGGTGCAAGGTGATCTGAGGGATGCCATGGCAGGGAAATCTTTAAATTTCAGTGACCTTTAAATTGAGACCTGAGAAATGAACAGCAGATGGTCAGAAAGAGAGAGGCAAAGAGATTTCCAGGCTACACTAAAGCTGTTATGAAGGTCCTGAGCAAAATGTGTTGAAGGAACTGAGAAAAGTCCAGTGTGGTTTTTGAGAAAATGTGAGGCTGGGAGTTTGACCAGATGAGGCCGGGGAGGAAGAAGGAATCAAACCCCAAAGAACCCGCTTACACATTTTGAAATTACCCTCAGCAAAACAGGAAGTTTTTAATGATGTAAGCAGGATCCTATTTTTCAAAATAGGATCACTTGCATTTCTCTTTTGCATTTCTGTGCATGTGACCTGCTTCCTGATCAGTGCATTCGTCTGCTTGCCTTGAAAGTGGGGTCAGAATTATCAAAGAAAAAAAATTCAGAGAAGGAGATAAGTAGTATTTAGCTTCTGACATTGAAAATAAGATTTTTCAGCCAGGCAATAGTCTTGAAAGACAGTCTCTATCAAGAAAAAGGATGTTCTGGATGTCTTTAACTTTCTCTTTAAGATTTCAAGAAGCTAACCTGACAGAATTGATCTTAGGGCTTTATCTAAAGAAGAGAACAGGGACTTCCCTGGCGGCCCAGTGGTTAGGACTCCACACTTCCACTGCAGGGGGCACAGGTTCGATCTCTGGTCGGGGAACTAAGATACCGCGTGCCACATGATGCGGCCAAATAAATAAATAAGCGTGCAAGCTACAAAAAAGAAAAAAATGAAGAGGAGAACAGAGGAGAGAGCCTTGATCTCTAGTCTGGAAGATGTTGGGGAGGAGGTAAGAGAGGAAGCAAGTGCGGAAGGAAGTCAGGTGTGCACCCTAGTGGTCCATCCTCCAGCTGAAGTCCCAGATAGCACAGGTGTGTTAGATGAGGGAGGGAGGGGAGCCTGGGAGGAGATTTCCCTAAATATCTCTCTAGAGGTCTTCACATCAAAGTAAATTGCAGGGTGGTTAGGCACAGGGAAGGTTTGAATTTAACCTTCTGAAGCCACCCTGGGTTCCCATGCAGTGTTAAAATGATGGCTGCATTAGATCTGTAGCTGTGGGTTTTATATAAGAAACAGACAAGAAGCAGATGGATTGAAATCCTGCTAAGCATTTTTTTAATGCATTGAACAAACAACAACAAAAAGTATTGACTATGGCCTGTCATTTAATAGTTACTTCCTTATACAATCCCTGGGTCCCAGAACCTGCAGTAGCAGGAAGTAGACGGTGAACACTCTGAAGCTCCCAGGGGCCTGCTCACCAATGCCTGTTTCAGGCGTAGCCATGGGGGATAATGCACCAAGAAGGGCCTCCCAGAAGGAGAAGCCCAGAGACACAGACAGTTGACAAAGCTCCACTGCCGGGGAGGGGGGTTCCCTCCTCCAGTCTATCAGTATCTGATCATTGCCATGAACCAGTGTTGGATGTGTTCCCTTGACTCCCTTTTCTGAATGGGAGTCTTCACTGCAGTTATCCTATTCCTATTCCACCTGGCAAGTAAGTATGGGGTGGAGTGTTTTCACTTAGATGTGTTCAGACCATACAGAGCTTCATCTGAAGCCCATGGAGAGGGCTGCACATTGCCTGATGATCCTGGGCCCTTGATCTGCCTGAGGCTTTGGAGTTGTCTCCCCGGGGGAGGAAAGGAAATAATTCATTGTATGAGAAGAGGGAGGCATATAAATTTTGGGGTGGCCAAAGGGCAGACTATGGCAGAAACTGCCTGTTGGTTACTCCAGTACCCATTCTTCCCTTCTTCCTCAATAACACAACCCCCAATTTTATGACTAAGGCTGTATTTAAGATTACATTTCTCAGACTCCCTTGCAGCTAGCTCTGACCATGGGTGTAACTTCTAGCTAATAACATATAAATAGAAGTGTCATAAGGTTTTTCAGGAAACTCTCTGTAAGAGGGAAGGAGTTGAAATAAAAGAAGGGGAGGGGAAGCCTGTCTCCCATTCCACCATACTGCTTCTTGGAAAGCAAATATGATGGCTAGAGTTTGGTAGAACATGGATCATGGAAATTAGGGCCATATCTTGGGAATGGACAGGAAAGAAAAGCTAGAGGATTTTGGCCCCTGACAACTTCATGAAACCACCAGACTAGCCCTCAAGCTCTGGCTCCAGACTTTTATAGGAGAGACTAAAGCTCTGTGTGTTCAAGGTTCTGTTTATTTGGGTTTTCTGTCACTGGCAGCTGAATGTAATACTAATGGATATATCTCTACCACAGGCTTTGAGTGGGAGACTTACATAATCAATTTAGTGGTTGGGCCCCAGAACCTGCAGACTGTGAGCACACAAAATGTTGGCGCTATGGCTGCAGAATGAGGATTGGAGGTGACATCCCAGGTGCGGGATGACAGGGGTTTGTACGAGGATGGTGATGGTAGGGTTGGATAGCACATTCAGATCTGAAGCATATTTAGGAAGTGAGACAGGAGTTGGTGGTGGTGAGGGAGAGATGAGAAGTCAAGGGCAGGAAGAGGGAAGCCAAAGAAAATGGCATTGCAAGGAAGGAGCGGTGAGCAGAGCCAGCTGCTGTGCCGTGGTCAAGGAAGATGGCGGGCTGAGATATATCTGTAGGATTTGGTCACAAGGAAGTAGTCTCAGGGCAGTGGAGGTGGAAGCACACTTGAGTGGGTTGAGGAAAGAGTGGGAGGTGAGGAAGGGGGCCCAGAGAGTAAAGATAACTCCTCCGAGGCTGAAATAGGGATGGAGTCAAGGGAGGGCTCTTATCTCTTTTAAGATGGGCAAGACTGGACCTCATTTAATGGGAAGAGCCCTTAGAGAGGCAGGGGTCAACGACGGAATAAGAAGAGGTATAAGCTGCTTGATGAAGGTCCCTGAGAAGAAGGTGGGAGGAATGAGCCTTGGGGAGCAGGAGGGACCCTTCTCTGTTAAAGCAGGCAAAGGAGGGCAGGCAGGGGACACGTTGTCTCTCTCCCGGGCTGTGGGCAGAGCCCCTGGCCACCCTGCTCCCCGCTCCCACCTCCCCAGCCTGCACATCTGCTGCCTCAATATTCCTAGTGTGTGACGGAAGCCATGTCCATACCCGCCGCCCCCCTGCCTACAGCTCCCAATACCTCAAAACAAAATTCTCATTTCTGCTTACATTTGGGGTCTCAGCTTAAATGCCAGTAGTTCTGGGAAGCCCCACAGATTAGGGAAAGTCCCAGTGATAACTGCACCCATGACAGCTTATGTGTCTTCTTGGAGATGCCCGGTGAACTTGTAATTACTTGATCGTACTCCCATTAGACGATGGCAGGGGTGTGCGTGTATGTGTGTGTGTGTGTGTGTGCACGCACGCATGTGTGTGCTTCCTTATCACCTGTATCTCCCCAGCACGGAGGACAGGACCTGGCACAAAGAGGCTCTACATTGGGCTGAATGACTGACTGATGAGAAGATTCAAGCCTGTCACTGAGGCTCTCGAGATCTCAGGTTCAATTTCCAGCATCCCTTAAACCTGCCCATGCTCCAGACGTTGGGGACTACTTCCTGGTCCCCAAAGCTGTCCCACGCTTTCCTCCTGCACTGGGTCTTTGCTCAGACTGTTCCCTGTGCCAGGAATGCTTGCTCTCCACTCTGTCCTGTACAGACTCCACTTCTCCTCCCAGCCCAGGGCCTCTTCCACTGCAGAATCTTCTCTGAAACCCTCACCTGCCACAGGCTTAGCCACTTAACATCTTCCACTGTGAATGTCTGTTTTCCGCGCCCCTTCACTCCCATCAGATTGTAACCTCCTTGAGGGAAGCTTCTAGTTCATAATTAATTGTTATTTCAAATGAAAAATTTGACTGTGAGGCAAAGAGACACCTTATATAACACTTGGGTAAATAGTCTTATACAACTGTGTCCCCAGTGGTGGCTTTTTAGAGTGTCATGCATTTAGTAGGGACACAAAAATATATTTGAATGAATATTTTCTTCCTCATACCTGCAAGACTATGATGGTGATAGTCTCCATCTGCACATTAATGTTTTTAAAATTAATTTAAATGTGGTTCTCCTATGTTTACAACACAGAAAAGGTACCTGTTTTCATCCGTGAACAAAGTCTGTCTTTTCAGATTTATTCCGTCTTTACTTGAGAAACAAAGGCAGGTCTTATGTAGCAGATCACGGTGGTGACTGTCTTTGCCAGTGTACCAGATCTACCACTGCGTAAGGGAAAAGGAATTTCTCCTGGAGCTGATAATTTCCAACATGTACAGCAACATTTGTCTCTTGGGCTTCTGAACAAGACCACGAATGTAAAGGATATGAAATCTACAAAGCACTAAAATAAGGAGGAAACTACATCACTATTCATAGCTATTATTTTCCATGTTAATGTTTCATGATTGTTTTTTAGTTCAGAAAATAGTCATTGGGATTCTCAAAAATACTATGTAAATTTAAATCCATAGAGACAGAAAGCATACTGAGGCAGGGGGGATGGGGAGTGACTGCGTATCGGGTCAGGGTTTCCTTTAGGAGTGATGAAAACGTTTGGGAACTAGATAGAAATGATAGTTGCACAACATTGTAAAGGTACCAAATGCCACTGAATTGTTCACTTTAACATGGTTACTTTTTTTTTTTTTTTTTTGGCGGTACGCGGGCCTCTCACTGTTGTGGCCTCTCCCATTGCGGAGCACAGGCTCAGCGGCCATGGCTCACGGGCCCAGCCGCTCTGCGGCATGTGCGATCTTCCCGGATCGGGGCACAAATCCGTGTCCCCTGCATCGGCAGGCAGACTCTCAACCACTGCGCCACCAGGTGGAAGCCCCTAACATGGTTACTTTTATGTTATGTGAGTTTCACCTCAATTTAAAAAATTGCGTTTCACCTTTGGATCATGACTGGGGTCCTCCAAAGTGTCCTCAGAGACATTCAGCTGAGCACCGCTACAAACCAGTTGAACGTTTGTATTTTGGTTTGTTACTCCGTTGGCTGAGTCCTTAACAAGGACTTGTTAAGGTGTTTCGTTTGATTAAGGACTTTCTAGTTCCAGAGGTGGAGCCTGAAGCAGGTTTTATTTTTTCCTTTAAACCAGGGGAACCTCCCAGAGACAACAACTCGCAGACTGTGGATGGCGCCCCAGACGCTTCGCTGGGCCGTCTGTCCATCAGGGCCCAGTGGGGAGGAAGGAGGACGATCCTGCCCCAAAGAGCAGAGTCACAGGCTACAGTTTCTCTCCGCTCCAGGCAGGTCCCGCAAAGGTGAAGGCTGGCTGTAAAGAATGGTGGTGGACTTGTCCTAACAGCTCACAGCTTCTCAGGAAACCGTCCTTTTGTCGTCTTGTCACGTGGGGGGAACAGACTCCGTCAGAGAGAGCAAGGGCAGGTGCTAAAGCAGCATCCGGGATCAAGTGCCAGGCTGGTGGGGACGGGAGGCTGTCAGCCCTCCTCACTGAGGCCTGCTGTGTGCAGGCCTGGCAGGGCCCTGGACCAGCGGGGGGGCTGGGCTGACCACATACCAGTACCCGTCCATCTTTTAAAGACACAGGACCCAAAGGGAAATCACACCCTTTCATTTCAAACATGGCCCGGGAGCCCAGAGCCCAGTGGCTGTGCTCTAATCAAGTTGCATCAGTCAACTTTATAACCAAGTCTCCTCCTTTTTTTTTTTTCAGCATCTCATACCTTCTCCTATGCCTTCACATACGTGTCTCACTCAGTAACCCAAGAGACAAACACTGCCGACGGCCTTGGAAAATAGCAGCTCCAGGAGAAATTCCTTTTCCCTTATTCAGCGGCAGTCCAGTGAACAAAGAAAGCCCAGTGACAAAGTTGTGTTCACTCAGAAAACTCTAGGTCCAGCAAAAGGGGATAGTCCCAGGAGCCGCTCACCAAGTCGTCTTTCCCGAGGCAGAGAACCCCCGCTTAATCTTTAGAACTCCAACTTTGTTGGAAATGTAATCAATAGAGTTTACCATCAACCCAGGTCACTGAACCAGTTTGGTTCAAGACAGCCTAGACTCAGCAGGAATTGCAAATTCCCCAACAGACCCTGTTAGAGCCCAGTGGAGGTGGCCCCTTATTGTTTTTCTCAGTAAAAGACTAAAAAGCTGTCTGCATGCTCAGAAGGCATTGACAGCCACCCAGAGAAACAGGACTGCGTATGACTCCATCTAATAAGCGCCTGGCAACCATCAACCTCTCTAATTGCCACGTGAGTGAAGAGGTGGGAATTTTAACAAACGAAGTCGATTTCGAAGTGTTGCTGGAAGATGAAAAATGTCACAGAAGCACCTAGCCACGAGAGGCGAGCAGGGACGCCTGCTTCTCTCAGGACAGCATAATCCCGAAAGCCGACAGAAGCCGACGTGAACATTCCCAGCACCTGCCTCCTTAACACTCACAAAGAGACACATCAGCTGCTCAGGAAAATACAGGTACCACTGAGACACCCCAGACCCTTTCCTTGTTGTCTACTCAGGCAGAAGAGGTGGCTTGGAGGCCCGGTGCTGAGAGTTCTGAGTGCCCCGTTCCCTTATATTCCAGGCCGTCTCGAAAGGGAAAGGAGTTATGGGAATCCTTCCCATGCGGGTGCTCTCATAGTATTATTGTTACCCTCCCCCTCTACAGAGAGGAAACTAAGGCTCAGAAAGGAAACTAAGGCTCAGAGAGGTTACGAGTAGTGGGGGCAGGCCTAGGATTCAGGGCCCCTGTGACTCACAGTTCAGTGCTCTTGGGTCCTCCAGGAAACGAGGCCTACACTCTGGGCTCATCTTATGCAGATTAGGAGCAAGCGGCGTCTTCTCAGGGCCTGACTCTCAGCAGCTGCCAACCATCGCGAGAGCTAACTAATGACAGGTGTGCCTCCTTACCGTTTATACTGCAGGGAAAGAGCACCCAGAACAGATGCTCCCGCATTTACCCTGGGGTTTCCTGGTCTACAGGGCAAGGGGATCTGGCTGACACTTCTCAGTGTTCCACACCCAACAAACTGGGTCTATTCAAAAAGGAAGCCCAGAGATGTGATCACCCCACTTATTTGCACACCTTGGTTGTTTCCAGAGGCCTTTCCTGCGCGTGAACTCACGTGACCACCTGGACCATCCGAGCGATACCTTAAATTGGCTTTTTGAAGATTCTTGAGTTTCCAGAGTCAACCTTGTTGAAATACAATCCAAAGTACCCCCAGGAAGGGACAGCACTGTGAACCATTAGTGGCTTGCACTTGGCAGCCAGCTGAGAATCAGGCCCTGAGAAGTGGGAAACAGGACTGGGAGGGTTTGGAGAGGGTCAAGAAGAGAAAGAAGCAAGAGTGAGGAGGCGGGGAAGGTCTAAGCCCCTCCCAGCAGCTCACCTCCCAGTTTTGCAGAAAGAGGCTCCCGGGGAGCCATTCCTTGCTTCCCCACTCCCACCAGAGAGACCAACTCTGCCCACAGGGCCAAAGGTAGAAAAGTCTAGAAGAAAAAAGGAGATGTGACAGGAGAGATGGGAAGAAAACACAGAATAAACCAACCATCAGAGGCTCTTCAATCTTAATTCATTTTATTCTACAAAATGCTACTCAATTGAAAGTGGAGAAGCTAACCAAAAAAAAAAAGGAAAAAAAGTTGTAATATGTTCTCTCTTCCATAGCAGCAAGCTTTTTCTAACAAGCTTTCTTTAGTGCAAATACTGTAGGCTTGTATTACAGTAAAATAACAAAACAGAACAACAACAACAAAACACCACCAGAGATGCTTTAGAGCAGAGCTACTCCTCAATTTTCAAAAGTTTACAAAGATTTTTGAGCTCACAGCCCTGCCTGGAGAGGCCTATTTAGAAGCCTTTCCAATGGGACCATTTCACCAATACTTAAAAAAAGAAAGAAAACAAGGTGCTCAGAAAGATAATTAAATTCCCCATCAAGCTGTAGGAATCTTGTACAACTTTTTTTTTGCCTCCAGGATCTTATAGCAGTCTTTACTCCACATCATTGACATACCTCAAATACAGATGCACAAAGCTTATGATTGTCCACTATATCCAAAATACTATATATACATCTCTCACTGCAGAAAAGACACCCTGATACCTATTCTTTATACAAAAGTGAAGATTTTCTTCCTCAATATCAAGTAACCACAAACTAAAATAAATGGAATAAACTTTTAATCATACAGAGAAAATAATTTTTTGAGGAACAGGGCAGGGATCTTTCCTTGTGTTCTCTTACAACGTAGACTTCTTGGTGACCACTGTCCCTAGAGGAATGACAGTCCATCTTTAAAAACAGACCTTTTTTTATACAGTTTATACAGCACAAGTCACAAATCATTTTAGAAACAAAAAAAGTATCATTAGCCTAAATTTTTAAAAAAATTATAAAGAAGAAAGAGAGGGAGAGAGGAACTGAGCATTTTAATGCTATCTGTTTCTATTCAGGCTTGGTACAACACAAAGATGTAAACATTTAAAATAAATAATAAAATAAATGTCAATTTCTTCTCCCCCTCCCCTTCCCATGCCCCGCTCAAAATCTGACCCAGCTCCTCCTGAACATGTCAGCATTAAAAGATTAAAACCCTTTTTGATGTATGACCAAAATACTAGAAGCATGAAAAGATGTCAAGTAGGTAGTGGGGTGACTGGGTTTCCTTTTTAAAAGGTGCAGGAGGACATGGGCACACTTAGAAATGTACACACGAACACACACACACACACACACACACACACACACACACACGACC
Organism: Mesoplodon densirostris; assembly: GCF_025265405.1. Lineage (NCBI taxonomy): Eukaryota > Metazoa > Chordata > Mammalia > Artiodactyla > Ziphiidae > Mesoplodon > Mesoplodon densirostris. The sequence goes on along the minus strand of NC_082674.1, from coordinate 22,685,534 downwards.
TGTCAATAAATAGTGAGATGCTGGCTTTTAAGATGAATGCCAAGAAGACTCAACAAGCAGAAAATAGCAAGACCCCTTTACTTAAGTTTTTAAAAGAAAGTTACACACACCACGTATCCTATTGGTCCACAAATTCTATAAAACTCAGGTCAACCATCTGAAGAGTGCAAAGGAGCACATCACAGGGAAAACAAGTTTAGAGGTGGAAGGATATTGTACGGGGTGGGTCTTTGAGAACAAACCTCGGACTGAAGGCAATCTTGCCTTGGATCTTTGGAGAAAGACCTTCTCACCTCCAAGTGTTTTTGTTTGTTCATTACTTGTGGGCTTTTAATAAGGGAAGTCCTCATGGCTCAGTCTCATCCTAAAGAAGGTATATATATATAAAAGTGCCTAACACAGTGTCTGGCACATAGTAGGTGTTATTCTTTTCCTTCTTAAAGAGGCCATGTGGATGTCTCATCAGAGGAGGAAATCAACCTGAAAGTTACAAGAAGCACTGGTGGTCCATCAAGGAAATGGGAGAAAAGTCCCAATGCCTATAAGTTGAGCTCATCCTTAAAATGGAGCCATGGGGGAGCGGAGAGGAGACTCCTTTCCCCAAAGCCCGAGCAAGGGAACCAGTAGCCTCTGATGGTTCTTGGCATGGAGATGCTTGTGTTACTGGGTGCCTGTCTCACAGGCAGAACAATGATTTCTTTCTGAAAACTTCCTCAGTGAACTCTCTGCTTTGAGTTGGCTCTGGCAATTGCCTAAACTTCGCCTGGGATCTCCTCTCTTTCCTGTGTCAGCAGCTGTCCCCATCCACCCAGCCAGGAAGAGGACTATTCCCAGAGAGGCCAGCCAGGTGGCCAAGGGGACGGTGTGCTTCACACCAGCCTGTCAAGGGGTGCCTGCCCTATGCCAACCCAGAGCTGCCTGCAGCCCAACTGGAGTCCACACCAGCTGCCTCACGGCTGGGGACACAGGGGGAGCACAGGGTTCCCTGCCTGAGCACAAAGGCCTCCCCCCTGCGGCTGCTCCCTGAGGAGGAGGAGGGGGGAGGGAGGAAGGGAGGAGGAAGAGGAGGAGGCAGGCCTGGGTCTGGTGTGAACTTGGAGAACAGCCAGGAGGAAGTGACTGAGGATACACTAGTGCGTTACGTGTGAATATTCAGCTTTCTCCGAATAACCTCTGGCTTTGGGGAAGCCAGACTACCTCCCAGAACAAAGCCAGAGGGTCCTGAATAGAAACACAGCTCGGAGGCCTCAAGACCCTGAGGGGCAGCTGGGGTTTTGCTTTGTGCTGGTCCCAAAGCCAACGCAGCTTGAAATCGGAACGAAAGCCAGACGCTGTCTCAGGCATGTCCAGCCCGGCCCCAAGTCACATACCGGGACCTGCCTTGGGATCAGGGCTGTGCAAAGTGGGGCACAAAGGGACTTTTAGAAATAAAACACCAGAAAGCAGCTTCATTTAAGAAATATATATATATATATATATATATATATATATATATATATATATATATATATATATGCAAAAAGAAGCAAATAGCTCCCAATCGGCCACAAACACCACTTGAGATGATTAAGCCTTTCAGAGCTGAGCGCACCCCAGCTCTCTTTGCCCGTCTCCTGCTACTCCTTGCTGACTGCCGCGTCCTTGATTAATCTGAAGCCAGAGAAACCCAGTGGCCCAATCTTATTAGGAGCGCCCCTCCCAGAACCTCTGGGGAACTGGGAGGGCAGCGTCACAGCCAAGGAATGTGGGAAATAACATTTTTAAAGCATTTGGGGACAAAATACTTTTTCTCTTAATCTCCTCTCTCTTCATGCCCTATCTCGCTACACGTCACTCCCAGTCATAGCGGTCTGTGTATTTTAGGCATTCGGCTGTTCCATTCTGTGTGTCTAGTGCATGGCAAGTGGATAATGGACATTAAATACCAGCCAGCGTGCCAGGCCTGGGTACGTGAAGGGAATAGGGAACAGGGAACCATGTCACTGCTCTCTTTCTCTCCCCGGAGTCCAACTTTGAGTTCTAACCCCCACTGGGTTGATTTAAATAATATCTATGTAGTTTTAAATTATCATCCAATGATCTCTAGAGCTGAATCACAATAGCGGGGTCTCCCTCAGAGCACTAGCCCAGCAGAAGCTCATTCTGGAAGATCAACCCTGGGGAGGAAAAGGCTTTGAGGGGTGGGAGGTGGGGACCACGCTGAGCTCTGCTGAGTTGTGCTCTTGGCGAGGCTGGAGGACCCCTCCCCTGCCCCCCACCCCATGGGAAGGGAGCAGCTAGCTTGCAGCGGGAAGCAACACATCTCATCTCTGATTTCAGCAGCCCCCAAGCATGGCATGTACGCTGCAAGCCACAGTGACAGCTCTGGGCCGGCTGCTCACAACTGGCTGATGGATCTGAGGAGCACGCTGGGGTGAGGGGCAGGGGAGTGTAAAAGCAAAAGCGCTATAGCTCCATTAGGTAGCACATGACCACAGGGGGTTGAACAGGCACCTGGGTGAGAGGTGAGAAGCGGGTGCTGGGGCTGCTGCGAGGCGAACCCCACTCCGACTGCCTCCCTCCTTCCTCCCCCTGCATTTCTGTCCACAGCAGAGGTGCTTTTGAGGCTTGGGGAGGGGCCAGGCCCACGCTCATTAAACCTCCGTGGGTGGCGTCACCCTGAGAGGCAGGGTGGGAGAGGGCAGAGCCGGCAGGGACTTGGAGTGACCTGTGGCTCCTAGGGAGGGATGCCTCCCTGGTCTGGAGAGAAGGGTCCGGAGCAGAACGGCGAGGCAGTAATTACAGGAGACGTCCTGCTCAGGACACCCGTGTGGCTTGCTGGCACTACTCCTGGCCCGGTAATTAGGCATCCCGGCTGTCTCACTCACACCCTGTCTTTTGGCCAAGCCGCTCCTCCAAAAGCCGTCTCCGAGCATGGGGAGGAAGGGTCCTCCAAGCCTCCCAGCGACGGCGGCATCTCCGTGAGAGCTCAGGGAGCCCTGCTGGTGGTTCTGGAGATGGTGGTGGACCGGGAGTGTCAGGGGAGGAAAGGTTCTGTATTGCACATTGACTGTCCCCTTCTGGACAAGTCAGCCCCAGCAGAAGAGTCACCTGCTGCCCCATCTCCAGAAATGAAGAGCTTTAATATTCAGACCACGCAGATGAAATGTCATGGCAAATTGGATAAAAACCAAGAGGAAGTGAAATTGACACTGGGGGAAGGAAGGGGCAAATAGTGGGAAGGTGAAACCAAAAGGCACTGAGCATGCGTGGTGGGGCAGAGAAAGACACCATCACTCCAGAGACATATCATGACAAAGGGACGGGGACGGTCCACACCAGCTTCAGGCTCTTCAGAAGCCAGAGAGATGCCCGGGTCCACCAAACCAAGTTCTCCAACGTTTTTCAAGAAACAGGATTTGCTTTGCAAGATGAACGAGGGAGGTCCCGTGACTTCCAAGAGATCATCCAAGTCCTCCAACGCCTCACTGCCAAATCCCACCTGGGTCTCCCCAGAACCAGGAAGCTCTCTGGCAGGGTCCCCTTCTTACCCTCAAGGCCCTGGAGTGCTGAAAGGTGCTGGTCCCTGGGAAGGAGGCAGTGCCGAGGACGCCCCTGGGAGCTGGGTTACAGAGCCAGCAGAGTCGGGGAGTTCAAGGAGTCTGACGACTGGTCCCCACTGCTACTGCTTCTGCGGTGAGCCTTGGAGCAGGACTCAGAGGGCGACGCAGGCGACTCCTGCTCCAGGACGCTGGGGTAGGTGAAGACGAGGTTCGAGGTGCCTGGGGTGATGGCAGGAGTGGAGGTCACCACGATGGGGGTGTGCAGGGGCTCCTCCCCATAGAAGCCCCCAGCAATGCTGATGGGCTTGATCACGGAGCGCTGGGCCTTGTCCAGCCCCGCCGACGAGGACGAGGGGCTGTCCTCTTCCAGGGGCTCCTGCTTCACCACCACGGCGCCTACCCCTCCACTGCCCCCACTGCGCAGGGCCTGCAGCCCGGAGGCCGGGGGTGACCGGCGCTCCTCGGGGCTGATCTTGCACACAGGCCCGTGGGCCACCAGCATGAACTCCAGCTTCTCCTTCTCCTTCTGCAGCTCGGCGATCTCCTTCTGCAGGCCCGACTTCTCCTCCTCCAGCTCCTCCGTCTCCTGCGGGGGAAGAGGGGTACGTGAGGGACGGCAGGGGCTGCGCCGGGGGGTTGTCAAATCCGGGTGAGAAAGGGAAAGCGAGCCATGTGCTCAGAGGACCATGAAGGCAGCAAGCTCACAGCCCACTGCTCCTGAGCCACCTGCACAGTTAAGGTTTCCTTTTGTTTCCAAAGCTCCAGACTGAGAAGAGGAAAGTCAGCTTGGAGGAAGGGTGAGTTAACAACGGTAGCTGTCATGATCGAGCATTCACTTAGTGCCAGGCACTGTGTTAAGCATGTCACAGGCATTATCTCATTCAACCTAGCAGTTTCTTGAAGCAGGTATCAGCAACCCATTTTGCAGATGAAACTGAGTTTCCAAGAGGTTTAATCATTTGCCCAATGCCACAGCGCAAGCAGGTAGGGTAGCCCAGATTTGACCCTAATGTAGCTGACTCCAGAGTCCATATGCTACTATGCTCTTCTGCCTTGGTGCCAGGACCGGCCCCCGGTACCCCTGAGGGGTGAGTAATAGTGAGACCCGGTGGGGGAAGGGAGCACAGCATGCAGCTCCACCCCTCTCTCCTCGTGCCTCCTCAACCCCATCCAGCTCGCCGTGGACACCTCGACACTAAATTCTAAGCTGCGTGACGGTGCAGATTTCTGTCTGCACACACAAGCCTAGGACAGTGCCTGGCTTATAGGAAGCGCTCAATCCATCCCGTCTGGATCTTCACCGTCCCTTTTCCCTTTCTTGCTCTAAGTAGAAAGCATATGTTTCAGGACTCACAGAACCCTGGGAGAACATTCAGTTCAGCCCCCGTGCTTTAACAGATGAGACCCCTGCCAGCCTGAGCGGGCATGTGAGGCTGGCATGGACCTCAGCCCTTCCTTTCACACAAAGCCAGAGAAGCAACAGATGCACGTGCAGGGGGTCGTTATGGAATACGGAAAGGCACGTGTCACCAGCCTCTTCCCCACTTTTCCCGAACACAGATTCCTGCTTGAGAACGAGATGACATGGGCCAGAGCTTTGCTAAGCAGCCGAGTACAGCACATTCCGAAGTGAAAAAAGTTTCCATCTGTCTCAAGGGTCTGATGAACGTCATGAGCTTAAGAGAGGCTTCCTGTGGAGGATGTGGCTCAGGGCCTGGGTGGCTGGGTCGTAGGTGGGGAGGCACGGGGGAGTAGGGTGTGAGGCTTCTAGGGATGTGGGGGGAAAGCTGAGGGGCCTCAGGGGGCAGGCTCTTCTGGGGCTGGTGGCAGAAGCACCTGGGGTAGACCCAGGGGGCATGGCTCCTTGAAAGGTCAGTGGTGGGGAGGGCTCTGCTGGGGGAGTCTCCCCGGGGAGAGCTGGTCACTAATGGATCCGCCTCGCGTGACATCAGAGCACTCCCACTCCCCCTCCCCGACTCTAACACCTCCACAGGGCACCACTACAGGCATCACGGGGCTCATGCCGTGCACATTCAAGACCCGCGAGCGAGGGCTCCAGGATGGACAAAGGGGAGCAGAAGCAGGTGAATGGTAACTGGGAGGATTCAATAAAGTAACAGGATGTACGAGGCAATGATTTCCAAAGCACCACCCTGGCTGGCCGGTGCAAGGACTGCTAACAGAGTCACGCTCATCTCCTCACTCTGAACACATTCCACCCAGGAGAGTTAGTCCTGGCTTTGGGTTTCCTCCACGTGGCATACGGCCCACCCTGGAGGGCGGGGCTCTGGAGGGAGTTATGTGACGTCGGTCAGGTCAAGCTTCTGAGAGGGAGGGGTAGGGCCACGGGCCCCCAGGTGTGGGCAATTAGGCAGCAGGGGAGAATGACTCACAAGGGCAGAAGGAGGTACCAAGGTGACAGCTTCAGGCTCAGGGCAGAGGCAGGGAACCCTCCCAGCCACGAAGGATATGAGAAAACCCCAAGACAGTACAACTCAGCTGCACGTGACCCATCTCCATGAGACCTAGAGAGCGTCACGACCCCTGCCGAGGTGAAGGAGCCCAGAGAGCAGTTCCCCACAATGCTTGCCCGCCCAGACTAGACGGCTGAAGCTAGGCCGGGCCACTCCTGCTGGTGGCAGGCGCCCTGGGATAGAGGAGCCCCAGAGGAGGCAGGTCTGGGCTTGCCTTGGCTCCCAGGCCCGGCAATGCCAACGCCCTCTGCCATCCCTCACCCAGGAGCCCCAGCAGGTCTCAGTGCAGGGATTGCTCAGGTGCTGAAAGAGAAAGGGTACCAGGCCCAAGAAGCCTGTCCAATTCTCTCTGGGCCCAGGCTGGTGCTAAAGGCCAGCTCCCTCTCCCCAGCCCCCTCCTTTAATCAGGGCAGTGCTGACCCATGTGCTAAAAGGAAGGAATGTTTCTGTCTGCACTGACTCACACATCAGCCACTAGGGGCAAGGGGGAGGCAGAGGGCCGGGAGCCCTGGGGTCGCTGCTCCAGCCTGCCCAGAAGTGATTCCGCCTCACGCAGAGCTCCTTACCGCCTGCAGCTTCTCTGTCAGCTCCCGGCGGCGGTTCCGGCACTTGGCCGCGGCCAGCTTGTTCCTCTCCCTCCGGATTCGACGCTTTTCCTCCTCTTCGGGGGACAGCTAGAGCCAAGGTCAAGGATCACGGTTAGGCTCGGATAAATGGCTCAGCATCTTTTTGGCTTTTAACTGCCTTTGAAGTAGGGCAAGAAGCCCTTCTGGAACTGGGGAGGGGAGGGCCGAAGGCAAGAGGAGCGCGGCTCAGAGGCCCAGAACATGCGGCTCGCTGCTGTGTGGACGCCTGGGAGGGCGCTTAGAGCTGAACCCGCCCTGGAAGGTGATGTCGCGTGTTTGAAGGGAGAACAGGGTAGCCATGGGTCAGGGACTCACCAGCCCAAGCCTGATGGCAGCACGTGTCAGGCCAGCCCCGATTCAGTGCCAAGGCCCGAGAGAACGGGCTGGGCCTGCTTCCCGCAGAGGCCCCTCGTGCCAGGCCTTCCCCAGCCACTTACGCAGCTTCCTCCACTCTGCCTAATTACTCCTCCCCATCACCCTGCCTGCTCTGCGAGCCTCATTACCTCCACGTGATTAAGTAGCTGGGCCCAGAGTAAGAAGCACCCGGGGTGGGGGGGGGGGGCACGTTCTGTTGCCAGAGGGAGGGCCACCCCACTCCCAAGCCCCTCTGCCAGCCCTCGAGTGCTGGCTGCTCACACTTCAACCCCGAGGGCCTACCCGTGTGCCTGGCACAGTGCCGGGCTGGACAGGACCAGCAAAAGGAGGAGGGGCCCTTAGGCAGGTTAAACCCTGCTGCCCACCACAGCCACTCATTCAACCAACGAGCCCTTCTGCATGCCAGGCACAGTTTGAGGGGTTAGAGGTTTGTCAACAGACCAAATGAACACAAATCTCCCTGCAGCTCCTTACACTGAGGTTGGTTAGAGGCCTGTGGCTCAGGCCAGAGGACAAGAACACTGCTTCCCGCCCCCATCAGGGCTGACACTCTGTTTACATAGAGCCCCCCTTCCAGAGAAGGGCCACTAGCCCCTTGCAGAGGTGATGTGAGGAGATGGCTGGGGGCCAAGGCAGAAAGCAGTTTGAAAGGACAGACCACCCCTTCAGTCATCAGACTGACGGCACACCTACAAGATGCCAAGTACAGTACTTGGGGCTTAGAAGATTCTGGGGGAATAAGACCTGAGTCCTACCCTCAAGGGACACATGGGGAAAGGGCCAAAGCCACTTTTGGAGGGGCTAAGAGAGAAGCCGCCCCACTGACGGATGCTGCCTGGACCACCAGCCATCCTGTGAGGGAGGGAGCCACTGCCCGGGCTGGGCCCAGGCCAGAGTCCCCAGGACGCTCCCTGCAGCCTTGAAGGTGTGTGGCTGTGATGTCCTGAACAGGGCACAGCATCACTGTGTCCCTCACCCCCTGCAGCAGCCTCCAGGTGATGCACACTGACCTGAGCCCATCCAGCCGGTAGCATCTCTGTTAGTCTTCAGGCCCCTTCCAGACACCCGGTCTTGGAGTCTACACTGGAGTCCTGGCTCCACTTCCCTCCTTAAGCCCCTTCCTCTGCCTAGGAACCAAGAGCCGTTGGCTCCACGGTCTCTCTTCTGAGAGGCATCAGGCAGCTGGGAGCCAAACACAGATGTGGCACTTCTGGGTGGACTTGGACAGATTACTGACCCTTCTGAGCCTCAGAGCCCCATTTGTAAAATGGGGTTAATAGGACCTGCCCTGCCTTCCACAAAGTTTCTGCAATGATCAGATGAGATGCAGTGTGAGAGTCCTCTCTAAGCTAGAAAGTGCTAGAAAGAAGAAGATGCAATTCAGAGGTCTCCTCTCTGATGCCTTTTCTGCGCTCACTGAGCAGCAAATCAACTGGAGACCCAGAGTCCACAGATTCAGGCACCCTGTTCTCTGTGGGGATCGGCTGAGGTCACAAGGCCACTCGGCCAAGGCCCTGAATACTTGCTACTCCTAACCCTGTCTCAACCTGAGTCCAAGAGGGTAACCCTGCTGCAGTCGTGGGTTCAGGGCTCAGCAATGAAAGGCTGCCAGGGCTCCCCTTGAGGCCCAGCTAGCCCCCCTCCTCCTTCACTGATGAGGGGCAGAAAAGATGGAGAGCTGGTCCTGGTCCACTTTGGCCTCCGTTCCCCCTTGGCTGCTTCTGGACAAATTTTGGCCTCCCAATTGCCCTAGAAGTCTCGCCCCTATCTGGTGAGGTGTGGGGCGACTTGTCTTGGCTTAGGAAGTGTTCAGGGGTGGTGACAACATGGGTACAACTTGAGTGTGGCAGCACCACCACGTACCCATCCACAAGCCACACACACCCGCCCCTCCCCGCCACTGCTGGCCTCAGAGGGAGCCTCTGGGGCAGGTTACGGAGGGCAGTGAGGCACCAGGCCAGCCCCTGGTAACAGGTTCCTCCCCCTGGGGGAGGCTGGGAAGGCGGAAGTGAGCCTCTGAGAAGAGACCCTAGGGCTAGGAACCCAAAGAGCCAAGGTTCTAGGATGCCACCACCTAGGCTTCCTCCAAGCTGCCAGATGATTATCTGAACTCCTAACTGACATGCGATAAAACACTTCTGGCTCTCTCCTTCCCTCTCAAAAAAGGAAGGAAATTCTCCAAATCGTCTTAGGGCACGCCTAGGTGGTGTGGTAGGAAAACCACAGGGCTGAAGGTCAAAAGAGGTGGATTCCAGTCCTGGCTCTGCCACTAACTCACTGTGTGAGCCTGGACAAGGCCCTTCTTTCTGGGCCTCAGTTTCCTCATCTGTAAAATAGGTACAGAGGGAAAATTATTGAATTTTCTATAATTATTGAAAATTATAGAAAAGCTGGTCTCCAAAGTCTCTTCCAGATATAAACTTCTAAATTTGGTGTGAGCTAGGTCCAGGAAAGGATGAAGAGCATTCAGCACATCTTGCTTTGTTGTCCTGCTAACCCAAGAGTCCCTCACAAGCCTGGCTCTCACTCAGGGGTCCCTTACATACAGGGAGAATCCAAATCATCAGTGACTATAAACCTTAGCACCCTGGGCTCCCTGAAGGAAGCACATTTATAGAGGACCTTAGGATCACTGCTACTGCAATATTTATAACTACAGGTATGGAAAGCAGCAGTGAGGGGGGATATTGGCCACTTGCCCCAGCAGCAGAAGCCCGACAGCACCTGGGAGCTGTGTCTGTTACTGTCTGTTACACATACCCCTCCATGTTGCCCCTGCACAGAGCCCTGCCACTAATAGAACAAACCAACATGTAATGGATACAAGGCCCAGCTTTGTCCTCAGAGGAACGGGGCTCCTGTGAAAGCTTCTGGTTCCTCAGAGCAGTGACCCTTGTGATTCTAAGTGTCCTGGGGACTCGTGGCACTGGATCTGCAATTATCCACTGGGCACCACGTTTGAAAGGTCCTTGTACTGGAACAAGTAGTGGAGGCGGATAGTGGTTGAAATGGGGAGGGGTTCCAAAGCTGTAACTGAAGTAATTCTTCAAGCTAATGTTTCATTTGAAAACGGGATGCTACTGCCAAAGTATCTCCCTTCCCTGGACTTGTGGTGGCATGGTGTTGTAGAAAGAGCACCGCACGCGGGTCCAGGGGCCTGGTTCTAGGCCACGCTTCCCCACTCACTTGCCAAGTAGCCCCAGGTAGCTGTGTCCAGGCCTTGGCCGTGTCATCTGTGAAGGGGGACAGCTGGGGCTCTTGGAAGGCTCACTCCCTCCTTTCTGGAATTATGCATGACTCTGATTTCTCTTTTGGGAAGCAGGGGGCCATCGCTGCCCTGGTAATCTGTTAATACAGACAATGGGCCTTTTGAGAGTTGGGTAGATGCTACCTAGAGAGCAGAGGCCCCACCCTTTTCTGGCGTCTCTCTCAGCCAGGTTGACTCCTGCTCAAAGCTGAGCCCCTTGAGGAAAAAAAAGGCTGATGATATCTGACCACCTCCACCCCCAGCCCCGGGAGCTCAAGCAGCTGAGCAGACTCCAAAGACCCCAGGGTCCCTCCACTTCCGGAATGCACATCCCAGGCACTTGAAATGGTCTCCTGCCTTGAGTTGCAGGCCTGAGACATGGAGGGAGAATGGAAGTAGTGTGGGCAGTACTGGTCTAGAAGCGGGGGGGCCTTTAGGACTGCTGGGTATCTACCAGATACTGGGAGACAGTTAAGGACTCCCCCAAAAGCTCCCAGCCAGGGTTCACTGGCTGCTTGTCCTGTGGCCCCTGTACCAAGTATCAGAGAATGATACTGCTATAGGCAGGGCCTAAGTCCTGCCCATGTGCTGACGCCTCACCACTCACTATGTGCTTTCCCACCATGATCTCACTCGGGTGGCAGCAAGTCCTGGCCAGCAAGACCCTATCTCCATTTTGCAGCTGAGGAAACTAAGACCCAGAGATTCTAAGGGACACAGGCGAAATGCCTGACTCTCAGGTCTCTAGCTCCGCCTCCACTGGTCCTGAGCTCCTTCATCTCCCCAGGGCTCCCAGGACATCGACCCTGCTCCCTGCCAGTCTTCAGAAAAACACTGTGTTATACGGCCTGGAAAGCCACCGATGCGGCTCCTGATCGGAACGGTACCTGCTCATCTCTCCTTCTGCGGCCCACAGTGGTGCCAATGGTCTTGATCACGCCGGGTCTTGGGAGGGCCATGTGCCCGGGGACAGAGGCCAGGCCCGGCAGGGGGCTATAGGGGTGCGAACGGGGGTACGGGTTGGACATGGAGGTGATCACCGTGGGCTGCACCATCCACTGCAGGTCCTGGCTGGTCGTGATGGCGTTGATGGTGGGGATGAAGGCGCTGCCTGAACCAGGCATATCTACCCGGAATTTCTGAAATGAGGAGAAAAGTAGGATTGAGCCAATAAATACTGTAGAACAGGACAAGCAGAGCCAGGAGGCCAAAACTGGCAGAAAGTAGAGTCAGAGCCTGGGAAGCCAAGGTCAAAACACTGGGTGAACTTCCTGCACATCCAAGAATCAAGGGGATCTTAACTATTCCTGGCACCCCCATGTCAGATCTGCTCCCTGACTGAGGTCCTGGAAACTCCATCCCCAACTGGCTCAGCGAGGATGTGGTCATATCTCCAATGGCTTCTAGGATAGATGTGGTCCCTTGCAGCTCACACTCAGCAGGTCCTCTCTGAAGCCCTCCAGGCCAGCTAGGCCCCCATCTGCAGGAGAGCAGGCCTTCCACCCGGGCCTCCTGAGCTTCTGGGTCACTTGCCATTATTCCCCAGGGTACCAGCTTAGGATCCCTAGAGGAGATTTGCCGACCAACTGCTTTGCAGCAACGAAGATCACCAGGAAGGTTATTATGTCTGCTTTTGTTACTTTCCAGACAGGTTCATGATGGGGTTGTGACCCCATCAGGGTGAGACCAGGTCCATGAAAAGATGTCCTCTGACCCATGAGACTGAAAGTGGTAGCGTCTGCTGCCAGATTTCCCCTTGCTGTCCTTGTCCTCCTTGCCCTTCACCCCCATCTTGCTTGGGGCAGACACACTGTGTCTCTCTGTATCTATCTACATATCTATCTATCTGTGCTCACAGGTGTGTCTGTGCGAAACTTGGCTGCTAGCTCTGAGTTTTCTCCCTGTCACTTAATTTATGCCCAGACCACGTTGCAGAGCTCTGTGGAACATGCTGCAGGAAGCATTCTATTTAAAATATAAGAGGATGACAGAGTACAAAAGCTAAAATGGGCCACGCTCCTCAGCAGCTGGGCTTGACCTTCCTTCAGGGCAGCTACTAGAAAGCGAGAAGGAGGGAGAAAGGGAAGATTCCCTACTTCCAGATTTTCGGGAGAAAGCTCCCCTCCTGAAACGCTCAGCCTCGGATGATTCCTGTTTCCACAAAAGGGTTCTGCACATCCTTTCTCCCCTAACTTGGTGGATGAAATGATGACAATAACAGCTAACACTTACTGAGCACTCATTAAATGACAGGCACCATGGTAGTGTTTAACTTAGATTATCCCATTAATTTTCCCTCTGAGGTAAGAACTACCATTATCTCCATTTGAGAGGCAGAAATTCAGGCTTAGAGAGATTAAGTAACTTATCCAAGGCCACGTTCTAATAAGCAGTGGGGTCAGGATTCAAACCCAGTTCAGCCTGACGAAGAGGCTAGGTCTCTCAAATACAGTGCAACACAAGCTTCTGTAGCATTGTTTTTTCCTGCCTCAAAATCCAGCCCCAAGTGCTGGTATCCATCCTCACTGCCCTCGGACAGAGCATCAGGGTCATCCCCACCAAGGGTCCCTACAGACCTTCCCTCACCCAGGACTCCCCACAGGTCTGGTTGATCCCAGATGAAATCCCATGGCCATTAGCATGGATGCTATAGCATCTCCCCTATATTGGCCCAATCAGACCAACCAGGATTAGAAGCACCAACGGCAGCTGCCACCACCATGGTCTTTGCCCCTGGTGACGACGGCCGGGTTCCTTTGTGTAAATAAAGTGAAGCTTAGAGTACTTCACTGCAGCTGAGGGAGCTGTGGACCCTTCGCTGTGGATCCTTCCTTGCTCACTCCCCTGCCAGCTGCCTGACCCCAGTCTGGGTGGTGGAATGTGGCTGTCTCACCTCCCAGACCGCCCTGGGGCTCCAGGTCAGGGGCATTCAGTGAAGAGAGTGACCCAGTGCAATGAATTCTGGGTTTCTGTATAGTTACCAGTGCAATGGATTCTGGGAGTCCGTGAGTAGAGCTGCCCAGTGCAGTGGATTCTGGGATTCTGTGAAGTTACCAGCACAATGGATTCTGGGAGTCCGTGAGGAGAGCTGCCCAGTGCAGTGGATTCTGGGATTCTGTGAAGTTACCAGCGCAGTGGATTCTGGGAGTCCGTGAGGAGGGCTGCCCAGTGCAGTGGATTCTGGGATTCTGTGAAGTTACCAGCGCAATGGATTCTGGGAGTCCGTGAGGAGGGCTGCCCAGTGCAATGAATGGATTCTGAGTCACCTCCCAAGGCAAAGACAACTGGACTTTTTATCCGGAGCTCACTGAAAAGTAACAGGTGTATCTGGGTATGTGTGTGTGAAGGAGGGCAGGGTGCAGTGAACACGGAAGGATACAAGTGGGAAATGGTCTTCAAGGAGGAAAAACAGACAACCAGGGCTGGCTGTGAGGAGGCAGGGCTGTGAGAACACGTGAGCGGCTGAGTATGTGCAGAAGCACTAAAGCCCAGGCAGCTATGTTTCTCTTGGGCTGCTGGATTGGGAGGGAGAATGGGGAGTCGTCTGAGTCAGGAGGCCTGGATTTGAGGCCTTGGTGGATCACTGAGGACCCAGTTTCCCTGTCCCCTGGAAAGGGGAGTAGTAACACCAAACTTACTGCACTATCATGAGGATTAAATAAGTAGCTACTTGTAGTCACAGGCTATGAAAGCACACCAGCGGCTCTCAGCCCTGGCTGCACATTAGAACATTCTGAGGAGCTTTTTAAAAACACCAATGCCGGAGCCAGCCTCACCATTACAGTTCTAAATTCATTGCTTCGGGGTGGGGTTCTGATAAGGTGTTTTAAAAAAAATGCCTGAGGAGGTTCTAATGTGCAGCCAGGGTTGAGAAATGCTGCTCCAAATAAGTGGAAGGTGGCATCATCATCATCACGACCACCATCACCATCATCACCATCATCATCATGCATCATCATTGTAAGTGTCTGTGCACTTACAGTGCAAAAGGGGTGGCTCCAGGGAGAATTGCCAGCTTCTCATTCCTGGGAAGCACCCAACATTTTTATTGTTTCTCTCCCCAAGTCCGGTTCTGGGTTTGAAAGACACCCGAGGCATCCAGCAGGATGGTTTAATGTGACCTTCCACTTCTGTGGGGGAACTGTCAGCTTTCCTTTCAGGAAAGCACCCAAGAAATTCATTCCTCATTCCAAAAAAACAAACAAAAGAGCTCCCATTTCAGGCTGGGAGAGGGAAGCCAAAAACCTGAAGCAAAGCTGAGAGACTAAGATCCCTTAGGACTAAGTGGCTGACTCTCAGCCCCTCTCGGGGCCCTCCAGTCCACTCACTCTGTGATGGCAGGTCTACAGAAGGCCGTGCCCAGCCATCAGCCAGATTCCTTGCAGCAATAGCTTGGTCTAGACAAAACAAGACAGCAATAAAAACAAGGCAGTAGGTAATGACTGCCTCTAAATGCATGTACAACTTGTTTCAGAGGGAGGTAAAGCCATCTGGATAACACACTGGCTCTAAGCTGCAAGGAAAACACGTCCTAGCCCCTGAGGGGACTGGGGCTCTCATAAAGAAGGCTTTTGTCTGCAGGTGGAGGCTCTCTGAGACACACACAAAAGTTTAAGTGAGATCTGGCAGATGTGTCTTGTCTCAACTCCAAAGGTATTTTTCAGAAAGCGACACTGGGGTCTGAGAGGAGAGGTGGGCCTAGGAGTCTGTGATCCCAGAAGTTAGCCTGGCGTTCTTCTCTGACAACAGACCCAAGAATCAGTCAAATGTCCTGCTGGGGAGAAATCATGGTTTTCTACGAACGGGTTAACACTGAACAGAAGCCAAGATGGGGTTTCCCAGCCGCAGGCATTAGGGTGGTTTGATCCCTGATGCAGCACCAGGTGTGTGCTGGGGGTGGGGGGCTACAGGAGGTAACCCAGGACCCTCACTTGACTCCCCTGGGGCTCTCCAGCCCCCCTGGAAGCTCCTCCTATAGGGACAGAATCGAAGATGCTGGATGGCTGTGTGGTATTCCAGCCTGGCAGAGCCTCCAAATGCTTTCTTTCACTGTGTCATTCTGTTGACTTCTGGGTGGGCAAGAATGCCTATAAAAGGACAAACTGCCCGCCACCCCCACCGACCTCCTAGAGCATTTTGGCAAACTTTCGCTGTAAAAGGCCAGATAGTAAATATTTTAGACTTTGAGGGCCATAAGGTCTCTGTTGCAACTACTCAGCTCAGCCATACTAGCGTGAGTGCAGCCACAGACAAGATGTAAACAAATAGGCGTGCCTGTGCTCTCTTAAGCCCTATTTACAAAAATACTTGGGCCATAGTTTGGCAACCTCTGTCTTAGAGGGTCATTCTCATCTCTCATGCTCAGGTTGGTGGAAAAAGAATAAAGAGAGGAAGTGAGAAAGCAAAAAATCACAACTATTCTTCTAACCCAGGGAGTCAAGGGATGGACTCTCACTAGACAGCTTGAATCTCCAGAACCTGAAGCCAAAGTTCGAGCCCTTACAAGCCTTGCTGCAGGTCTTTGGGCAGCAGAACCTCCTTATCCTGAAGCATCCTGAATTTAAGGTAGCTGTGGGGCCGCTCAGTAAGTACGTGTGTCCTCCCACTGACTATGAGAAAGACAGCTCAGAACACAGGGTCCCTAGGGCCACCCAACTTCAGGTCAGAGAGGTCCCTGTAGCCCAGCAGTTGCTAATTTGGGAAAATGACCTTTCTGAACTCTGCAGGGCCTTGGATTCAGAAATAAGGGTCGCAACCACGGCCTTCTGCAGAAAGGTCCAGGAAGTAGGGTTTGGGTTCCTATTTCCTGCAGACGTGGATGGGGCAGGGCTTATCCAAGAAACTCCTGGGCTGGGCAGAAATGACATTTGAGACGGAAGTCAGAGTTGGTGTTTTGGGTCCATCCCCTCAGCCAGGCATTTCTCCATCAGATTGATTCTTGACTGGGCCACAAAGCACTCGAGCCATGAACCCCATGAATACCTGTGACCTGCCTCGGCAGGCAGAAATGATTATGCAAATCTGGGAAGAGACTGGGTTCTTTCTCTTAAGAACCCCTTTTTTTAGTTTCCCAGCACAGGAAAAGGAAAATTCCAACATCCCAGGAGACTGGCTTGGGGAAGAGGAGAGGGCAGGGCAAATGCCGCCTCAAATGCCCCAGAATAACCCTGTTGAGGTCCAGTTTGACTCAAATGCTCTGTATTTTTACCAAACGTGGGGTGTTCTCCAAAGCCTTCTATATGGAATTCAACCAATTTTCACAGATTCTGAAGTGGACATCACTTTGACCTTTGACCTTTTGTTCCTTTCTGAGGAAAGCCACTTAGCTCACCATGGAAATGGTCCTAGTAACTCGTGATTTCCCCAAATTTTACAGTATACAAACACTATCTCAGGTGATTTGCCTCCTGTCAGGTTCACTTGAAAGAATCATGCTATCTTTCTTCACCTAACTGCCAGGGTGAAGAACAGCAAAGAAGAAAAGAAAAAAGCAAGGAAAATAAGGTGACCAACACAGGGTTTCCACCAGGTTCCCCAGTGTCTTTCCTCCCAGGGCCCTTCTGGACAGAAATTCCACTCCAAAGCACGAGAGGATTCTCTCCACCATTCTGTGGATCCCTTTCGTACCTCCACCAATCCTGGGACAGCTCTGCACTCCACGGGAAGGGGACGCCATCTCATCTTCTCTACAACCACAGCAGGTGAGCATGGCCAAGTCACTGCCACGTGACAGGGTGCAAGACAGCAGTGGGCAAGAGGAGCCTTACATCTTCCCTCTCCAGCCCAGTGAGTCCAAGAGGGACAGAGTTACCGAATGGGGTTTGGAACAGATATATTTGCCTCAATCAGGGCAGCTGCCGTCATTTTGAAATGCTGTGGCCATCAAAAGATACCACATACAACACAGAGGAGACATATCCTTAAAACACTAATTCTTTTTCTTTCTTTCAACAAATAGACCAGAAAGTTAGCCTCCCAAATTCTCAAAATCAGTACCTTTATTCCTGTACAACAGAGTGGGGAAATCTAAGGTAGAGGTGGCAAAGGTGCCTGCTTTGGGTGTGCCTTGTCTTGGTGCCTGCTGTCCCAGGAAGACTCCTGAGATGGAGACCAACAGGATTCGCGGTCACACCCTGCTTTGGACCCAGACAGATCACCCAGACCTCATACATCACACTTGGTTCTTTATATGTCAGATCTTTTGATAACTTCCAAATATCAAATTCACCCTCAAAAGACAAAGATATGTTAGGAGGGAGGGTTTTCAAAAGAATTTGCTGAAGGCAATCCCAAAGAGGGATGTTGTAAAACCTTTCTGAATCTAATAGCCACAGCATTCAAATAAGTATTTAGTCTTCTCAAGGAACAACAGTGAAGGGGACAACAGTGATTTGGATGCATAAGTTCAGGTGTGTTTGTAATAAGACAGAAAAGAAAAAAACAGCCTCCTAACTTTACACTCACCTTGCATAATGAGGCAGGCAGAAATAAAGTAATGGAAATGCACTCAGGAGTTTGGATAGGAAAATACAACTGCCACTCAGACAATACATGACTGCTGTTTCACCCCATTCACTTTGATGAAACAGTGACACTGACTTCCACCATCAAGAATCAGCGGAACAGACAAATTCCTGGGATAACACTTCGTTTGATCCTAATCTACAACATCTGTGAGATCAAGGCAAAAAAAAAAAAAAGAAGCACCAGAGCCTTAATATACACCTCCCACCTTCCCACCAATTCTGAAGACCACCTCCCCAAATAAAATTCCCGATGTCCTAATGCAAACAATATCAAGAAAACAAGCCTTGGGAATTTGAAGACATTGTGCTCACAGATATCAAAATAGGGAAAGAAAAAAAGCACTCCCTTTTCAACTACGTTTTATTCAGAACAAAACAAAATCAGAAAAGAAACTGCATTTCGAAGTCAAGCAGCTCCTAGTTAACCACTGTTAAATATATGGCATTTATTTGTCCTGGATTAAAAAGAAAAAAATCCTAAGAATTCCGAAAACTCACCAAGTTAACACTCTCTGGGGCTGGAAAAATACATTCCCCAGATAGTTCTTCTAAGAATGTCCCGTAGGGGGCACTAGAGAGGTATGATTGGGGCTGACTTGGGAATCACAGTCATTTCTGGTAAAAGTTCTTTGATGTGAGGAATGTCCCAGCCTGGGTACAGTTGGCAAAAGTTCACTCTGGGGAATTTTGTGTGTGTGTGTCTGTGTGTATGTGTGTGTCTTGGAAAAGGATGGTTGCCAAAGAAGAGAGCTAGTCTGGTATTCCTTGAACTGTCCCCCTTGATTTATTTTCACAAGTTATCTGAGGAACAGACAAATGGCAGCCTTGGAAAAGTTCTGGGTCTTGTTTTTGTTTTGTTTTTCATTAAAAGGGGGCCCAGCTGATGAAAACAAGTTATGAAATGACCTATGTTTGTGTAACTGGCTGAATTGCGTAATGCTCAGGGCCTGAAACCGTTTAAGAGTCGCGCAGCCAGGCAGGGCATATATCTGGGAGGTGTTTTCCTAGGAAAGTTAGGAGAGAGAGAGAAAACAACAACAACAACAATAAAAAGAAAAAGCCAGGAGGGGTAGGTGTGCGCAACCATTAGTGACAAATCAAATCACCAATGACCAACCTCTGAGATTAAAACTATAACTGGAACAGGAAATATTTTTCATGCTTCCAGTTCCTGCCATATACAAGAACAGAGGTTTCAACGGAGTTATCTGCCCCCCACCACCTTCCCCAAGTCACTGAAACTCATGGCCATGTGTTAAGATCAAGCTTTATGAAGTGAGAGAGGAGAGGAATGTTCTAGGTTGAGTAAACAGCAACAAACTTCTCAGGAATATCAGACCCCACAAACAAAGACAGCAGAAAAAAATGATATTCCCTCGCCCAGGGTGAAACCAGAGAATGCTCTTACACTGATTGGTCCGCTGAGATGCCACAAAAGGAAGAAGGCCCATCACTAACTGCCAGGAAAGTCTCCCCGTAAAGGAAGCTAAGAGAAATAAAGTGATTACAGGTTTTATCTGGTATGCAATAAAGTTACCTTGCACCAGAGTGGGGTCACAGACTTGAGAAGTAACAAAAGCTTCTCACGTCAGTCCTTAGGACCACAGAACAGCTCTGCTCAAAGTCACAGAGATGATAGAAAAAAACCCTGCCTCCCTCCCCCCGCCGCCCCCAAGGAGTGGATAGGCTGAGAAACTTGTCCAAAGCTACGTTACCTTGCCAATCCCTCTGGTTTGAAAGGCGCCTCACTCAAGCTGCTGGGCCGAATGGGCAGGCGTATAAGCAAGAACTCTGTGCACCAGTTATTACTAATTGCAAAATCCTCATGTGTTACAGCATGCTAGGAATTAGCCAACAGCTGCTTTTTGCTTCGGTAATGAGGCCCCATTACACTCTGCTGGACTGAGTTCTCTTCCTTCTTCCTAGCACTGGTTTCCTGTCTGATTTTCTTCCAAAACGGGGAATTGCCTCCGCTCACATCCTGGGCTCAAAGCCCTAGTGACACAGATTATTCAGTTGGGGCACTGATGTCCGGTCTGACTTCCCATCTAGGCCCCAGGGTCTGAGAAAAGCCAGGCGGCGAGGTTGTAACATTTCAATGATGAGTGCCACAGAAACGGCAGCCAAAGGGGCAGGTGAGAAATCAAAAGCTCCCTTCCTGGTTCGGAGAGGCAGAGAGGGACTTTTTGGGGGCTGTTGAATCAGAGAATGAGGGAATGGGTTATAAATGACCCTAACCCATTGCCTGACGATAGCTGGATTCAATACAAACCACCAATGGGGCTGGAAAGCAAACAAAATCAAACACTTTGGAACAAGATTTGAAACTCATCACCTTGGTATTCGTCATTAGGGGTGCACTGACTGCACCCTCAGTGCACAGACTAGGCTCTCTACAGTGGTGCTTATGGGGACACCAGGGCAGGTAGCGGGAAGACACAGAAAAGCCGTTTTGAGGACTCACCAGGTACGGGGAGCCACTCTGGAATAACATACCTCTCTTCAGTTACCAAAGAGAACTGTGTTCCCAGTTTATTCTCCATCAGGGTCCCTCCTCCCTGGAAGCCCACCCCAAGCCCTTCTGGTTGGCTGGCGTATAGAGGCCAAGGCCACCGCCTTACCAGAGCAACTCTTGCTGCAGCCAATTTGGCTACAGACTCTGCAGATCCTGACTGAGGCGGGTTTCAGGTTCTAGCGGCCTTGTTTATTAAGCCAGCTCCCTCACAAGCATCGGGGTGGGGGGGTGGCTGCTGCCGAGGACAGGCATCCCACCAGCACCACCAACCCGGCAGCACCCTTCTGGTATTTATTTATTCTGGAATTTATAGACAGACCGCACGCACAATCCCTCCAGTGCAAACCAGTCCGCCTGCTTTAGAAACAAGTTGTTTTTCGGCTTCCAGAACCACTCAGGAGCCCAAGCGAGGTCTCTCCTCCCTCCCCCCACCCCTTCTCTCTGCAGGGTACTCCCAGACCCACAAGGCGCCCCTTCTGGTGGCAGTGCAGACTCCTTCTCCGACCCTAACAGGAGATGGATGGGCGCCGGGCACCTGGGCGCAGCCGAGCCAATCAAGGCTGACCTCCTCCTTCCTGACCTTCGCACCTGATTCCCAGAGCGCCAACCCGCGCCCACTCCGGATTACTTGAAGGAGCCCAACCATGTTTCCGTGTCCCCAACATTTTTCAGAAATTAAGACCGATGGGGGCCGGGGAAGAGAAGGAGAGGGTTTTTCGCAAGAATAGGGTCCCGAGATGTAGGGAGGGGCCCGTGGGTGCAAAGATTTTTTTTTTTTTTTGGTCCACCACGGAAAGAGAGGAGAACGGAGGTGGATTCCTGGGAGAGGAGGTACAGGCTCCTGGGAAGGGGACCTGCAATTCCAGGAGCTGGTCTGGATAAGATGTAGTGTGAAGGATAGGGTTTGCTGGCTGTTCCAGCTCGCTCGCCGCTCCAGTTTAAAAAAAAAAAAAAAAAAAGTGTTGGCGTTGGGTAGAGGGGATGAAAGGAGGTGTGGGCAGGACAAGACGAAAATCCAGAACTTACAATGGTGGCCCATAGGAATTTTCTCGCCAAACCAAGAAATGGAAAAGAAAGCAAGAGAGGCAGCGGCGGCGAGAGGAAGGCGGGGATCCGCCCGCGCCGCCAGGTGCACCCGGGCCCCGCACCTACCTGCTGGCCGCCGCCGCCACTGGAGTAGGACTCGGCGTGCGCAGGAGAGCCGCTGCTGCCCCGGGATGAGGTATCAAAGTTCCCGGGATAATCTTGGTACATGATCCGCGGTGGGGGCCCGAGAGGAAACAGGGTGTTTTTCTTCCCCCGCCCTCGCCGAGGCCGCGCACCGGCTGCTGAGCGCTGGCTCCCTGAGGGCCGCGCCTCGGGCTCTAGTCTTCGCTCCCGGGCTTCTGCCCCTCGGCGGCGACACCCCGGGAACAGTGCCCCCCGAGCGCCGAGCGCTGCACTTCTTTCCTGCTCTACGAGCGCTGCGGGTCCGGCTGTCCACCCGGTCCCTCCCACTAAAAAGTCCGCGCGTCCCTCTGTCCCTCCCCTGCGCGCGCCCTCCCGCCCCCGCGCGCAACCAGAGCTCAGCCCGGACCGCCGGCTCAATCAAAAATTGGAAAGTAAAAAAGAATAGGAGCCCGGCGAGTCAAGCCTGCCAGGTCTGGGGACCCCCGATTTCAGGCAGGGCAAAAAAAAAGGCGAAAAGAAAGGCTGCCCGCTTGGAGAAACTTCTATTTCCTCCTTTTAGAAAAGGAGCTGAGAATAAACTTCCTGTGGCCGACTCGCCGCCGGAGTTTAGAGCGGTTCGGACACTTGACTAGAAGAAGGAAGCCTGCGCCCGGCCCGCGGCCGGTGGGGTTCCAGTTGAGCCGGCGCGGAGAGGGACGCGGCCCCGCTCCCCGTGCCACAGCTGCGGCGCCCGGACCTGCACCCCTTCCCCGGCGCCCGCTCCCGGACGGGCCCGCGTCGCCCGTCCGCGCCTCTCTCACTCCCTCTCTCTGTCCCCGCCGAACGCCGTTCGCTTGCTCGCTGGTTTGCTCGGAGCCCCAGCGCTCTGCCCGAGATGAGTCACTACAATGGCACGAGTTCAACTCCACACTCTTTATTCTCCAGCCCCTGTACCTCACGTCAACCCCAGACTCCACCTTGCAGGGAGGAGCGCGCGGGGAGGCGGAGGGAGAAGGCCGAGGAGGAGGAGGAGGAGGAAGAGGAGCGGGAGGAGGCGGGCGCAGCGCCACCCTCCCTGCCCCGGCTCCCGGCCGCGCTGACGCCAGCCGCACACCCAGCGCGAGGAAGGAAGGGGGTGGCGGGTGTGGGAGCGGACCGCTGGCGCGGTTTGGGGGAGCCGAGGCTCCTGGCCCTTCCCCCCCCCGCCCACCCCCGGCCCCGCGCCCTTGGTCTGCTCCACTGGCGCATGTTGCCAAAGATGGTCATTTGCGTTAGAGGACGCTAGTGCGGGTTCCCTCGCTTTCGCGTGACGTGGAGGGAGAGGGATTCCCTCGCCGGCTCCCTAGCACGCCACGGCCTCCCCCCCTTCCACCACCCTGGGAAGGGGCGCGGGGCGGGGCCCCCGAGAGCGGCCGCAGGGGCCTCGGCGCCGGGTTTTAGAAAATAATCACAGTCCCGAAGAGCGAGACGGGCGGCTCAGTGCGGCGCCACCGCGAGGCTGGGAGCCGGGCGCGCAGAGCCGCTCGCAGGGAGGGCGCGGCCGCGCATGGTCGTCGGCGTCCTCCGCGGCGCCGCCTGAAGCAGCGAGCGCCCTGGGCGCGCTGGGTATCCGCACCTCCCTGAGGCCGGGCTTTGCCGGGGCGAGGCGCCGCCGGGCGGGGCAGGCCTGCCTATTTTCCCCTCCGTGGCTGGCTGCCCACTGCTTCCCGCCCCTTCCCCCCCCCCCCGCCCCGTTTTTTCGGCCCTGAAATTAATTTGTTAGGAGTAGCCTTGAAGACGAAATTAAACAGTCAAGACATTCCGGCCGCCCTCTTCGCTGGGCAATTAGGACGCATCTAATAGGAGTAATCGGGCATTATAAGCAACCTTGACTGTTACGAATTTGGAAGAAAAAGAAAAATAGGGAAGAGGGAGGCCCGGGAGAGGGTGTGCCCCCAACGTTGTCTTCAGCTGTTTTGGAGCGAAGTTCAGGCAGTAGGTAGTGCGGATTCCTAGGTTCTCCCGCCTCGCTGGGCGGGGTGCGGGGTAAAGAGCACAGGCCCTGGAGTATGAACGCCAGGCTGTGCTGTTTAAGAGCTGTGAGACTTTGGGCGACTCCCTTAACCTCTCTGGGCTTCAGTTTCTTCCTATCAAACGAAGGGGTTGAGACATGACCTTCTAAGGCCCTTGTCAGCTCTGGAACTGATGATCCTGAGGAGCACTGTACTAGGAGTCAAGGAAATTGGGTTCTGGTCCAGGCTCTGCCTTAGTCTCGGTTTGCCCAACTCTTACGTGTACCACCTGTACCCCCACAGGGTCCTTGTGAGGACCCAACGGGAAGATGTGTGAAGCGTTATGCATTGTAACACATCACGGTTTCGGTCCTCAGTTTCCTTATCTGTAAAGTGGGGGTGTTGCTAGGAAAGAAAAATAGAGCCGGGAACTCAAAGCTTTCCCGGGGCTCTATATAAAGCGCTGGCGTTTCCGGGACGGCTGGCGGCATCTGGCCGCCCCAATGGCCCCAAGATACGGTAATCCCAAACAATACTCGGGGTCATTGTTTACAACTATAAAACACATTCTGTCCTGAGCTCCATCCCCAAGGACGCGCGCGAAGAGACGAGGCTGGCCGGGCTCCTCGCACCTCCGCCGCCGCCTGCTTGGCAGAGTCCCCAACTCCCCCGGTCAGGGAGAGAAGTGTCGGGCAGACGGATGCGCGCACCCAGCGCGGGGGCTTGGCGTTTTTGTTTTTGACTTTTAAATCCTGCGTCCTGCCTGCCTGGGTGTGTTTACGCTCCTCTCTCAGCAGGACTGTGTAAATGCAGTCCTTTGACGCAAAACCGTTCAGCCCTTTCCCCAGCGGCAGCGGCAAAACCCAGAAAACTGGGGGTGGGGACGGTGGGGGGGGGGTGGAGCGCAGGAGAAGAAATCGTGACACTTTCTTCCTCGCCTCTCCGTCCCCCCGCCCCGCGCCACACGGCCCCCGGCCGCCTTGGCGAGCTCTTGGGGGGCTACAAAGGGAATCGCGGTCTGGGCGTCCAGGGCCCTCCCGGGAGCAGCCGCGTGTCGAAGCGGCGCGAACAGACACACTTTTAGTTTTCCTTTGAGCAGCAACGGCTGCCCGGGCCTCCCCCACCCCGCGCTTGAAAATCCGGATGCTTCTGGGTCTCTCCCACACAGTACTTCCAGTAATTCGGGGGGAAAGAAGGAGGGGGAAAGGGAGCGGGTTCTTCCTCGGTGGCCTCCGCCGTCCCGGGCGCGTCCAGGCCCGGGCAGGCGCCGCCGGGAGCGCGCGGGCAGGCGAGCGCACCCTCGCGCCCTCACCCGCCCCCGCCCTGCCTGCTCCCCAGCCCTTTCCTTTCTTGTGGGTTCCCGTAAAGCCCAGCAGCCCCGAGACGTCTGCAGAGCATCACGGAATCTGTGCTGATGCAAGTCGCTAGCCTCCCTTTGGTGCGCCCCGGCCTGCCTCGGAGCTCTTTGATCCCGGCCTTCCCCGACTCCAGAACTTGTGTCGGCTCCCTCTGCCCGCCGGGAGGCCTGCGTTCTGCAGCCTGCCTTCGAGCCTCAGTCCTGGAGCACCAGACACAGAGCTGCGCCCTGGTGCTATGGGCACCGACCGGCTGGTGCAGCTGGTGCCTCGGACTAACCGTGAATGCCAAACCGAGAATTTAGCTTCCAAGCCCAGTTCATTGCCCACTCCGGGGGGAATCATTCCAGGATCACCCAGTTAGAAGGGATACTCTGACTCCCAGGAATAGGAGACTAAGAAGAATAGGGGCCAATCTTTACTGAGCACTTACCAATAGTCAGGCACCAGGCTGAATGCTTTACGGGGATTGTCTCATGCAAGCCTCCGAACAAACGTTTGAGGTGGGTATTCTTCCCTGGTTGCAGATCAAGAAAGAGAGATTAAGTAACTTGACCAGGAGAATTAGTTAGAGGGTTAGTGACCCAGTTGGAAGTGCAGCTGGGCCTCTATGACTCCAGGCTCTTCCTCTTACCTAGGACATGTGTGACCTGCCTCCTACTGGAATGTCTTTGTTTCTCTCTTACTGGTCTCCAGAAAGCGTGGACTTCCTCTGGTGCATGACTTTTCCTCACTTAGAGGTTCTCTTTAATTCTCTGCCCAGCACTATCACTCAGGGTAAGGAAAGGTCATGTCATGTGAGGGAAGAGGAGGCGGTAAGCTGGGATGGGAGAAAAAGGTAGCTTGTGCCGCCTTCTCATTGCCTCTCTGGGTCTTGGGACCTCCCTGCACTGAAGTTAGGTGTTTCCTCTGCTGTCCCTCCTGTCCAATGTTTGGCCCTGAAATGGTTGCCTGCTCTGGGCTGCACTGGCCCGCACATCTGAGTGCTGGACAGTTCATGAAGCCCTTCGACATACATGGCCTCGTTTTCCCTCACATTAACATCTGCGCCAGGGATGTAACAACAGTCAGGGTGACTCTGGAGTGCCGAAGTGGAGGCTGAGGAGCAGAGTGGCAAGGCAGCCTCCTCAGGATTTCCCAACCCGTGGCTGCCAGAGCCTGAGCTCAAACCCATCTCACCTGCCTTTACCCCCAGTGCTCTGCCTGTTATCCATGCTCCCAGGCTTGACGGGTCAGAAGCAGAGTCCGTAGCTTAATAATACATGGTCCTTTATCCACCATGCCTGAGAGAATGCCATCATTTCTCTACTGTAAACCATACATGTTGATGCTGTTTGAACATTTCTGAAAGCCAGGTACATGTTATCATCAGTGACTACTTAATACGGAAGCGTTTCTGTTTGTCCCAAGATCTCTGGATCACTCAGGAGTCCATCAGGAAACAGACCTCAACCCGGATGGTTCAAAGGAAGAGGCTTTAAAAATGAAGCATCTCCATAGCGAAGTGTGAGCAGGGCTAAGTGAGCAACAAGGGATCTTGCTGCACCCAGGGCCTAGTAACAGCTGGAAACTGTGACCATGCCCAGGGTTCAAAAGGGAAGAAAATAGTGTTATTAGAACCTCCTGCACACTGGGACCATGGAAGAAAGGCCATCCATCAGGATAAAGAGAAGCAACCCATGTCAGAAAGACACTGAAGAGGATGGAGGAAAGGATCCCAGACCATCCCTCCCATCCCCTGTCAGCCTCCCAGGCACAGCAGAGGGCAAGGAAGGGTGAGCAGTGGATCTGGTGGGGGTGGGAAAGGCACACTCAGCAAATGAGGAATAACCAGCAAAGATGCTGTGAAACCCAGATGTATCTTCTCATGGGTGACATTTCAGGATGGGGGAAATACAGTCAATCAGTAAGTCTCACATCTCACCCCGAGTCGGGGTAAACATGAGAATAACGCGCACAGCTTTTCAAGCTGCACCTCCCCTCCCTTTAAACGTCACTGATACATTCAGCCACTAATCCAGAGGGAATGTGTTGTATCGTTCAGGTGTGGGGCAGAAAGAAAGGCTGGGAACCACGGATCAGAAGAGATCAGCATCTGCAGGAAAGAGCTGGATGAATAAGCAATGCTGACGCCTCCCTGTGGCCTTACACAACCTCCGTTACATTCCAAGAGGGGCCCACCGGCTTCAGTGTTCTGAAGCATGACATGGGCCCTCACCCACCATGATTCCCATCTCATGTATGGGATTCACACCAAGGAGGAGATGTGAAAGCAAGGAAGTCCAGAAACTAGTGCTCTAGAGGCCGACCTAATAATAATATTAAAACTGAATGTTCTGCATCTGGGTGGTGGTTACATCTGTACATATGTGAAAAACTCATCAAGTTCTACCCTCGGATTAGGGCATCTATTTACTTTACTGTATGTTACCTTCAATTTAAAGAATACAAGCAGACAACAACAAGCCCTTTTGATTGCCTTAGACCACATTTAGCATTATATTGAAGTCTGTGCAAGACTTCTCAGAAAGCATATGCAAATGAGGCCTTTCTGGTCCCCACTTATGGCCCCTAGGAGACTCTGAGTAGTGACTGCCCTAGAAAGACTCAGGCAGAAAGAAGGTACTTCCCCAGTTGCCCACATGTGTGCGCGTGTGTGTATGCATGTGTGTGTGTGTGTGTTTAAGCCGGATACGTTTCAGAGATAAGTTGACCAGTGCTATTATTCAGAAATATCTTTATGAGTCAGAACAGAAGTTACCTCTGGTAGGAATGTTAGTTGGGTCTGGAAAGGAGGAACAGGACAGCTTTGCTCGCTTCCTCTTCTGGGTCTAAGATCTGCATGAGGAGAGGCAGCTCAGATTGGGCTTTGAGTTGAGAAACAGAGGTCCAAGGATGGCCCTGCTATGGCCAGCTCTGTGACCTGGGCCAAGTCCCTTGATATCTCCTGGCCCCTGCTTTCTTATCTGCCACCAAGAGGCTGGACTGAACATAGGCCCTGTCATAGGGCAAGGGATGCACAGAACTCTCTCCCCACCACTCCTCTATCCGGCATGAGTCTCCTGCCAGGCATCTTCAAGTCCCACATGAAAACACATCTCTCCCACCCTCCTATCCTGAGGACCCAGAAACCCAGCATGAGCTTCCCCACTCCTGCCCCACCCCAGGCCAGAGGCTCTAGGCAGGCTTCCTCCACTTCTAATCTGGTCAGAACGTGGGACCCATCAGCCTGGCCCCAGGATTTGCCCAGCATGTAGAGGAAGGGGGAGGAAAAGCCTGAAGCCTGGATGGACCCTGCCTTCAGGCAGTTCACAGTCTAGCTGAGAAAAATAAAGAGAACACACACAATAGTGGGGGCATGAAGCAACAACAATGGTGACACCTATAAAAACCTTGAATAGGGCTTCCCCTGTACCAGACAGTGTTTTTTTTTTTTTTTTTTTTTTTCTTTCTTTTTGCGGTATGTGGGCCTCTCACTGTTGTGGCCTCTCCCGTTGCGGAGCACAGGCTCCGGATGCGCAGGCCCAGCGGCCATGGCTCACGGGCCCAGCTGCTCCGCGGCATATGGGATCCTCCCAGACCGGGGCACGAACCCGTATCCCCTGCATCGGCAGGCGGACTCTTAACCACTTGCGCCACCAGGGAGGCCCCAGACAGTGTTTTAATTGTCGTATATATTAACTCGGTTAATATAAGTCTATGAGGTAGTTACAATCATCCCCATTCAACAGATGAGGAAAACTGAAGTCAAGAGAGGTGAATTCACCCAAGATTCCAGAGCAAAAGAGAAACAAAGTTGGAATTTGAACATGTGAATTCAGGCCCCAGACTCTTGGTATAGAAGGCGCTAATGAATCTTCCCCCAGCTCTGCATGGAATCATGACAAACCATCTCTACACACTTAGACACCCCACCCACCAGGGTGTCATCTGATCCTCTCAACAGCCTATGCAGTAGCCAGGACCCACATTATTGGCCCTATTTTCCAGATAAAGAAACTGAGGTTCAGGAAAGGTAAGCCATGGGCTGAAGGTCACACCCACCTTGCATGCAGAGCAGGGTGTACCCAAGTCTTCAGACTCCCATGTGCCAGGCCTTTGCTTTTCTCCTTCACACGCTGGGTCTGTAGTGGATACAAGAGGAGCTCAGAGAATGACCAAGAGCAGGAGGCCTCGTTGCTTGATCCAGGTCTCCTTCCAGCACTGTTGAATCTCTGTCATTTGGCAGGCCTAGCACCCACTCCCCGTTCTGGTAGGAGCACCCTGGTTTTCCTTTGGGGGAACCTCCACTTCCCCATTGATCCTAACCTTTGAGCTCTAGGGATAGACTCAGGATACATGATCCAGTCCTGGCCAAACCAAACACCCACTTCCCTGGCCACAGTTACTGACTGTTTCAGGGTGTGCTGATGACCCAAGACTGGCCTTTGAGAGTCAGACCTGAGGCTTTGGCTGAAACCCTTGGGAAAGACATCCTCTCTTTCCAACTGGGAGACCATGCTCCTCACAGGGGAGAGACTGTGGGGCATAAAGCCAACCCAGAGGGCAGCAGGGCCAAGCGACAGAGAACAACAGGTTTCTGATGACTTTGTTGGGTCTCCTGGACCCCAGCTTGCCTAAAGTGGTTGTGTTCCTGGACTTCCCATCCTATGGCAAGAGATTCCCTTTTCTATTGGAGCCAATTTGAGTTGGGTATCTG
This sequence comes from Mesoplodon densirostris, assembly GCF_025265405.1. Lineage (NCBI taxonomy): Eukaryota > Metazoa > Chordata > Mammalia > Artiodactyla > Ziphiidae > Mesoplodon > Mesoplodon densirostris. The sequence continues at coordinate 22,656,035 of NC_082674.1, read as the reverse complement.
TCAATTGCAAATAAAAGAGTCCACCAGTGAGCCCGTAAAGAGCACCTACTGTTAGCACTTACCATTTGCTAGACATTTCAAAACTAAACGATGCCGAGTAAGAAAGTGGCTGGCCTCAAAGAATTTGGAATCTGGTGAGGGATGAGAAAGATTCTCAAACAACTTTAAAACAAGTCAGAGCACAAGGCACCCCTAAACGCCACACGGCAGCCACCAGGGTTCTCTGGCTAATGCGGAGCGTGAGCACATATCAGGTGGAACACCTGAGAAAAGGCCTCACGAAGGTGGTGGCAGTGACATTGGCCTCAGGAGTCTGAGGAGATGCTGACACGTGAAGGCGGGGGAGGTTGCAGAGCAGACAGCATTAGGAAGAGCCCAGGTTCAGGGAAGTCGGCGTATGTAGGGGCAAGAATCAAGCGATGGGGTTGACTGAGTCCAGGGGGATGGCCTAGATTTTACAGTCTGGGTGGGTGGGGGTGAGGAGAGAACGGTCCTGAGCTATTTCAAATGCCTGAAGGCATTCCCTGTGGAAAAAGAGCTAAGCCTACTTGGTAGGGCCCCAAAGGACGAGGCTAGGGCTAAAGGGGGGATACTGGCCCTGGGGGCAGGCAGAGTTGACCTCAGCCTAGGGAAGGCAATGTCATGTCAATTTCATGGGACGTTTGGGGAAAATGTTCAAAAAGAGGCCAGAACCTGGTAGGTGTTATAAAGGGGATTCAGAAACCAGAGGGGAGTCTGAATCAGCTGACACTGACCATTCTGTGAGTGCTGAGCCAGACTTGGAAATCTGTGCCTAACATTGGAGGGGTTTCGATTTCATTCCAAAGGCAACCCTAATACACACCAACTTGAGGAGTGAGAAAAGGATACAGGTGCGTTGATGGGGTCAGAGCTACACCTGTATCTATGAATTTCTTTTATAAACATACAATTTGGGAAATGTTAGTATGGATGGGATTGTAGGTGATGCCCAGGATTTTTTATTTTTTTTTTTGGTTAGGTAAGATACTGGCATTCACTCATGTAAGATAATAGTCATATTTTTTTAGATGCATACTGAAAAACATGGGGATTAAATGACATAACATTTGCATTTTGATTTAGAATATTTAAGCAAGAAAAGGGGGGAAGCATATGTATTTTTTCACACACATATATGTATATGTGTGTCTCTCTATATCAGACACATATACAAAGTTAGCAAATATAATGAACAAAAGATGCCAGACACAAAGCAATACTGATTGTGTTGTTCCATTATATAATTTTTAGAAGGCAAAACGAGTCTATGATGTTAGAAGTCATTGCAGGTCAGGCAGAGTGGAGGGCGTGAGGGCTGAGTTCTGTTTCTTGGCTGGGTCAGGCTTACAGGTGTGTTCACGTTGTGAAAACTCAGTGAGTTGTGCACACAAATTTGTATACTTGACTGTATGTATGTTTTAAATGTCAGTAAATTTACCCTAAAAGGCCACCCCTACACACATGCGCACGCACACGCACGTGTGCCTGAGCAGGAGAGAGATCTGAATTGTGATATATATGTGAGAGGGAGAATGATCTGAAGCACATATGATCCTCCACCGATAATTTCTTAGAAGAAGACGCAATGTGAGCTACAGCCTCAAGCCTGAGTTTTCCAAACAAGTTTGAATGCTACCCTCAGGGGGAAGTTGTTTTGTTTGTATTTGCCTTACTCAGGAGACACAAATCATGGGCTACAGCCAGAGAATAGAAATCTAGCTTTAAGCTGATCGCCCTGGTAGAGGACGGAAGGGAGAGGGAAGAGCCCAGCGTGGAGACTGAGAGGAGAGAGGTGGGGGGAGCGCAGTGGGCGAGGGCCTGGGAGGGCAGCGGCCACGTTCAATGCTCCCACCCCCGCCCCCGCCGGGCAGTCCCCAGCACACCAACCGTCTGGGGCGTGCTCATGTGGAGAGGGCAGATGTGCACAGACTCACAGACACCCCAAGTACGACACACACAAAGGGGGCAGGGGCTGCCAGCACCCCTACTGAGCACCCCCTGGGTGTCAGCACACCCCACCACGGCACCCCTGTGGATCAGCTACTGTGGGTCACTGAGCGCATGGGCTGCCGCGGGGACCCGCACCCCTAAAGACACACAGAGCCCAAGGAGTGGTGGCCCTGTTATCTGCACAATGGGCACATCATGCGATTGCCTGCCTCGGACAAGGAAGCACTTGAGAGGTAGGGGATGTTCCTGGAAGGGAGGGAGGGAGGGAGGGAAAGAGGGAGGAAAGAAGGAAGGAAGAAAGGAAGGAGGCAGGGAAGAAGGGACGCCACTGGCTTTTCTTTTGAGGCAACTGAGATGTTTCAACAGCCCTACGTGTGTAGGCGAAAGACAAGGTTTGAGTTCCGGCTCTGCTACTCAGAGCTGCAAACCCTTGACAAAATCATTTCATCTCTATACACCTCGTTCACTCATCTGCAAAGTGGGGCAGTGAATGCTGATTTGTGCACAGCTCAGTGCTCAGAAAGGGCCATGGGCTTAGATGAGAGAGGCCTGGGTTCCAATCCTGGCTCTGCTGCCTGAGAGCCAGGGGACCTTGGGCAGTTATTGAACCCCTCCAAGCCTCACTTTCCTCCCTTGTGATGTGGTGACGATAATAACACCAAGACCTCAGGGCCATGGTGAGGATTACGCATGTATGCATTCATCTAAATATCCGTCCACTGTCTATTTATTTATAGTCTGCTTATTCCCCAAAGGATTTCTGTAGCTATGAGGAAGATTCAGTGAAACAACACAGGAAGGGCCTGACACATGGCTGGCTGAGAGCACTGCATCCCTTTCTCTGCCTATCTCACAGGGTTGGGTTGAGGCTCCAGTGGGATAATGTTTCTGAAAATGACTTGCAAACTAGGGAATTCGATACACATGACAGCTAGAGAAAATGAAAAAGAAAGGAAGGATTTGGGGAAGCTGAGGCAGGAATGGACATCCAGCCACCTCACAGAGGAAGAGCTTGGGTTCTTGGAGCACTGAGGGTGACCACCCACCAGCTAGGGGCCCATGTGCTGAATACATAAAGCAACTCTAGGAGGAGCCGTGGCTACAGGGTCCTGTAATGTCAGAGCTAGAAGGAACATGAGAGATCATAGGGTACAACCCCACCTCCCTACCCCAGCGTACACATGTGGGAACCGAGGCTCCGAGAGGGGAACGGGCTTGCCTCAGGTCATCCAGAGCGGCAGAGGCAGAGCTGGGACCAGACTCATGTCCTGATGCACAGTGCAGAGCACCGTTCCCACTGCCCCGTGAACCTGGTACGTTTCTCCTCACTCTGGTCTGGGGCACTCGGAAGCAGGTCTGCAGGAGCCTCACTTCCTGGGGTGAATTCTGGTAGCTTAAGGCAGGAAGGTTTGCTCCCTCCCCTCGTTAAGTGTGCCTGGGGCCCAACCCGGATGACACACCCAGGGGCTCCTGAGCAGTGACTATAGCCAATGAATATAACCCACAGCCAAGAGCAAACATAGAGCCTTATTGTTAGGGAAATCGATTGCTGCACTGGGTTGGGCATTTATTTACTATCACATCTATTTCTTTTCATCAACAGAAGGCAAACATTCCCCACCCCAGTAACTGGAAGGCTACTACGTGTACCAGAGGATGGCTGATGTCTCTTGAGGCTGGGTTGGGAGCAGAACGAACCTACTTACATGGTCCTTCCATCCGATCCAATTCAGGCAGGGGTAGGAGGGACTCAGGCCCGACCTGCGGGAGAACTGCCCACACCATCAGGATCCAGAGGCTGCATCACTAAATACCGTCAAAAGCTGTGGGGTGGGATTGGGAGCCGGAGCTTGTTCTATTCCTCACTTTGCCTCTCAACTTTGGCAAGATACCAAACCTCCGCCTTGGTGTGCTCACCTGTAAAATATTAGGGGCTGTAAGGATTAAACAGAATACATGTGAAAGCAGCTAGCATAGTGCCCGCTACATGGGTGCTCAATAAACAGTCCTGGATCTGTGTCTGAGAGCATGGTGAACCCGTGTCCGCAGACGAAACTGTCAGGCCACAGCGGCTCCATACATTACAAGGTGGATCTGAGCTGGGTTGCCCCTGCTGGGGGAGGATAGTAGCCTGGCCGTAATCTCGCTTGGCGCCAGGGAAATAAACCTGGTGGCCTTCTCAGTCTATGCCAGTCTCCTTATTTAGCTTTCGTGTCAATGTTCCCATCTTTCTTTTGGGCCCAGAGTTGGAGCCCTGCACCTCCACCCATCCCGTCCTCAGGCGCTCTCTCTCCTCTCCCCTTGGGACACACCTTCAGGCCCTTCTCTTCCCCCACCAGCCCTGTCTTTCCCTTGGGAGGCCCAGGTTTCTTCTTGCTCCCATTTCAGAAGATCCAACTTCTCTGGGATTTTTTTCCCCCAGCAAAGGTAGGAGGGATTTCGTTGGGACCTTCAGCAGAAAGCTTCGGGAGAGGCAAGTTCCGAGGTAGCTTTATCTAAGGAGGGAGGGCCAAGCAGCTGGAGTCTGCGGTGGAGGTGAAGTTTGGATCCGAGGAGTGTGGTGAGCAGGTCCCGTGGGGCAGAGCAGCGGAAATGCTCTTTCCTCCCGTGGCTTCCTCCCAAGGGCCCCCAGCAGGCCCGGGGCCCTTGGGAGGAGACCTTCACCCGCAGCCTCGCCCAGGCTGTCTGCGGCTCGGGGGAAGGGCTTCTCATTTTCCAGATTCTTGACTCTCATCTTGTAATGGATCATTTGTTACTTCCAGCAAAATGCCTGGCAACAACTCTGGGGATGGGAACCAAAGACTCGAACTCAACTGTTTGGTTTGACCTCAACAGACTGTGAAAGCTGGAAAGGATGCCCAGGCATCACAGAGACCGGTCCCTCCTTCCAAAACAGCACAGAAGTTCTGCGGGGTGATAAAAGAAAATGGTTGTCGATAAAACGACTCTATTTTCTAGTAAGTTTGGAAAAGACTGACTTCAGTGGGTTTCTCTACTCAGGATTTCTCACAGGCTTTTGTAGGCTAGTGCAAATTATGAATATCCAGGATGCATTTTCCAAAAGCGTCCCTTGGAAATAGTGATTCAGCCAGCCCTTTGGCATTATGGTAAGGAAACCGAGGCACAAGGTTCTAGGGACAGAGCCACCAGTGAGTCAAGGTCTCCTGACCTCAGGGTCTAGGCACTGTCTCTGACACCAGGATTAAGCTGGCTCATCCTTTTCTGATTTTGGTTTTGCACTGTAATCGGGGGCAGGAGGTAGTGGGAATAGAGTTTATTTATTTAGGTGTATTTTATGTGCTCTGAAGGACAGAACCAAGGCCAGTGGGTAGAGGTTCCTGTTGAGTGGAATTTCAACTCCACCCAAGTTAAGAACTTTAAAATAATTAGACCTGTCTGGACGCGAACTGAGCCAACCCATGAGGTAACGCGTTTCCCATCACTGGAGGGGTCCAACCCACGGCTGACTGACCACTGGGTGGGGTAACAGATGGCTCCCAAAAGATATGTCCAGGTCCACATCCCCGGATCCTAGGAATGTGGTCTTATTTGGAAAAAGGGTCTCTGCAGATGTGATGAAATTAAGGATTTCCACACGAGGAGGTCATCCTAGATTATCTGGATGGACCCTAAATCCAGTGACAAGTGTCCTTATAAGAGTGAGGCAGAGGGAGATCACACACACACAGGAGAAGCTGATGTGAAGACAGAGCGGAGACGGATGCGCTAAGGCTACAGAACACCGCAGCCACCAGGGCCTGGAAGAGGCCCTGCCCACACCTTGATTTTGGACTTCAGGGCTCCAGAACTGTGAGAGAATAAATTTCTGTCATTTAGGCCAGCAAGTTTGCGGTAATTTGTTACAGTAGCCACAGGATAAGGGTTAGGGATGCTGGCAAGGGCAGATAAGCACAGATGGGCGAAGGAGGCTTCCCCAAATGACCCTCGGGCCTCTCCTGACCCTCTGCCCAGCGGTCATCATGCCTCCAGGACATCTGTGATTCGGGGACTGGAAAGCTGTGCCAGGATTTCCCATCTGTCCTGGGAAGGGGAAGCCATCAGGGTCTAAGGCCTGAGTTAGGAAAAGCCAGCGGGGACAGCTTAGTGGCCGAACCCTGGCTGGTGCTCCCCACGGCCCCCAGCAAAGGCCCCCACTTTGGTGTCTTTAGCAGAGTGTCCCTTAAATTCAAAGAACCTACAACATCTCTACTAAGTGATGAGATGGCCTGTCAGATGGGGGCCCACGGGAGCTTCTGTGTCAACCAAGCAGGGTCTGCCCTTGGGTCCCCTGCCTCAGTGACAGAAATCAGTTCCCCCCAACACACACACACACACACACACACACACACACACACGCACGCACGGAAGGAGGGCCAGGCACGCACCCCGAGGACAGCCTGTTCCCTCACTGCTCCACGCATGCATGTCTACACGCACGCAGGGGCCCTGTGGCAACCGCCTCTCTGCTCCCGAGACAAGTGATAACACGCTTGCCGGCCCATCTCTTCTTGCTTCAGTCCCTGGCAGAGTAAGACCCAACCCAAGTTGCAGGGCACAGCAGGATTAGTTGCCAGGTAAAGGAGGAGGCTGCGGTTTGACTGTCTCAGCAACAATCTGGGGAGACCTGGGGACAGGAGAGAGGGGGACTGAGGCCAGTGCCCCCCCTCAAAGCACATGACTGTCCCCAAGACCTGCAGCCATCTGCAAAGCCAGTGTCAGCTGCTTTGTCTCTACAGCCGGGATCCCAGCCCGCCGGGCACCTCCTGGCTGGCTGCTGCCTGCCTCCTTGGGGGGCAGGATGAGCTCTGCCCACCTGGGCGAGCCAGGCTGGGTGCTGGGCAGGAGCCCCAAGCCTGGCACACCTGTGCGTGTGGCGGCCTGGCTCACGCAGAGCCCAGCTGGCCTTGGGGGTGAGGAGGGTTCCCCCCTGCCCAGCTGCAGTCACAACAGGATGCCCAGCCCCCGCCCCTAGCTCCCACCCCACACACCCAGGGACCCGGGGGATCTGGTCTCGGAGGCGGCCTCGCTTTACTTCCGGGTTCCCTCTTTCCACTTTCCAAGTCCTCTACAGACTTACCCCAAACACGAGAGGGAACATGGCATTCTCCCCTCTCTAGGTCAGAGCCGTTTTGGCAACTGCGCCCGCGGGCTCTGTAAATGTTTGCTTGCAGGCTTGTTTTGCTCAGCTGGGCCAGGGATGGGCTGAAGCCACCCCCCAGCACCCCACCCCGCCCCCGCCCTTCTAGCCCTCCTGTCACCACCCTAATTTCAGGCTCAACTGTGCGCGTTTAGGGCTTAATTAAACTCTTGTCTTGCTTTCAGAAGAGACATTTTCTGCCCCAGGGAGTTGCTACCGAGCTTTGTGAGGAAGGCAGGTCTGAGCAGGCTCTCAGGTGAAGATCTGCCTGGTGGGAGAAAGAACATCGCCTCCTAGAAGCTGCGGAGCTGTGGCCAAAGGGGAACCAGCAGGGCAGGAGGTGGGAGGCAGGGAGGCCCCAGCCTCGGCAGTGAGGCCACCCCCAGGCACGGGGGGCCTCGCTGCCTCTGCAGCAGCCATTGCGTGCAGCACTCAATTATCGCAGGTCACGCTGTCCAGGTCACACTGTTCCCGTGCCCGCCCTGCCCTGCCCAGCCAGCAGCAGCCTCCAGCGCCACCCGCCCACTGCTGGCCACACCCTGGACTCACCATCCGAGATTCCTCCCTCGGGGCCAACACCCCACCCCCAATCCAAGGGGCCTCGGGAAGAGGAAAAGGGCCCAGCGAGTGGGCTCTGTGATCCAGGCCCTCAACCCAGGTCGGGCCTGCCCAACACTGGTTCCAGGAGGGACTCTGTGGTATGGAACTTTCTAGAGAAGTGTGTCTCAGGGAGAGGCCTGGGTCTGCCCATTACTACTTAGGTGTCCTTGAGATTACTTCCTCTTTCTGAGCCTCAGTTTCCTCATCTGTAGATTGGGAGTGCTCATATACCTCTCCCACAGGTGGGGAGGGGGATTGAAAGAGACAACACAGGAGAGAAAGCATTTTGTTAACTTGGGTAAAAGGCTGGGGCTTCCCTAGTGGCGCAGTGGTTGAGAGTCCACCTGCCGATGCAGGGGACACAGGTTCGGGCTCCGGTCCGGGAAGATCCCACATGCCGCGGAGCGGCTGGGCCCGTGAGCCATGGCCGCTGAGCCTGCGCGTCCGGAGCCTGTGCTCCGCAACGGGAGAGGCCACAACATTGAGAGGCCCGCGTACCACAAAAAAAAAAAGGCTGTACAAATATTAGGTAGTATTTCTATCAACATTAAGCAGGCAGTGAGCAAAACCACTGCTGGAGCTGCATGCCCGCCTCCACCCCCAGCCCCACTGAATATCACTCCACGGTCCTCTCCCCACCCCGCGCCCTGCCCCCGACCCGTTCTACCCTGTGTCCCCTGCATGGCCCCCCACCCCTGCCCCCATCTCCTCCATTTCTTTCCTCCAGCCTTCAAAGCCCCCTCAGGCGTTCCCCACAGACGTTACCAACAGGGAAACTGAGGCACGGAGCAGGAAGGCCCTTGTCCAGACCACACAGCTTGTTTGTGGGGGCCAGGGGTCGGAGCCTGGTCTCCAGACACCCTGCTCGGGCCCAAAGCTCCCACCGCTGTCACTGGGATGAATCTGCTTTCTAACAAATTCTTTGAGTTCCTGTGAGGCAATCATTAAAAACAGACAAGATTCTGGGGAGTGTGGCTCTGAGACAGGGTCTCGGGGACTGTCAGAGGTGGAAGGGACCTCAGAGGTCTCCTAGGTCAACCTGCTTGGAGAACTGGGCCCCAGAGAGGGGCCCTAGCTGCCCAGTCACATGCCCTGGCCTCAAACTCTCCCTGGCCTGTTCCCGTGGGAAGGGATACCCTCAGCCCTCTGTCCCAGGAAGCCTGGTCCTCCCCAGAGGGTCCCCCAGGCAGGACATGGGAGGCCACCCTAGAGGCCTGGAGGGAAGCCCGTGGGCCACCGTCCCCAGGTGATCCCAGGTGACCATGCTATTTCCGTCTTCTGAGAGCTTCCCTGTGGCATGACTGAGCCCAGGCCAGGCGGCTTTTCCTCGTCCCCTGGGAGGACCTGGGTGCTGCCTCAGAGCACTTCAAAGCCCTTCCCGCCACGGTCTCATTCAGCCTCGCCTGAGCACTGGGGTTGGGAGGGAGTCAGGGCTGGGGGACTCTGAGGACTTAAGGGTGGTGGGGGAAGGGAGAGGTTGTCGAAGAACATGACTTGTCCAAGGTCACACCATTGAGCGAGTCACTTTTCCTCTGCGTACCTCAGCTTCCCCATCTCTAAAATGATGCCTAATAATGCCTCATGCTCCCCAGATGACTTGTGGCCCATATTGTTGACAATGAAGGCACAAGCATATTGCTTGGTCCATGGTAGGTGAGCATAAATGGTGGCTTCTTCAACAAGCCAGTTTTCTCACTTGTGAAATGGGAGCAATATGCCTACCTCACAGGTGGGGTGTGATCAAATAACACAAGTGCCTTGTACAGGGCCTTGGCACACACCAGGCGCCCTGTCAATGTTACTTCTCTTCCCAAATTGCTGGACCAAGCTACCAAAACCCATGCCTATGGGCCTCCTCCTATGTTCCCAAGTGTCCCCAGAACTCAGTGGTCCAGACTGCCCTGGCAGCCACTCCAGGGCCCTGGCAGGTGAGAGGCTCTGCCGCTGTCCCATCAGCCTCGTTGCAGGGCTGGGCTGGAGCCCACGTTTTCTGAGCCTTTCCCAGGGGCCGGGGGCTGTGAGTTCTAGCCCTCATGGTGCTGCCGACTTACTGTGTGGCCTCAAGCCAACCTCCTGGATTCTCTCAGTTTCCCCATCAGTAAAATCAGGCTAATGACCATCAGCCTCCTGCACTGGGGTGTAGTGAGAATTAATTAAGGTTTGTAAGAGGCTTTGAGATCCATGGATGAAAGGCCCTGGAGAAGGGCAGAGTGTTATTATCCATTATGAGTACTGTTATATTCCATCCAAAGATCTCACAGTCTCTTACAGATGGTAATTAGTACCTTGCAGGGGTGTTTTGAGGGTGATTAGTCCCATTTCACATTTGGGAAAACCAAGGCACAGAGAGAAGTTAAGTCAGAGCAGGATGGAAAAGGGAAGAGCTGGCCCAGCATTCCTAGAATCTATTGCCACCCTGGCTCTTGTAACCTCAGCCCCCAGGGTACACTTGAGCATCTTCCTTAGGACCAATCAGCCAGGGTCCACGAGAGGCTGGTGAGGTGCCTCCTCACCTGTTCCCCTGATTCTTCCCTCGGGGAAGCCCATCCCCAGTCTGGCTGGGCGGCAGAAGCTGGCGCTGAGGGGCCTGGAAGAAAAGCCGTAGCAGGATATGAAAGCAGAGGGCACGACAGGACGGGGAGAGTGGAGACCCAGGGCCGCCCACTGCTTTGGGGTGCTGGGCACAGATGCTCCCTTTCACGCTTAGCTCCCCAAACTCCTCTTGTCGCCTTGAGGGTGGGATCATATCAAGTTCCGGCGAACCAACGCCAGTCCAGCCTTCCAAGCTCTCTCTCCAAGGGCATTCAAGAAGGTGAAGCATGAGGCTCTAAGACTGACGAGGTGGGTGCTTCTGGGCTGTCAGTCCACTGAGGACTCGTTGGACTAGAGAGCCCCCGCCTGCCTTTTCTGGGGGAGGCCCGTTTGTTTCCTGGAGACAATCAGGAGGCCCCAGTGCTTGGGGTTGGCTCCCTCGTGCCCTGCTATGTGGATATGGTAAAATTTTTTTTTAAGTGTTAGTTTGCAGAATAAGCCATGATTTTAAGTACATAAAGTAAACTCAGTGCTTTAATGTAGCGAGCTACAGAGGTATTCCACAGCAAACCCACACTGAGAGCATGAATCCCCATCAGGGCTGCCATATTGCACAACTGCAGGCACTTGTCCTGTTCTTCAACCCCACTCCCTAGGAACCAGAGCACCGAATAAGGGACACTGATATTCAGGGACGTGCTGTAAATGTTTAATAACAAGCTCTCAGAAAACAAAACAAAACCAAAAAACTTGACATGTAGTGTTTGCCAATTTCAGCGGTATAAATACTACGGCTGGCTTCAAGCTACTGATGTGACATCGACCAGCTTACCCAATTCTCGAAACTCTTGACAGTCGGCTCTCTTAAGCTGGTTCACACCAGCTTAAGATGCACACTGCCATCCCTTGAGACCATTTCCCCAAGGAGAGAGGGAGCTAATGGGTACCATAGGGAAGGAACTGGGAGGTCCCTCTCACCCAGAGTAGTTCCTTCATTGATTGTTTTGTCACCAGAAATTCCTATGAAACCTTCAGTTCCAGTAGAGCCCTGACATAGATGGAGAGGAGGAGGACTGAGGTGCTTGCTCCGGGGATTGTATCTGTAGGACTCGTTCCCTGGGTGTTCCCTTGAGAAGTGGCAGCAAGCCGCTAAGGAAATGGGCATAAGATGGGCAGGTTTTGTGAAGGGATGGACTTATAAGGGGTTCAGGTAATTGTCAAAGTGAGAGGCCTCAGGATAGAGGCTCTGGCTGGGAACCTGAAGCACAGCAATTTTGAGACTCCCCTGCCTCCAACTAAACAATAAGGGGCACAAGAAGCCGTTTGAAATGACCTATACTATTCAAAGAAATGAGAGAAGCTACTGCATCCATGAAATAAGAACAAGATGATATTTTAAAAGGTGACATTGGAAAATAAAAGAGCTCTTTGAAATTAATCTGATAGAAAACCTTAAAAAAATCTAACAGAAAAGTCAGAAGATAAAGTCGAGAAACTCTCCCAGAAAACTGAGTAAAAAGGCAGAAAATTAGGAAAGAGGCAAAGTAAAAGATAAAGAGAATTAGAGAGTGGATCCAAGAGTTCCAACATTTGCTTGTAAATAATCTCAGAAAAAGATAATGGAGAAATTTAAGAGGAGAAATAATCAAAGAAATAACAATACAAAAAAATTTCCCAGCACTGATAAAATGTGTGACCAATATGAAAGGACCTACCAAATGCCTAACATGATAGTTGAGAAAAGACCTACACCAAGCAAGGACCATCGTTGTCAAATTTCAGAATGGAGAGAAATAAAAGAACCTAAAAACTTCCAGGGTGGAAAAAAAAGCAGGTCACATGCAGAGGATCAGGAACTCAAATGAAACCAGACTTCTCAACAAAGCAAAACGACAAGGGAGCTATGTTTTTCAAATTATGAAGGAAAACAATCTTTAACCAATACATGGTTAAACTAAAAACTAAGTGTGAGGATAGAAAAATATATACAAAAACTAGAGATGCAAAATCTTCAGACGTGCAAAATCTCAAAAAAAGTTTACCTCCTATGAATCCTTTCACTGGAAGCTGTTATTTGAGGTACATTCCCCCAAAACAAGGTGAAAAGGGGAAGAGCTAGGAAACCAGGAATGGAAACAGGTGAGTGGTGAAGAGACACCTCAGATGATAGCTGTGTCACAGGCGTGGAGAACAATCTATCCAGACCAGAGCCTAAGGCCTCTAGGAGGGGTGTCCGTCCCATGGGTGATAAATCACAGACCTGACCTGTTACCCACTGCACTGTAGTGAGGGGGGTTTTACTCTCTGTCTCAAGGTTAGATGAACCATATTGCAGTGTGTTAAGAATAAACGCTAAGGATGGATGAAAAGATGTTAGGGGAATTAAGAGAGACCCTTCACGATGTCCTATAGTTTCTCTGAAAAACCGGAGTTAGGTCATCTGACAAAAGGGGAGGGAGAGAGAGACAGATGGGGGCCTGAGCCAATGGCGAAAGTTTAGAGACTGTGTGTCAGGAATGCAGGGGGCAGTTAACCAGGGGCAAAAGTGCTCCTGAGCATCGGGAACCGCACGTTTGCACCTGTCAGTAGAGCCGTGTGGGAGCTGTCTGCACCAGGACTGGGTGTGAGGTTTATTCACTGATCATTTATTTTGAAAAAACTTCAAACCTGTAGAAACTTTCCAAGAACAATACAAAAAACATCTATACCTCCTTCATCCAGATTCTCTGATAAACATTTTACCACATTTGTGCTCTCTCTATTTGTGCCTCTGTCTCTCTCTCCCTCTCTCTCTCTCTTTTTTTTTTTCCTTGCGGTACGCGGGCCTCTCACTGTTGTGGCCTCTCCCGTCGCGGAGCACAGGCTCCGGACGCGCAGGCTCAGCGGCCATGGCTCACGGGCCCAGCCGCTCCGTGGCATGTGGGATCCTCCCGGACCGGGGCACGAACCCGTGTCCCCTGCATCGGCAGGCAGACTCTCAACCACTGCACCACCAGGGAAGCCCTCTCCCTCTCTCTTCATACATATATATATAGATCTGCCTTTTTCCCCCTGAACCACTTGATAAGAACTTGTAGAGAGGGTGCCCCATGACCCCAAAATACTCCAGTTTGTACTTCCCCCAGACAACACCCTCTCCTCATTACTATCATTCAACCCTCCAAATTAGGAAATCAAAATTAGTTTAAAGCTATCCTTTAATGCATGGACCCCATCCAAGTTTCTCCCACTGTCCCAACAATGCCTCATTTGCCTTTCTGGTCCAGGATCCAAGTCAGGATTCTGAGCGGCATTTCGTTGTCGTGCCTCATTAGTTTCCTTCAATCTGGAACAGGTCCATCCTTCCCTGTCTTTCACGACCTTGACAGTCTTAAAGAGTACAGGCCATTCAGTCTGAGGATGTCCCCCCATGTGAATCTTTCCAGTGTTTCCTTGTGTTCGCTCTCAGGATGTGCACTCTTGGCAAGAATGCCACAGAAATGATGCTGTGCTCATGTCAGGACATCACATCTGGGCATGTGTTACTGACCTGTCCCACCAACAGTGACGTTAACCTGGATCACCAGGTCAGGTTGGTGGCTGCCAGGTCTCTCCACCATCAACTCACCAACTTTTTCTTTGTCTTTGGTAAGTATGTGGTGGGGGGATACTCCAAGACTACACCAATATCTTGTTCCTCATCAAATCTCCGCCCACCAGCCTTAGCATCCTTTGATGACTCCAGCCTTATTCAACAACTAGGAAGGTTGCCAAATGGTGAATATCTATTTCCATCACTTGTTCTATACATATAGTTGGCATTCCACTGTAAGGAAGAGTTTTCTGTTCTCCATCATTTATTCATTTATTCCCTTATATCAGTACAGACTCACGGATTCTTATTTTAATCAAAAGGTTGTAATCTGTTACCATCACTATTTCTTTTGGTGCTCAAATTGTCCCAGATTTAGCCTTCAGGCAGATTCCTGGGTCATTTTGACATGTCCCCATTATTCTTTGACTGTCTCCTTAGTTTCTGGCACAAAAAGATGTTTTAAACTCATCTTGTATTTTTCCTGTTCTAGCCCTGGGATCAGCTATTAACTCTGGTTCCTTTTAGTGGAGAATGATATTTGTTTAAAACTAAGAAGTGGGCTCTTCGTGGCTTATTGCTACTGGGTTATCACTGCCTCTAGGCAATTGCCTCTAACCAATAGCATTGATTGTCTGTTCCAGAATAATGTTAAAGAACAGTGGCAAATCCTGGCACCCTCTTCTTATGCCTGACTTTAATAGCAATATCCCTGATGTTTCAGCATCACGCATGGCACTGTCTTTTGGTTTGACACAGATATTTTAAAACCACATTAAAGAAGGATCCTTCTATTTCAATTTTACTAGGAGTTTATTTTTTTTTAAGCAGGTATGGATATTGAATTTTATAAAATATATTTTTTGGCATCCATCTAAATGGCCAAGTTGTTTTTCCTCTTTTGATATATTAATATGAGTTATTGTATAAAATTTAGCAGTATTAAACCACACCTCTTTCTCTGAATAAAGTCTATTTGGTCAGGATGTACTTTTTAGAATATAATGCTTGATTCAATGTGTTAATATTTTATTTCAGAATTATGTATAAATATTCATTAGTGAGAAGAGCCTGGCATTCCCTTTTTTTCTTGTCTTGGTTGGATGTCTTGGTGGGGTGGAAACAGGATGCAGGTGAATGTGCAACAGAAATGAGGGCTCCTGGAGTTAGGGAAGAAAGGCAGGTGGGTAAGTGGGAGAAAAGAAGGTAGAGGGGGTCCCTGGAAGGCATACAGGAGACATAGATTCACAGCAAGTTGAAGTGCACTCTGAATGGGAATTTGAAAGAACGGAGCCCTTTCCAGTGAGGTCAAGTCTCAGATTTTGGCCAGGGGGTGGCTTGCTAAAGAAAAGCTATAAGTCATGGGGCTTGGAAAAGTCAAGAAACTGTGAGGCAAGGATCTGAATGGACGGCGCACCTGGCTGTCGAAATCTCCCCAAGTGGAAGCCAAGAAGCTGGCAGAGTCAGTGACAAGGCCAGTGGAGTCATGACCTGGAGGCTGATGGAGATTGCCACAGTGGGGAGGGCAGGTGGCCTGGCAGGCTGAGAAGACCCCAAGGGGGAGGTGACTTCTTTTTCTTTTTAATAAGAGTGAAATAGCTTGACACATGACCAGCAGTTCAGAGCTGGGGGAGTGCTGTCCTGTCCTCTCCTGGGCTCAGGTAAGGAGGTGAGAGAGGGGAGTTGACAGCCTGGGAGGCCAGGCGTCAGGGCAAGCAGAAGTCGGTTGGCCAGAACTGCTGTTGAGGGAGGGGCGGCTTTTCTAATCTCAACTTGAGGACCAATTCAATTGAATGAGTTAGTGGATGTGCCTAGCACAAAGGAAGCCCAACAGAATCACTATCATTATTATTATTTGTATTAAGTAATTCAATGTCTTTAAGTGATGCTAAAAGGCATTTGCAGACATTGCCCAAGAAATGTGATTGACACATTCTACTTACAGGCAGAACTGGTTATCTTCCCCACACCCCCGCCCCATCCTCCCTTTCCCCTTCTCATTTCCAGACAGCCTTTGGCATCAGCCAGTCCCCTGACTCAAATCCCAGTGGCCCAATGGCAAGTTGCATGGACCTGAGGAAACTCGGGCCTCATCTGGAAAATGGGTGATGACACTCCCTGAAGTTGAGACAGGGCACCAGTGCCACAGGGACCACTGAGCCTTGCAGCACCCTGAGCCCGGGACTGCCTAGCACTGCAGGTTTGGTGGCTGCTCAGAGGCTGAGCAGATCCCGGGGTAGAAGGGGGACGAGAGAGGGAGCCCCGGCCAGGGCCTGGGTTCCTGCAGCTCAGACTGAGGAGAGAAAGGTGGGGGGGGGGATGTCAAGAACAGGTTTTCCGGTCCAGACAGGCACTCATCTGTCAAGCCTGAGATCCAGGAACAGGATCCAGGAACTCTGGGAACTCTGCAGCAGGAGAGCATGGAAAGGCAAGGGAAGGGTGCCGGTCCTTGGCCTGTGGTTCGGTGGGTAGTCTCTGCAGTTCCGCATTTAAGCTGGGAACCAAGCAACCAGCCTCTACCACGCGCCTCCATCCCGCCCATTTCCAGCCACGCTCCTGGTCCCGAAGTCCCCTCCTGGAGCCTGTGTGGTCACAGGCCCTTCCCAGGGTCACTGTTAGGGCTGCCTCTTTCCTGGGTAGAACCCTCGCTCCTCAAGGGACAGGGCAGGCTGGAAAAGCCTGGGTGAACTTGGACGCTTGTCCTAAAAGCACCTTATCACAGAGCCAGCCAGGGAGAGGGAGGGAGGGCAGGAAGGACGCGACTCCCTCAGCAGGACGAGTCTCTCCCGGGGGAGGGCTTCCATCCAGGGCTCTGGTTGCTGAGTAATAATGAGGACATTAATACTCATTCAGCATGTAACACGTCCCTGAATCAGAACCCGCACTTTACAGATGAGGAAACTGAAACTCAGAAGAGAGTTTGACTTACCTAAGGTAACAGAGCTGGTCAGTGTCAGGGCAGAATTCGCACCACATCTCCGAGCGCCAGGGCCTGTGCTTCTCCACGTGCAGCGCATGAGTAATTAGAGAGGTGGGAGGGGCTCAGCAATCAGCCAGGAGTGGGGTCAGGTGTGAGTTATTTAACCTCTCTGGGCCCCAGGTGCCTCTTGTGGAAAATGGGCATAACAATAGCTCCCACAGAGAGGCCTGGGAAAGAGCAAATCAGAAGATGTAGTTGTAACCCAGTCGGCTGGGGTCTCACGGGATCAGTGTGAAACCCCACACCAGGCTCGGAGGAACCCAGGGCCCTCCCCAGGATTTTTGCAGATCACCCAGAGTGGGGGTGAGATGGGGGGGCTTAGGTTCAGGGTCCCTTAGCCTCTGGGCCCCGCCTCTGCGTTTCTCTCTCCATCAAAAGCCAGGTCTCCCACACCCAGAGGTAGAGGCCTTCACCGGCCAGCGGACAGGGAGGGCAGAGAAGCAAAGAGCTTCCGAATGAACACAGCGCGCTCGGGTCCTTCAAATGCCCTTCAGCCTCGAGACTTCCATCTGCCCTCTCCCTGCAGGGCCCCAAAGTCCCAGGCCTCAGCTTCTCATGGGCTCCGGCCCCCCCTGCTCTCTCCCCCCACCCTCCCCTCCCTGTGTGCCCTCTCCAGTTTTCTCCCTCTGTCAGGCAGTCCACTCAGCTTCCCCATTCCCTCCTGTCTGACTCCTTCTAGACCCTTCTCTGCACGTCCAAGCCAGCCAGGTGCTCACAGAGCAAAATGACCTTCATCTAATGGAGCCTCCTTCTTAGACAGCAGACTAGGTTACTTAAGCAGGGCAGGGGCACACAGGTGAAGTGGTTTGCCTTTCCCATCACCAGCATCCTTCCCTGCTGGCAACCCGCCCTTAAGAGGTGTATGGTCTAGTCGGTGTAAAAAAACAATTCTCGTGTTCTCCCATAAGACCGTTTGGAAATAAGATAGAGTTAAGTGTTCTAAGTAAACTCAGGGAGGGGAGTAACTGTAGGGCAAACAGGACGACTCACTGTGTGGCCTCAGGAAGGTCTCACCTCCAGACTTTCCATTCACCTGTGACAGGGGAAGGGGACAGGGCAGGACAAGGTGGCCCCGGAGGGCCTTCTGGCTGCTCCCTGCGTCCTGGAGAAGCTTTGGGAGGCGTGACACCCGCTTGACCCTCAGCCAAGGCACCGGGCTAACCCCTGTGGCAGGTGCAGCCTGGCAGCCCCTGTCCCTAAACACTGTGCCGAGGAGGCAGCCCTGTGCATGAAGCAGCTGCAGGCAGAGGGGCTGGACGCTCCACGGACAGAGGACTGTGGCTTGAGCTGCGGTTTGCGCCGCACACCAGGAAGGCTGAGCAGGGAGAAGTGGGTCCTGCTTCCTGTCTCAACCACTGACTGTTACTTTGAACAGCTAGTTTCCTCTCTCTGAGTCTTGGTTTCTCATCTGATAAGGAGGGCCTGGCCCTGCCAGCACAGATCACTAGGCCCTGGGCCTGTGGAGCCTGTGCAGGAGGCCACTCTTTGGGGCTGGGATTGGGGGACACCCCAGCTATAGGAAGAGCTGCCTGTGGAGGCAAGAGGGAGACACAAGAAAGGAAACTTTAAAGACTTAGCCAGCCTCCAGACTCTACCCTAACACACAGAAATCAACGCAAGAAAGGAAGAGGTATTGTATAGCCCCAGGAGCCTAAAGTGCTAAAGAGAAGTACTTGAAACGTTGCCTCAGCGCCCTGATCCTTCAGCACTCCCTTGACCTACTTTGTGCCAGGCAAGGCCGAACCACCAATCCTGGTCACATCCACCCTGACCACATCCTCGCCGGCCCCGTCATGGTGTTTCCTTCAGGTCCAACCACCACCGGGGTCCCTCTCCTGAAGGACTCCGTCTCAGACCACCAGGACACCTGATTTTGCCCCATCAACCTTGGGTTTGGATGAATGAAGGAATGTTTTCAACAACGACTAATCACTGGGTGCCAGGCTCTGAGTTGTGCCCCGAGTGCGCTGGGCATCATGATGGCCCAGCCCAGTCCCCTTTGGGGGGGACTTGTTGCCCCAGTTCCTGGGAGGAACAGCCAGTCATCTTCCCCTTCAGGCATGGCCTCAGCTATAGGCAGCTGCCTCTCCCAAGATCTCGCCTTTCCCAGGGCAGCACAGAGTGATGCCGGATGGATTCAAGGGTATAAAGGGCCCATCTGGAATGACCCTGGAGAGCAGGTCTAGTTCCAGAACTCCCGTGGGGCTGGCTGAGACTGTCACTGGGCATCTCTGCTCGGCTTCCCTCTGCCCAGCCCTGCTTCCTTGTCCCCTTGACCCCAGGGGTTGATCCCAAGTCCACTCCCTAAGAAACATCCTGCACACTGTCTGAGAGCCTGCTTCCAGGGAACTCAGCCAGCAACACAGACAAGAGATGTGGCCCTTGCTCTGGAGAGAGCTCAGTCTAGCTGGGAATAGAAGCAACAACCACAGCGGTAATAGTAACCACACAGAGCTTCCTAATGGCCGGTCACTGTGCTGTGCATTTTATATCCACTGTACATCAGCCAGGCCTCTCTCAGTTGAAAGAGATAGAAACTCAGCTGAAGCAACTTAAGTAAAATAGGGAATAAATTGACTCATGCAACTGAAAAGTCCCCTAAACTTCTTGATTCAGCTCCTGTCGGATCCGGTGTTGCCATGGTGCCAAGAGTGTGGGTCCGAGGCCCTGTTTCCAGGGTTGGCTTCAGTCTCAGGCACAGCCTCTCGTTTGGTGGCTGTATTAGTTTCCTATGGCTGCTGTTGCGAACTTGGGTGGCTTAACACACAGGTAGTTACTCTCTTCCAGTTGCGGAGGTCAGAAGTCTGAAATCACAGTGTTGGCGAGGTCTGTCTCTTCTGGAGGTGCTGAGCGGAAAACTGTCCCAGGCCTCTCTCCCAGCTGCGGGTGGTTACTGGCAGTCCTTGTGTTCCTTGGCTTGTAGCTGCATCACTCCCATCTCTGCCTCTGTTGCCATGTGGCCTTTTCCCTGTGTGTCTCCAGGTCTAAATTTCCCTCTTCTTATAAAGATACAGGTCATTGGATTAGGGTCCACCCTCATCCAGAATGGCTTTATCTCAACTTGCTTACATTTGCAAAGACCCTTTGTCCAAATAGGATCACCTCCGGAGGCAGTTAGGACTTGAACATATCTTTTTGGGAGACACCATTCAACCCTTAACAATGGCTAAAGGCTCCAGCTTTCCTTCTATAAGCCTAGTAACTTCAATGGAAATGAAGTCTCAGTAACTCCAGCTAAAGGCCCAAGTATGATTCCCACTGGCCTGGTGTGAGTCACATGTCCATCCCTGGGAACCCATCTCTGTGGCCAGGACAAAGGAATATTCTTATGGGCTGGGCCTGGATCATGTGCTCACGCTGGAACAAGGAAGTAAGATCAGCCCCACCTGGACCACATAGCCAAGTACAAGTCCCCGATATCACCCAAAGAAAGAGGAATGGACCCTGGAAAGGCCAAAATAACAGATGCTTCTCAGTCTCCGTATTCCCAAGTACCCTGCAGGGTGGGACTTATTCCAATTTACCGAGTGGGAGATGGAAGCTCGGAAAAGCCAAGTGACTTGCAACGAGTGAATGGGATTAGAACCGAGCCCAGGCTCTAACCAGGTCTATCTGGCTCCCAAACTGGGTTCTTTCCCCAAGCGGTGAATGCCAAGAGTTCCTAGGATGTTCTCCTCAGATGGGACAGTCAGGCATAAGCCCCTTGGAGGAGGTGGAGCTTGGGCTGTGCCTTGAGGGGAGGGAGAGGAGAAGCAGAGGCCTGGAGCCGGAGAGCGCAAGGCCTTTGCTTGGGGCAGAGGGTTCTCTTAGAGCCGTGGGGAAGGGGCTGGAGGTGTGGCTGAGGCCTGCTGCGAGGCCCTGACACTCTTCTGTTTCCCATGGGCAGTGGGGAGCCACTGAGGTTTTCGGAACCGGGAAGAGACGAGGCCCTTGACCAGCTCACAAGGTGAGGTCTCAGCGCAGCATCAGGTAGGGGGGCAAGGCTTGGGCCAGGACCATCAGCAGGCTGTCGCCACAGTCCAGGTGGCAGGCCATAAGCACCAAGTGGGGCTGGAGACGAGGCAACTCTACCCGCGGCCACCTCACTGGCCCCAAAAGCCGAAATGCAACCCTGTCCCAGCCCAGACCCCCACCCGCCTCTGTTGCTTTCTGCCTCTTGACACCAGCTGTAAATTATAGGAGACAACCAAGGACCGGCTGGGACTTCCCTCACACTCATGTCTAGTGTCGGCCCTCAAAAACCCCTCCGGACAAACCATGCTAGTGCAGACCTCGATGTGGGCGAATCATTTCGTCCTGGATGGTTATGTTCTGGCACCAAAGGCATTTCCCCAACCAAGAGGGAGGGCAGCGAGGCCAGCTGCTGGGCCAGCTCCCCAGCTTCCTCCCCGCCGGCTCAGGGGAACGGGGATGGGGGATGGGGGTCAGCTGCCCCCTGGAGCCCCAGGAGCCGGTGCCCTTTGTGATGGGCTCCCCTGCGGGCTCTCTGCAGGGAGGAATGCGAGCAGGGGGATTTCTCCTGCTGCAGAGAGGCCAGCAGCTGAGGATGGAAGCCCACGGGCTGCTGGCAAGCCACCCCCGGGGCCTGGCTTAGGCAGGGGAGTTGGGGGGCCGCTCAGGTGGACTCCTTGAGAGCTGAGGGCTCCGTGAATCTTTCACCTCACAGGACAGGAGAGAGGTTCCCCTTGTCCCCAGCGCCCTCTCTTGAAGAGTGTGTGTGTGTGTGTGTGTGTGTGTGTGTGTGTGTGTGTGTGTGTGTGTGTGTGTGTGTGTGTGTGTGTGTGTGTGTGTGTGTGTGTGTACAACATGCGTAGAGTGGGGGTGGCAGGGGAGAGGGAGGCTTCGCAGTCTCCATTCTTCCCTGGTGCTAAGTCTGTGGAGACGGTCTCAGGCCTCACCTATGACTGCACTTCTTCTCAGGAATCCTGGAGGAGATGGAATGAGACCCTTCCCCAGTGGGTCCCCCAGTCTTTCCAGTGACTCAGTATGGAGCGCCTTGCTCACCTTCCCCTCACCTCCTGGCATTTGAGAGAAGGGGAAGTGTGTGGGCAGCTCTGGGATTTCTCGGTGACCGTGCCCAGTCCCCCTGCCAGGGGCACTTACTGCTCCGGCTGCTGGGAAGCAGCCCACGGGAGGGGGCTCGCTCTGCATCAGAGGGAAGGCCCTGCATGTCTCACTGACTTGGCTTTTCCCAGAGCTCCCCCTGGCATCAGAAGCCGCCAGCCCCGCTCCCCGAGCATCTTGTCCTGGGGCGGTTGAGGCCTTTGCTTTAGGGCCGCGGTCCTGGGCTCCCAGTTCCCCAGCTTCTAGAGGCCGGAGCGGAATGGCATGAGAAGAAGCCCCGAGTTTCTCAAGGGTGGATTCAAAAAGGTGGGGTGGGGGAGACCCGGGGGAGGCTCTGCCTAACACATTGTCATTTATAACGATGAACCAGAAAAATCTATTCTCCTGAAAAGCTGGTACACTTCTTTTTATCAGAAAAGGAGAGCTCGGCACAACAGCACTACCTTTTGGACGAGTCTGCCTGGAAGCTGTGCTCAGATGCGACAGAAGCTCAGCCCACGGTTCTGGGACAGCTCTCTCCTCCTCTACCCCAGCCTTGTATTCTTTTAACCTGACTTTAAAGGCCTCTTATACCTGTGTTTTCCACTGCGAGTCATCTCTAACCTATTTGGAAACAGTCAGGACAAAATGAGTGAATGCATGCATGCATGAACGGATGGTAATCTTTACTGAGTAAATGTGCCAGGCTCTGTTCTAAGCACTTTATGGTATCGACTTATTTAAGCCTCCCAACAACCCTCTGAGAAGATACCTTTAGCATGCCCATTTCACAGCCAGGGGACTCAAGTACAGTGAGAATAAAAGCTTTCCTCAGGTCAAGGCTGCCTGGCTCTGCATCCTGCTTCCTACTGGCCCTATCCTGCCTCTGAGAATGAGTGAGTGAGAAGAGCCCATAAGTGCTGGTGAAGGACGGGGAAGGGGCAGGCGGAGGGCAAGTGCTGGGGCTGGTGCTGGAGGGTCAGAGCCGATGCTGGAAATGCTGGGGGTGGGAGCGACGGAGGTGGGGCTGCTGAGGAATCCTTCTCACCTGGCTGCTCCCAGCTCTCCCATGAGAGGGTTCCTTCAGCTGCAAACACCAGGCAGCTGACACTGTGGGAAGCTGGTCCCTGGCTTCCCTGTGGCCTTGGATAAGTTTCTTTACCCTCTCTTGGCCTCACTCTATCCATTTGGGAGACAGTGGGATTCAGGGATCTCGGAGGCCTTTTAGCCAAGACACACCACGGCTCTTCCCATGGATGGAGCCAGGGCAGGGGGTGAGCTCTGACGGTCAGGCAGCCTGGCCCCAGTGGGACCTGGAGGGCATGGGAACAGGGTGGGAGGGCTCCAAGCTCTGGCAGCTCTTGGGGGCCACAGTCCTCGAGCCCAAACCACCCTGTCCGCCCTGAAAACTGCTGGGTTTTCAGAGCTGGGAAGAAACCCAGAGACCATCTAATCTGACCTTTCATTTTACAGACAAGGAAACTGATCCTGGGGAAGGGAACTCCCTGGGCCCCCCACCACTAAGCCGAGGCAGATGCAGGGCTAGACCCCAGCTACCTGTCTCTCTGCCCACCTTCCACTGCCCACGGCTCTCTTTCCTTAAAGCTCCAGTCACCAGGCAAGAGGGCTGCAGGTAGGAGAGACCCCAGAGCATCTGGCTGGGCCAGTGGGATCTCCGGCGGTTCCTCCAGCCTTCGTGTCATCCTGGGCCATGAGTCAGGGAAGCATCATTGTGACACCAACCCAGTGAACTACGACTTTTGAGGTCAAGCAGTTGCTTATGACTAACCCTCACACCTAAGGTGCTGAGTTGGCCCTGGGAAAGTGGCAAGGGAGGCTCTCTCTCTTTCTGGCAGCCTCCCCTAGCCCCTGGATCCCCCGGACCCTTCCTCAGCTCCACATCTACATGCCAGGCCTCCTCAACTCCAAGCTTGCTGTCTGCTCGCAGCTGGCGGTGCCTTGGAAAGAATACGATGGATAATTTATAGTAGGATGATAACAGCTGTGACAGGGAGGGAAAGCCCCACAGCAAGAGAGAGGGAAAGAGAGGGAGAGAGAGAGCTGGGTTCTGGCTCCTGCGCCGCTGACAGCTAATCGTGTGCTTGTGGACAAGTCCTGTCCCCTCTCTGGTCTCAGTTTTCTCCTCTATAAAACGAGAGCTTGTGCTGGGTGTCGGTATATCTCTCTGCACGCTGACCTTGAGGATGATGGGGTGCTGTCCCTCTCACGAGGTATCTGCATTATAAGGAAAAGAACTGAAAAGGGTGAGCTTCAGCCCAAATAGCTGCGACCCCAGTGAAAAAATGTTCGCCACCTCCCCTCACTGAGCCCGCCCGTCCCCTGCCTGACACAGTGGCCCCTGAAGCCCTCAGAGCGGGTCTAAGCGGGCGCAGGGGCCCCTCCCCGGAGCAGAGGGACTGGGCCTGGGGCCTGGGGCAGGTCAGTGCACTTGGGCAGTCTTGGCCGTAGAAGTAGGGATCTCACCCACCCCTGTGGGCATCACACCTACCCTTACACTCCCACCCAGACCCACCCAGGGCTACAGAAAACTCCCTTAGGCACTGCCCACACCCAACTCATGCAGCCCTGGAGAGGGGGTGTGCAGGCCCCTCCTGGTCTCCCTGTACAGCTTTCTGTCCTCAGGCAAGCTGTCCACTGGACCCGCCTCCACCTCCGCTCACCAGCCCATCAGGACCAGGGCCGGGCCCACTCTTCAGAGACAGTTTCTGCAGAGAAACCTGCTCAAAGCACTGAGAAAGGAATGGAATGAGACTGAAGAGTAGCCTTTGTTTTAGGAAATCTCGTAGCTTATGAGGCAGGACGTGGAACAAATGAAGAAACTGAGGATCGCGGAGGGTAACTCAGTAAGTAGGTGGGGACTGTGGGGCTTGAACTCAGGAAGCCTCCACACCGGCCTCGGTGTCATTTTAAGGTTGAAAGCACAGAGCAGAGGCCCACCAGCCTCTTCTCCCTCATCTCTGCGTGGGGATCGCACCGACCTCATGGGGTGTGATCTCATGGGGTGCTGTTGAGGAGGTAACAGGGCGATGGACCCACATACGTGACATTTATTGCCAACATTATTATGATTATTGTTACTCATTAAGCCCACCACGGTGGGCACGACCCTCAGTGCCTCAGGTGCCAAGGAGCCACGCCGCCCACGGTGCCCCTCCCCGCAGCGCCCCAGGAAGCCGCCCTGCCTGGCCTCTGACGTCTGTCCTGTCTGGGAGCCCTCTCCTTTCTTGTGGTTCCATGATTGAAAATCTCCCTCTGTTTTCCCAGCTCCCCTCTAACCAGAATGGCCCAGGCTCTCTGTCCCTCTGTGCACATGAGTGACTTTTGCTGAAAAGCAAACATCATTGGGGCACCCAGCCTCGTGGTTTCAGGCTGTGCGGTTTACCTCATGACGTCATCTTCCTTCCTCCAGATAAACCAGAAGAGACTTAACAGCTCAAAGTCTCGGCTGCTCCTGGAAAATGGGGCCTGCACTGACTCGGCCTTTGAAGATTCAGAGAGGGTAGAGGAAGGCGTCCCCAGGCCTGGCCCAGGGTCAGGCTGACCTGGGATGGCCGAAGGGGGTTTTCTAGCACCGAGAACCTGGGTTCCTACTGGCTTGGACAGGGCTCTCTAAATGTAGGAATCAGGCTCAGGGCAGGAGCTGGGGCCCCTGAGGCTGGTAAGGAAGGGCTGGGACCTCCTGGGCCCCAGCTGACAGAGCTCCGGGCCCTGGGCCGCCATCCACAGAAGGCGGGAAGACAGTAGCAGCCTGAGCCCAGGGACCCCTCACCTTCCTCAGACCAGGGCACAACCCCCCTCCCTGCCCCCTGCCAACCACACAAAGGGTGGGGTATACCGGGGCCGGGGGACGGGGAAGGGACCGCTTACATCTGATGAATACCCAGCTTATCCCAGGCTCTGTGCTTTATTATCTCATTTAATGTTCTAACAGCCCTTTGAAGTAGGTAATATGTGGAGTGCTCAGTGACAGATGACAGACCCAAAGCTCAGAGGGGTTTGCCCAAGGCCCCAGTTA
Source organism: Mesoplodon densirostris (assembly GCF_025265405.1). NCBI lineage: Eukaryota > Metazoa > Chordata > Mammalia > Artiodactyla > Ziphiidae > Mesoplodon > Mesoplodon densirostris. The sequence continues at coordinate 22,630,165 of NC_082674.1, read as the reverse complement.
GCAATGGGCCTGGCACACAGTCAGTGTTCAGGAACGTTTGCTGCATAGAAAGGAGCCCAGATGCTACCTTCCCTCAGCGAAGCAGAGGTCTCCAGGGCTTCCAGGACAAGACCATTTCCCTTCTGAGGGCACTCGTACCCATGGCCAGAGGGGTCCTGGCTGAGTGGGGCCTCCTCAGAAGGAGCTTGGACCTCAGGCTGGGGCTGGGGGTGGCCAGAGCAACCCAGAGTCATCTCATTTCAGACCTGTCCACTGCTGGGGAGCATGATGGCCCCTCTGTCTTCCCAGTGGGGCCCCATCTCCTTCTACTCAATCCAAATTCTTACTGAGCCTCCACCCTGTGCCAGTCCCACTCACTCCACAGGGTGTGACAGGGGGAATGTAGGGAGGGGAGAGAATACAGAAACAAAAAGACGTGGTTCCGGTCCTCAGGGAACCTACACTCTTGGCAGGGATCGTGACAGGGACAAGGGCCAGCACCACCGCCGCACTGTTCATGGTCACCGCGTTACTATGTGCCTCGCCCCACACTTAGCAGGTCACACACTTGTCTCATTGAATCCCTGTTAAAAAACAACCTGTGAAGTGGCCATTTTTCCCATTATATAGATGAGGCAACTGAGCCTCGGTCTCTCACCCAAGGTCACCCAGGTAGGAAGTGGCAGAGTTGGGATTTGAATGTGGGACTGTCAGACCGTGGGGCTGTGGTCCTGATCACGACGCTCCAATAACTGACCCGAGGCAGGACCCATGTTCCAGAAGGACATACTGAGTGTGCAGAGGAAGGGACGCAGGGGAGCCAGGGCCCCGTGCAGGGAACAGAGGAGGCAAAGGGCACTCTCGAGAGCAGACCAGCATGAGTCAAGTTTCATGGTGCACATGGGAGCAGCAAAGAGTTCCATTAGGGCAGAGCCCCGGGCCTGGGAAGCGGGGTGCCTTTGGGAAGAGAGATCAAGGACATCTGCAGGGCAGAGTAGATGCTGGGTGATAGCCTCCACCCTGGTGCAGCCTGGGCTCCTCTCAGAAGGTTGTGTCCTTGGGGTCAATGGCCAATCCGGGAGGGAGCTTCTCCAGGGCTGGGCCACCCCCCTCTGCTCTACGTCAACCTGGTGCCTCACTCCCTGTGGCCCAGATGCCTTCCCGGGTCAGCTGTTGGGACTAAGCAGTCCCCAAGAGGAAAGCCTGAGCAGCTCCGAGATTGCTGGGTTTGTGGGCTGAGCTGGAGGTCTGGACAATAATGAGAGCTGATAGAGCCCACGTGGGTGGTCTCCGGGAGAGCCTGGGAGGAAAGCAGGCAGGGCGCCTCTGTCCTTGGCCTGGGCTCCCAGAGCTCATTTGGAACAGGCGTGGCCATGCTGCAGGCTGGGCTGGCTGCAGGGCCTCCGGACTCCTCGGATTCTATCCCCCACATCATGGCTGGTCATCACGAGTCACTGCTAGGTGGTCACAGCTGCCTGCCTGCCCACTCTGCCTGCAGGCCCTGATGGGGGTGGGGAGATCTTTCCTGCACTCGGGGGGTTCATTCCACAGCTGGAGCCCTGGCAGCTCCTCTCTGCCCTCTGCCCTTGGCCACCCCCTTCTCTCGTCAGCCCGTCCTCTGCTCATCAACAGGAGTCACTCTTTGGGGCCCCAGAGCAGGCAGGACCCTGGGGAGGTGGACTTGGGGGGTGGGGGAGGGGCAGGGCCAAGGGCAGCAAGCCCCGAGCGATCGAAGGCCCGGGACAGCGTCTGAGCTCAGCTCCCCGTGGCTCACGCTCCTGGAAGGAGGCCCAGGCTCAGAGCCAGCCTCACAGGCTGATTCGTGACTGAGAAGCTGCCTCCTGGGCCCTGCTCCGGGTGGGAGGAGCCTGGGAAAGTCAAGTTGTCGGGCTGCACAGCACCATGGCGCTGGCCCAGGCTGAGTGCGGCGGCTCGAGAAGCATGGAAAAACCGTTGTCTTCATTAAGCATCTGGGTGGAGATTGAAGGAATCAGCAGGAAGGCTTTTCAAATTATCCAGACTTGGGCTGGCAGCCGGGCCCCCGGGGGAAGCAGGTTTGCCTCTTTTGGGCCTTAGAAGGCTCCTTGCTCCCCTTCCTGCCATGGTAATTCATTGGGGCCTCCTGAGAGGTGAGCAGCATTTTCCCGTACTGCTCTGCCATCCAGCTGCCCAGCCGAGGCCTCTGGCTCTGGAACCCGGGAGGAGCAAGGTCCCCAGGATGTAGTTTCCATCCCCACAGTGGGCCTGGTGAGGCCCACTTAAAGGCCAAGCTTGGGTGAAACAGGGAGCAGAAATGTGGCCACCCCAGGCCCTCAGGCAACCTTGTGCACAGTGGCGTCTGGGGCCCGATGTCACTGAGCTGAGGTGATCCAAGGGCCATGATGTGACCTGTGTGCTGTATGACAATCTCTAGGTCATCCTCCTGTGACAGTCTCTAGGTCTAATTTCTATGACCTAGAAATCATGGCCCTTGGGTCACCTCGGCTCAGTAATCTCTCCCTAAAGAACCATGCCAGGAACTGGGTTACAGAGGTGACAGGGGCAGGCCCTGCCCCAAAGGAGACTGACGTGGAAACTGCTCCGGTCACTTCCACGTGGCCACTGCCAGGAGACGAGTCTTCCTAGACCAGCCTGGATCCAGGAAGATGTGGAATCCTCTCCTGCCTCCCCAGCATCCTCAGGATCAACTCAGTGGGGTTGGAAAGCCCCTTAATGGGGCCTACACCTACCTGCGGCCCCTTTCTCACCCTTTGTCCTCTCTATGCACCTGTGCTGGAGTGACCAGGCCTGTCTCCTGGCCCAGAACACCCCTTCCCCCTGCCTCCAGGCCGCTGCTCATCATCTCCTCTGAGAAGCCCTCCCTGACCAGCCTAGGGTTGCTCCTGTGCCCGCAGCCTAAGCCCCCAGCCCTGTTGTGATGACAGTTCAGCATGTCCGGGGCTTTCTGAGAGGCAGGACTGTGCCCTGAATGTCTCACACGCAGCCAGGCCTCCTCACCAGGGATGCTCTGTATGTTTGCTGCATGACTGTTGGTGTGCAAATAAAGGAGTGAATTTGCAGGAGAACAAGTCAGTGGAGTCGAGAAACGACTGGAAGCATGTGGCAATGGGGAAATGCTCTTCCAGATTCTCTGTCCATCTTCAGAAACTGGAAAACAGATGGAGCCAGTGAAAGTGTGGGGATGCTTCTCTGCCGGCTGGAAAGAGGGTCTCCTGCCCCTACCCGTCAGCCAAGGCCTGGCCGTCCTGTCCGGTGTCCTGTGTCACTGGATTCTCGGAAGCCCCCAGGCAGGTTCTCTCCCTGGGGCGGCCTGGGAACCGGCGTGGGGCTCAGCGCGCACCCAGACCCTGCGCCTGCTGGTGGGGTCTGTTTGCACAGGGTCATCTGGTTTCAATCCAGTGAAATCTTCAAACTTTCCATGGGAACATGTTCTATTTTAAACTCTCCCGGATGGGCTGGACAAACTCAGCCCAAGCAGGCTGTGAGCCCTTGGGCAACTGCTGGGGGACTTGCCACCGCCGGCTGCCCCCACCTCAGCAGGATCAGGCGTGGCTGGGGGGCTCTAGGATCGAGGCCCAGCTCCACTCTGGACTCCCTGGATGACCTCAAGCAAGTCCCTCTGCCTTCTGGACCGCAGTCTCCTCATCTTTACAGCATAGGGTTAATAGCAGGGAGCCCGACTGCCTGGGTTCAAATCCTGGCACCACCCTTAGTTAACTGTGTGAATGGCAAAGTTACAGAAGCTCCTGGGCTTCAGTTTCTTCATCCATAAAGTGGAAATAAGTTGAGCTGGTGGGATTACATGAGAGAAGTGCTCAGCCCCGTGTCTGGGATATGGCAAGGCCTATACTAAGTGCTGCTTATTACAGATCTGGAATTTCTTATCTGGAACCTTTGGTCACTTGTGTTTCAGAGTTCATATGTTTTTGCATTTTTAGGAAGGTAAAATAGTGCATAGTCCAATACCTCACATAATCCAGTGAGGTCTGGGCAGTACCCCACGATCAAACACATTCATATTTCCTCATTAACACCCATGAATAGTCACCCTAAGTGGGAAAACTATAGGTAGGCTCATGTTTGATCAGGCCAGGTTTTGCTGCCATATAGGTTATGCAAAAAACTTTGGGTTTTCAGAGATTTGCGGAGTTTGGAATTTCAAACAAGGGATTGGGGAAGGTGTATTGTTATTATACTGGTCTGTTTCGGAGGAAATGCTGAAATGCTTTCCACTGATCTGGGGTGGCTCCAGGGCCACGGACGGGGAGGGCAAGGTGAGCCCGCTGTCAAGCAGGGTGGCGGGCCACCCCCTCCTGCCCAACTGGGCTGCCCACCGTGGCCTGCCCACCGTGGCCTGCCCTGGACTGGGCCCAGTCATGCAGGGCCTCCACCAGAAACTGGGCACCTTTGTGTCAATTAGAATAAAGCACCCCTCCGTGCAGGCTCAGCACTCATGGGGGTGAGACTCAGTCAGCAGACAGCGACCTTGTATGCAGAGAACTCATCCCTTCCTCTGGGCAGGCCAGCACCACGTCAGCAAACCACACAGACCAACAGGGTGGCCCTGTACCGACGGGCGCTGGAGGGGCTGGTATCACCCTCACCTCATGTGGCCGCAGTGTGACGGCTCACCTTTTTCTGAGAGTCACGAATTACAGAAGCTTCCCATGGCATAGAGCAGTGGAAGGAGCCCCTTCAGGTCGGGACATCTATCTGGGGGCACCTGAGGCTGATTTCTGACCCACCTCCCTCCCCTGCCCTCTGCTGTGGCCACTTGGGCCCAGGAGCGCAGGCTCAGGGCTATGTGGGGAGAAGGGAACAAGCTCCTTTCATCCTAGAATCCAAGTGGGAACTAGGGCTGACATCCCCACGGGGGTCATGGCAACTGACGTATGTATGACGGTGGCGTGCACTGTCCTGGATGTTTGCCCAGAGTGGAAGCATTTACAGATCACTGTCACAGACTCTGATTTGATAGCCACAAGGGTCTCATTACCCCTGTCCTATATCTCAATAAAACCAGGTTCAGAGGCGAAGTGACTGGCCCAAGGTCATACAGCAGCGGTTGGCGGAACCTAGGCTTCCCGCCTCCCCTTCTAGCGCTCTCTTTCCCACAACTCGTGGCCTCTGGGGCCACCACCTCACAGCTCATCCGGCAGTGGCCTCACAGGGACACCTTCCCTGCTGCCTGGGCGGATGCTGCGGACAGATACCCAATCAAAGGCAGGTACCGGAGAAGGGGCTGGGCAGTAGCCGGGTGGGACCTGGCCCCCGGGCTCTAGTCATGCTGGCCAGGAGGCGTCCAGTGACGGCTCCACCTTGGGCTTGAGGAATTACGCCTTGCTGGGTGCCCAAGGGTTAAACGCAAAACCTCAGCTAACAATAAAATACAAAGAGCAAACAAAACAACAGCCGGGGTGGATAAAGGAGATAAATGCTTATAGAAGTGCTTTGAGCCTCTGGAAGAAAGGAGACACCAAACACAAAGCTCCCTTCCCCAGGCTTGGGTCGCTGTCGGGCAGCTCTGAGCCTCACGATGGAGAGGGAAGGCGTGGGTAACGGGTGGGAGTCCACGGCTCAGGGCATCCTGTGAGGAAGGGGGACAGACACCCGCACCCGGACTCAGCGGGACAGTCTTGCTGAGATCACGCAGCCCACAAGGCAGAGGGAGGTCAGCTCTGGCCCACGCGTGGGAGGCCTCGCGAGCCTCGGGGGCCCCGGACAGGATTGACAGTCAGCACAGGTGGGGAGGCTGCCAGGCCCCTAGGGGCTTGAAGCCGGGCCAGGGGCCCTGAGGACTGAGCGCTGGCCTACTGCAGCTGGACAGGTGTGGCAGCCCCCCACGCGGGGTAAGGGCAGCTCCAGTGGGGCTCTGCGGGGGCCAGGGGCTGAGGCCAGGGGCCGGGGTGGGAAGAGGCAGGAGCCCAAAGCAGTTGCCTGTGGGCCTGACAGGAATCGGCGCAATGCGAGCAAACAGTACCTGGAAACAGAGGCAGAATCCTGGCTCCCAGACAGGGCAGGAGAAAAGAGGCAACCAGCCCAGGGCCGGGCCAGCGCTCCACGCGCCACTGCCCCCTCCTGCCCTCCCTCAAGCCAAGGGGCTCTCCAACAGGGAGTTGCGGCCACCACCTCAGCTGGCCAGGGATCCTTTCCAGAATGGGCCAGGTGACACTAATCCGGGCTGTGGGCGGTCTCTACAGGGCCTGAGGGTAAATTGGAAAAAGCTGTGCCTGCTGGGCTGCTGCAGCCCCAGGCCCAGCTCCAGGGTTTGCTGAGTAGCTAGGAGGCGCTGGGGCTGCACTTTCACCTCCTACCCCACTCCCTGTACAAGGTGGGCCTGAGCTGGAAGGCTCCCTGCAAATCAGGACCTGCCTGCCTTCCACAGGGCCTCTGAAGTCTTCCTTCCCACCTTATCCCTGCACCGGCCCCGTGATGCTGGGGACCAGCCTGCTTGGTCCCTGACTCAGCTGAGTCAAAGAGGCAGGTGAAAAAGCACTGAACTGGGAGTCAGATTGGGTTTTAGCCTCATGCTGGGTCCCTGCCCCTCTCTGGGCCTCAGTTTGCCCATCTGTGTTAGTGTTGGCCCAGATGGTCTTGATGATCTTCAGAAGCCTGGACATTGGCGATGCATTGATAAGTGCCTGAGTAAAGGTCACCCATTGCCTGGGTAAGGCCCCCTGCCCCCTGCCTTTCCCACAGAGTGGCAGAGGTAGAGGCAGAGATGGGGGTTGACGGTGCGGGCAGCGTGGGAAGGGCTGGATTCCAGGTCTTTCCCCACTGCCTGGGTCTCCCGTGTTCCAGGGAGATGCCTCAGAGAGGGCTCATGCTGGGGGGACTCGTGGCTTTTCCTAGAGTGGATGACACCCTGGCTCGTGTGGGTGTGGTCACGTGCCTCCCTGCTCGGCTCCCCTCCGCCTCCACTCAGACCCCACGGCCTGCAGCCTGGGAGAGGGAGCCCGGAGACCTGCGTTCTCCTCCTAGCGATGCCTATTATGAGCCATGTGGTCACGCTATGGGGACTCCACCTTCTTGTCTGTAAAATGGGGATAAAAACTTTTACCTCTTAGGGTCGTTGTGAGGGTGAGAGATGATGTGGCGAAGGGTCTGACCCCGGGGCCGGCACGGGGTAGACAGATGGGAATTGTCATCCATCCCACCTTTGGCCCAGCCGACTCCCCTGCAGCTCCCTCCTTCTGGGCTGTTCTTTCCCAGCTCCCATCCATCAGAGCCCATGGGACAGACAAGTGCCACCTCTCCCAAGTTACATTTTATGATCCCCTAGCTGGAATCTATCTCGAGCCCTTTTTCGCCTCCACCATAGACTCTTCCTCTTTCTGATCTCCTTGGAATGTAGCTGCTTCTCTGTGGGAGGCCTTGGGGGCAGGCCAGATCTGATGTCTCTTGGAGCTGATCTCTCAGTGCCCAGCAGAGGCTGGCACACAGTAGGTGTCCTAGCAGAGTGTGTGCAGTGCCCCAACACTGAGGCTGCCGGCCGGGGCCTTCAGGGAAACCTCTGCGATGTGCTGGCCTGTGAATGGTGCCAGGCGGGTGCTGAGGGCTTAGGCCGTCCCCTCCGCAGCTGCTGCCCCCAGAGCCTCCTAGGCTGGCCAGGTGTGGCTGGGGTAGAGCTGGGCGTGGGCTGAGGGCTCCTCATAACGGTCATGGTAGCAGCAGCTCCCACCCACTGTGTGCTTGTTACATCCCAGGTGTGTCATGTCCATTATCTTGCCCAATCAGCACAACCAGCCTGTTAGGTAGGTGCTATTATCATCCCACTTGATCGGCAAAGAAGCTGAGGTTCAGAGACGTGAAGGTCAGGTGGCCAGTGAGTGGCTCAGTGAGGACTTTGGTCTCTTTGGTTCCAGGCTGTTTGCTGCCTTCCCTCCAGCCTGGGGGTTCTGGGCTGTGTTCAGGTCAAGCCCCTGGGCCTCCCATAGGCCCTGGCTGGCAGAGGAGGGCACAGGAGGGCATTCCCACTTTTCTCGGAGGCTCTGAGGCCGTCCCCTTGGTGTCAGAGCTCCTTCCGCATTGATGCCCACAGGTCTGCACAGGCCAGGTTTCAGGGACTCCCTGGGGCCTCCGTCTGGGCCTGCCCCCCAGGCGGGCTCCCCTGCTCCGGCTGCTTCCACGCCCAGGCCCTGAAGGCAGAGGACTCAGGCTCCCGCTGCCCCTGCCGGGTCCTCCAGCAGTGCGGCCTGGCCACCAGCAGGTTGCCTTGCTCGCGCTCTGTGCCCTCTGGTCTCAAAGCCCAGGCGCTGTCCTCGCATGCCGTCTCATTCCCATCTCTTCCTGTCCGCCCCTTCCCAGGACCTCCCCTGCTCCAGGGACCCCGCCCCGGCCTCACCTCAAGGTGAGATTCCTTCTGCAGCTGCTGGCCCTGGCCGCCTCTGCCCCTTGCTGGCTGACTTCCAGTCACCACACGGATGAACCTGCCTTAAGTATCACTTTGATTCTGTCCCTCCTCTGCTCACAAGCCTTCAGGGCTCTCTGTGTCCACCTGCAGCAGCTGGACACCTCAGCCTTCGTGGGAAGGCCTTCAGAAGCCAAGCATTTTAGTGACTGACTGCCTCCGTTCTCCTCACCGCCCCCCTCAGCTCAGCCTGGAGACACAACACCCTCCTCGGGATCTCACCCAAGGCACCACCTCAGTGCTTCCTCCTCTACCCTACCAGAATATTCCAGCACCTTCCCCCATCCCCCCTGCTCTGGAGTCTCTGAGGCATGAGCTGGTCCACCACCACACTCATTCCCCTACTGCTTGTTAATTGAATCGCCCCAGATTAGTGTTGCCCTAGTGCCTTACCTACAGTAGATTTTGTTTTTTCTTGTTTTTTTTTGCGGTACGCGGGCCTCTCACTGTTGTGGCCTCTCCCGTTGCGGAGCACAGGCTCTGGAAGTGCAGGCCCAGCGGCCATGGCTCACGGGCCCAGCCGCTCCGCGGCATGTGGGATCCTCCCGGACCGGGGCACAAACCCGTGTCCCCTGCATCGGCAGGCGGACTCCCAACCACTGCGCCACCAGGGAAGCCCCCTACAGTAGATTTAAGTAATTATTTATGGAATATATTTATAATAGGGAAAATCAAGCAATAATTTAAATGACCCCAAATAAAGGATGTGGTGTAGGAACTATGGAGAAATATGAGGTAGATCTTTCAAAGATGGTTGTGCTGACTGTAGCGAGATGGCAAACCCTTATGAAATCACGTTAAGTAGAAAGAAAAACAGGATACAAAATTGTTTTGTATTGTTTTTAAATGCGTTAAAAAAGAATAGAAAGAAAGACTGGAAGGAAATGCCTTTATTCCTCAGGCCTCAGCTGGGCTATCATTTCCCTCCATGGAATAGGTACAAGGAATTTGCTGCACACTGTTTAACACCCCCGCCCCCCACCAAACACGGTCATGTTAGGAGGACAGGTCACGAGTGGCTTCTGCCCTCTGCTCCTTTCATACTGAGAAAAAGACTAGGATACTGACAGCGTTGATGGGGATGACGGGGAGGGTTGGGAGCTGGTTGCTGGCTGTGACACCTGCCCAGGTGCCCACCTTCCAGGTCACACCCACCTCGGGCTGATCCAGGACCCAATAAGCAGAGCTTTCAGGCAGGACTCCTTGTGGTCCCTCCTCAGCACCCCAGGAGACCCTGTTCACCCACATCGGGTTCTCTAGAGCTGAGTGGGGGGAAAGGCGGGCCGCTGCCGGCACAGCTGTCCCCCGATCTCCCCTCCACCCTCCGCTGGGCCAGCAGGGGAGTGCAGGCGGGATGGGCATCAGCACATGTCTTGTGCAGTTGGTGGTACCTTCACCGTGTCCTCAGGCACCTCTACCAGGCCCCGGCTGGGCAGCGGGAGGGCCTCTATCTTAAGTGGTGGCAGAGGCAAACTGCTTACATAGCTGCTACATCTCGTGGTTCTCAAGGGTTCCCCAGGCCCGGTCAGCCTTATTTTCATAATCAGCCTGTGAAAAGGGCTCATTATTTTATAGATGAGGGACCTGAGGCTCAGAGAGCGCCAGCCAGGACTCATCCCAGGCTTCTTGCTTCGCTGCTCTTTGCCTGCCACCTCTGGATGTTCTGGGTCCCAGAACTGACTTTCTGGGTGGGTTCCTTGGGGACCCGAGTCAAGCCCATACTGGGCCCTGGGAATGGGGCAGGTCCCAGGAGAGGAAGGCGGAGGGCAGTGCCCTGCCCCTTCCACTTTCCTACTTTAGGTCTCGGCTCAAATGTCACCTCCTCAGTGAGGCCTTCCCTGACCACCCCGGTTAAAAGCGCACTCCCACTGTCCCTGCTTTATTTTTCTTCCCCTCTCTTATCTTCTACCATGTGCACAATTTCCTACTTATCTTGTTCATGCTCCCTCACCCCTGATGGGGCTGGAAGCTCCACGAGGGCAAGGATTGTTATGCTCTATTCACTGCTGTTATTGCCAGTGTCTAGAACAGTGCTGGGCACCAAGTAGATGCTCAAGAAATAATTGAATGCATCCGAACTAGGCATCACGTGCTCCTCAGACCAGTTGCGGAACTCGCCAGGAAGTTGAAACATCATGGTGAGGTAAAGGGATAAAATATTGGTGCGAGGGCCTCCCTGGTGGCGCAAGTGGTTGAGAGTCCGCCTGCCGATGCAGGGGATACGGGTTCGTGCCCCGGTCTGGGAGGATCCCATATGCCGCGGAGCGGCTGGGCCCGTGAGCCATGGCCGCTGAGCCTGCGCGTCTGGAGCCTGCGCGTCCGGAGCCTGTGCTCCGCAACGGGGGAGGCCACAACAGTGAGAGGCCCGCATACCACCAAAAAAAAAAAAAAAAAATTGGTGCGGCCAAGAGGCTGAATCTGTGCTTAGCTGGCCCCTCTTCCAGGAAGCCCTCCCTGATTTGCATGGCCTGGACGTAAGGAGTGTGCATCTGCTGCTCTCACCACACAGCTTATCACTGCCTCCATAGCTTATCAGCAGCAGGGGAGGGGGTACTTGCCTTATCTCCCTGGCTCTTTGTGGGCAGGGCTGGTCTTATCATCAGTACAGCCTCAGTGCCAGGATCAGTGGGGATGCTGACAGATGTCTGTCTAATGTATCAATGGGATTCAATTCTTACTTCTGCCCGGAAGCAACTCCTGCCTCTGGGCACATAGAAAGTGCTCAGCAAACAAGTGTGGAGCAGATGGAGGGCTGCCTGGCTGGGCACCGATTTCTGTTCTAATTTACATTTGTTCATCCTAAACTGTCAGCCTGGGCTCACCTGTGTCCTCCTTGAACTCCGCCCATCTTTGGGCTCCAGGATGGCCCTGGTGCCTCTTCCTACAGCCTCTGCAGGCCTGCCCACCCTTCCCTGGGTGTGGGACTCTCCTCAAGGTTTCTGGATGACGCTACCCTCTCCAGACCTGGAAACCTGCTTCTCACTCTCTGGGTGCCCTGTCGAGACCAGGGAGGCTCACATGTGAATGAGTGGGGGACGGGGTGCTGGAGAGGGAGCTGTGATATTTACACTGGGAGCTCCTCCTGTTTCTCCAGTTAGCCTGTGGGCCTGGCCCAGGCAGACCAGACTTTCTAACAGGGGCTCCGAAAGGCAGGAAAGGTGTTTGTCATCGACAGTCAAGATTTTAAGGAAGGCTAATGTTTATTGCATGTTTACCAGCAAGAAGGAACCCCAGCTAGTAGAGGGTTCTAGTTTTGACTGGAAACGTGCCCACTCAGTGAGGTAACTTCCAGTCTCCGGCGCTCACCGGAATGTAAGCAAGTATGTAAGTCCTTGGTTTTCAAAGGGGAAATAAATGATTACTTAAGAAATGCAGTTTAATAAGCAAACATTTTGAAACAAGGGGGTCTTAGAAGCTCGATGGAAGTGACGAGTTGGGGACCTCAGGTCAAGCTGCCCACTCAGCACAGGCTCCCTGAGGACCCCGGGAGCGGGGAGGGGCCGCGGGCCTGCTGGGGCTGGTGGAGGAGGGACAGCTGGCAGCAGGGGTGTCGCAGATGCTCTAGGAGGGGGTAGCATCTACAGGACTGGAAGCCAGGGGCAGAAAAGGGTTCTTTTTCTTTTTTGGTCAGGTGAAGCTTAAGGGTAGGGATATGAAAGGAAAGGAAGCAGTAAAAAGAAGGCAAGGAGCAGCCTGCATCAGCCCTAAAAGGCACTAGCATCAAAGACAGCCTTGCGGGGCTTCCCTGGTGGCGCAGTGGTTGAGAGTCCGCCTGCCGATGCAGGGGACGGTGGGTTTGTGCCCTGGTCTGGGAAGACCACACATGCCGCGGAGCGGCTGGGCCCGTGAGCCATGGCCGCTGAGCCTGCGCGTCCGGAGCCTGTGCTCCGCAACGGGAGAGGCCACAGCAGTGAGAGGCCCGCTCTCTGTGGTGTGGAGTTGCGGTGAGGCGTCCTCCCCCAACCTGTGCCTGTGCTGACTCCCGGGAGCAGGCACCGAGGCAGGCTAAGCAGCATCAGGTCATCTAAACCCCCCCTGTGTGCGTGTGTGGGTGCGCATGTGCTTCGAGGTGGAATGCGTCTCCCCTCCGGGCAAGCTGGCCGTGTCAGTGACCCCTGCCCCAGATCTTGTGTCCCCAGGCATGACACCAGCCTTCATTCAGCTGGGCTATAAAATGAACCCAAGGTAAAACCCCCTCCATGAACCTACTCCAACTTACGCACCCGAATGACTCGAAATCCCTTCAAAATTTCCCCTGGGGAGGTGGACGACATTGCCTTCCTCAAATGATTTTGTACTTCTCAGGAACTCCCATCAGAGCGCTGAGGCCTCCCTTTGGCTCTCTGCAGCGGTGGCCTGTCCTAGTTCTCTGAAGGGTCAGAGGACCAGGAAGGGAATGGATGCAAAGGACCCAGAACAGGGCCTGGAATATCACTCACGGTGCTCAAGAGGGCAGCCGTCACTATTAACACCCACCCACCACCTAATTTCTAGAGGCGCCTGGTACCCTCCTAGCTTCTACTCTTTCAGCACCTGCCCAAACAGCCACAGGTCTCCAGGAGCTGGGAGTCCCATTCTGTGGCAGAAATGTGATCATGGAGTCGAAAGGGATGAATTTTTATGAGTGGCTCCTAAACCAGCTCAAAGGGCAGATTCCAAAGAGGACCTGGAATGAGGAGACTTCTGTAGAGGGACTCTGCTCTCTGGGGGCTTCAAAGAAGGGGACGGTGGGCTCTGCTTTGGAGGAGCAAGTGTCTGTCCCATGCCATTTGGCTCATTCCAAAATGGTACCAAGGCAGCTGGCCCAGAGCAGGGAGGGCCATGCTGGTCATTCCTGGGTTGCTTGTGGGGCTACTTTTACTGCCATCATTAGTCATAATTTTTTTTGTGTGTGGTACTCGGGCCTCTCACTGTTGTGGCCTCTCCCACTGCGGAGCACAGGCTCCGGAAGTGCAGGCCCAGTGGCCATGGCTCACGGGCCCAGCCACTCCGTGGCATGTGGGATCCTCCCGGACCGGGGCACGAACCCGTGTCTCCTGCATCGGCAGGTGGACTCTCAACCACTGCGCCACCAGGGAAGCCCAGTCATAATTTATCATGACCCCAAGCATGACCTTGCAGGCTTGTAAAGTGTGGCTCTCTGAAGAGGATCAGAGAATGAAGGAGCCAACGTGGGAACTCTGGAGAAGGAAAACATGAGTTACGTTAGGAAATAACCTTTGGAGTTACTGCATATTTAACCTGGAGTCAGTCGTGGATCCCGCTGTCTTTGGTAATACCTTCCTTTGGTAATTTTCCCTCATGATCAGAACAACTATTTTTGTCTTGTTTTTCCCAGATGTTAGGCCATTATTTTAACCAAGCATGTGTTGGACTTTAACCTGAGAATATGGCACAAGCTTTGAAGTCAGATTTTTTTTAAAACTGTGGGCTGGCCCTGGCTCGACCATCTGAAAATCAACTGGTATTTATGTATATTTAAGACAGCCACATAGCTAGACCTATCCGCATCTACAAAGACTGCTTCAAAATATCTTAGCTGGGGACACAGACACACAGAACTGCTGTGTGAAGCCTGGCCTTGGAACCAGCATCTGACCTTGGCCAGTCCCAACCACCCCAAGCCCCTCTCCTCCTGGGGAAAATAGCAAAAACAAGTCTATGAATGTCTTATACAGGGCTCCGTATACAGTAGATGCTCAATAAATATCTCTTTATTTGGAGAAGCTGGGAAAAGGGAGTAGAAAGAAACAGAGAGACCTGAGTTCACTTCCTTTGTGTAATAAGGAAGGGGATGGAAAGGGAGAGATAGAGGGGAAGGGAGGGAAAGTAGATATGATGGATGAATAAGGAAATATACCCATTCCCTGTCTGTGGGTAAGTTATTTAACTTCTTTGAGGCTTAGTTTCTTTATCTATAAGATGCGGATAATGACACCTACCTCACTTAGTTGTTACAAGGATTAGCAAAGTAGCTAGTATGGAATGTCATTCATAGCTCACTGAGGGCAGGGATCACTGTTACCACCACTCAGTACCCTGCGTCTATTACATGTCTGGGCTACTCTCCTGACTTTTACTCTCCTAGCAGTGCCGTGAGCACCAAAGATGCATAAACGTAAAGGTGATGTTTCTTCTCTTGTTTTCATTTTAAAAAGCACCAATGAATTAATCACGATGCCATTAACAGAACTCGATGTCACGTTACCATTAGCCACTGTTCTTAACATTCACGTTAAGAACTGCGGCACAGGCCAGTCCCCATGAACTGGGGCAGGTTCTGGGCTTGTTCTATTTATAGGCCCAAGCAAGAGGCAGACCGAATGTGGTCATTTCTCTGGCTAGGCTGTGACTCCAAAACAAGGGTCTGTAGCTGTCAGGAACTGAAACTGAGTCAGAAGCAAAAGTGGCTTGTGCGGCTCTAGATTTTCCTGCCTATGGGGAGGCGGGAGGCCAAAGAAGCAGGTCACTGTGAGAGGCTGAGGACCTGCCGAGAGTTCAAGCAAGATGAGCGTGGGGCAGAGGTGGAGGGAACCCTCACGGATACACTTAACCCCTCATTCGTTAAAATCAAGATGACATCATTCTGTCTTCCTAGTCACACAGACAGCGTCACTCTTCCAAAGGGGGCATATTCTTTGGCAGGACTTTTTAACAGGGGCATTCGGAAAAGGCCAAAGTCAACATCAGAAAGTCCTTTTTCTGGTCTGCAATAATAACAGCCACTGTTTAGCAAACGTTTCTATGCGCCAAGCTCTGTGCTTTGTGCTTTATATACTTTTCTTATTTAATTCTCACAACCCTGGGAGGCAGATGGTATTTATTCCCATTTTACAGATGAGGAGAACAAAACTCAGTGAGATTAAGTAAAGATCCACACTGGAGCCCACTCACCCCAACAGAGGCTCCCACCACTCGACTCTCCCTACTCTTCCCAAGCCTGCGTCCAGTGACCTCATGTTGGGAGCTTGGAATCAGTCATGGTGGGAGCATTTACACCATGGAAATCGGCAAACAATACAAACCAGCCCCCTCCTTTTATTTCTCTTCTTTTTTAAACTGCTGAAGAACTGCTCATTAAATATTTACCAGCCACTAAGTGGGCAAAACCAGGATTCAAATACAAGTCTCTCTCCTCCTCAAGCCCACCCTCTTTCCAGTTCATCCCCAGGAGAAAACGAGCTCTCTCTCTCTCTCTCTCTCTCTCTAACAAAGCACCATCTCCCTATTGTCGGTGGGTCCTCAGGAAACTGAGAGGCTGGGAGAAGGCTGAACACTGGCTGCCCCGGTTTCTTATGCCTCCTCCCCGACCCCCCAGGATATGCCCTGATGCAGCCATTAGTAGTAAACACTCATAACATCTGAGTCCTTTTCCTTGTCTGTGCTGAGCTAAAGATTCAACTGAAATTACAAGGGCCGAGTAAGCTGGAGACAGCATTTACAAGGTAATAATAATGTGCTGTCGTATATGGCACTTTTGATCTTCAAAGCATTTTATAGCCATTTACTAATTAGTCCTGGGCTGCACTCTGTGCGCGGGTACAATGCTCAGCAATGGGCCGAACTAGCAAGAAGTGTTTAAAAAATACGCAGGTGACTGTCGCCCATTTACAAGTGCCGCTTGCTTCCGTTGCTGTTGTGGGTAGAGATAAAAATCTCACAAACACTGGTTCTGAGTCCCTGGCATTTGAAATATGAACTGGCTATTGTCACCTTCTGTTCTTTGGTTCCACATAAGAAAATCAGCCCAAATCTTCCCCTCATGCTAAAGGGGTTGAAAGTCTTTTTTTTTGCGGTACGCGGGCCTCTCACTGTTGTGGCCTCTCCCGCTGTGAAGCACAGGCTCCGGACGCGCAGGCTCAGTGGCCATGGCTCACAGGCCCAGCCGCTCCACGGCATGTGGGATCCTCCCGGACTGGAGCACGAACCCGTGTCCCCTGCATCGGCAGGCGGACTCTCAACCACTGTGCCACCAGGGAAGCTCTGAAAGTCTTTTTAAAAATCATATAATCTCCATGCTCACAAACCTACACAGAGTACATCATCCTTCGCTGGGGAAGAAAGAAGTCTCAGTTTGTTTACTAGAGTCATGGATGAACATGAGAAGCGGTACTGGATCTGGAGCTGGGAGCCCGGGCTGAGTCCTGACTCTGGCACTGACTGGCTGGTGATCATGGGTAACTCACTTAACCTCTCTGATCTTGCTTCCTCATCTGTGGAACAGGGGCGACCCTCCTCACTTGCTTACTTCACAGGTCTGCTGCAGACGTGCTGAGATAAAAGTGCAGGACAGCACTTCTGGTTGGATTGGGCCTGCTTCCCAGACGTGTGGGCTGCTGTCGACAATCTGGCCAGCCTGAGCCATCTGGACCCCAAGAGACTGGCAGGGGCAGGAGGGCCACTCCCAGGTCACACTGCCCAACACTGGCCGCTGTCACTACGGACTGGCGATTTGAAATGCCAGGGTTCCAGGCCACGTGACCTCACCCCACCCCACAGCTGCCAACCACCCCCAGCTAGAACTGGAGCTGGAAACCCTTACTGGGTCTGAAGCAAACCCTGAGTCTGTCTACTCTAGGCTCTGTGGGCAGCGAGGCCAATCCATGCCCCTCCATCCTAAGTGACCGTGTCACGGTGCAGGAGAGTGGAAACTGGCACACAGCTGCCCCGAGGCAGAGGAGGGAGGCAGCTGGCCAGGGTCAGAAGAGACTCCAGCGTGGTTGCGACCACGTGCTCAACAGAATCACCTTGGGAGTTTTATCAAAATCCGGACGCCCAAGCCCCAGCTAATGAGATATATGATTCAGCGGGCCTGCAGCGGGGCCCTGAGCAGCAGCTCTTTAGAAAGCTCGCCGGGTGGTTCTGACTACACGGAGAAGTGACTTACTCAGGGTCACACCGCCGGCTGACGGCAAAGCTACGGCGCCGACACACGACACTGGACTGCTCTCTGTCACGGGAATTCCCAAGGTTTCAAGGCAAAGTACTCAAGTGGTGAAAGATCCCAGAGTTGGGCAGCCCTTCGGCCGGAAGCCAAGCTGGGAGGTCTATTCTACCTGTTCTCCCACCTCCTGAGAACATTCCTGGGTGCTGGAGAATACAGGATGGAGGGGTACCCTCACTGGCCCCCAAAAGGGCCCCGAGCTGGCTCCCTTTCAGGCTGACGTGGTGAAACTGAGCTCCACCAACCACAAGAGGAGCTGAGGGAAGAGTGAGAGGCTGGCTTCCACCTGTGCGGGCCCTACAGTGGGAGAGAGGCAGGTGGGCTGAAGTAAGAGCACAGGCCACTCAGCCTGCTGGTTTCTCTCGCCTCCGCACCAAGGTCCCACTTCCTCGTGTTGAAAGCCCTCAGGGTGGAACGCCGCTAAACTAAACTAGACCTTGTCAAGCAGGCAAGTTGGCTGTGGCCAGCCTGGGTGTAAGTTGAGGGAAGTCGTGTGATGGCTCCCGACTCCCAGGTTTGCCCCAATTTGCTGGGAGAGTTTCTTTAGCTCGTGGGCCTTAGTTCTCGCCTCTTGACACTGAAGGGAGTAGCAGGGGAGAGGGGTTTGGGGTGGAAACAAGATGACTTCTGAAACCCTGCCTGGCTCTGATAATCCATAAATTTAGGGAAGATGGAGCTTGCTCAGGGTACCTTCCCCTGCTCCGTTCCCGGACGGCTGCAGAGCTGGCAGGTCTGAGCCCAGGGATCACCCACGGGACCCAACCTGTGTCTTACAGGTATAATTCGCACAGTGCTTCGTCAGCCCAAACAACTCTCCCATCAGCCTCGGGAGGAGGGATGGAGAGAGGGATGGATTCCTTGATGCATTCAGTAACCTTTAACGACTGCCTCCTGGGTCAGGACGGGCTTTGTACACGGCACACACACAGGGGCCTGGAGATGGATGGGGGAGCGGCGTTTGACGCTGGCACCCAATTGTTCCCGAGCGCTGGCCTTGGGCCCAGTTGGGTAGGTGGCTGAAACCTTGCCAGTTGGTCAGACTCATTCAGGCAGCACCTTTCCAGTGAGGGACTGTCCAAATGGGAAAGGTTGGGTGTGAAACACACACGCACAAGGTGCTAGTTCCAGGGGGAGAGAAAAGAGCAAAAGGGTATTTTATCTGAAAACTTAAAAGAGGTCTCAGAGACAAAGGCTTTGGAATCAGGGTGTGTGCATTTATGATGTCTTACATTCCCTGGAAAAACAACAGCATCCTGATTTGTGACTTTATTTCTTCCAACTAAGAAGTATACCGAAGGAAACAAAGAGGGAGCAACCAGAGGTGGGGGGCTCTGGGACCCAGGTTCCTGCCAGCCAGCTCAAGTTTGGGTTCCAGTCGGGGCGCAAAGCTGCTGTGTGAGCGAAATGCTGCCGTGAAGACATTCCAATGGCTTCCAGGAAGCGGCCATATGTGCTGACACGCATGTGGACAGAGCAGTCTGGCTGGCCACCTCTCAAGACTGGTGTTTCCTAGAGCTTTCCATTGGCAAATGCTGCCTCCTGGAACTGAGGGACAAAGGTTTTGAAATAAGCCCTGGTGGGAAAGGGGGAGAAAAAAAATTGTGGTTAGCGCAAACATCTTGAAAAAAAAAAAAAAAGTGCAACTCAGAGCTTTCAACCTAACTCGGAACAGTTGTTATTTATTGTTCATGCATCTTGGATTAGATTTTCCTTCCCTGCTGATGCAAAGCCCTCTGGATTTTTCCAAGGGAGATCCATACAGTTCACTGCTGTGCTATCTCTCATGGATATTTAAAGGGCCTGTACTCAGACCTTCCTGGCTGCCAATTCCTATTAGACAGCAGGACTCGGGTTCCATCTGCCCTTCCCCAGGTCAAAGCCAAGGGTCCAAGCTTCAAGCCAGAGAGTGATCAAGCCAACCATCCAGTCGTTTTCGTGATGTGAAATATCAACAACGTTGCACTTTTACTTAGGTGGATCTTTGACTTCATATAGACAGAGAGGGTCTCATAAGAGGGATTTCTAAGTGATCCACGGCCTCCATTCGTTGGCAGACGTATTTGTAGTTCGATCTACTGGAAAGAAAGCCAGGCTGGGTATCAGGAGAACGTTCCCTGGTCAGCCACAGACTAGTGACAGGGTCTGGGGCAGACCGTTTGGCTTTTCCGGCAACCGGGTTCGAATCTGGAGAAGCAGGCTCTCTGTCCAACAGCAGGAGAGGGGCACATGCCACACTGACTGTGCCAGGCACTGCCTGAGGTGCCAAGGGTTGTGAGATGACCCACATGTGGCACCTACCATGCAGGTGATCTCAGTTTAGAGAAGGAGCAGACACATAAGAAATACCAACTGCGGTGGTGAGGGCATTTATGGCAATGCCATGAGGCACCAGCCTCAGGCAACCAGTGAAGGAGGCGGTGAAGTAGCCATTTTACAGGTGTTCCAGGCAAAAGGCACAGCAGGAGCGGAGGCCTGGGGGCATGGGAGGGCTTGTCAGGAGCTGGGAACTAAACACCCTTCCGGAAGAGGAAGGGTGAGGTAGAAAGCAGAGTGAGAGGAAGCCGCAGAGGTTGCGGCGGGCACCGCGTGTGCCTGCCAGCCCTCCCGCCTGTGAGATCAGAGCAGTCACACCGGACTTATCCAGAAGTGGCTCACCTGGACCTGTGACTTGAGCTAGGAAGGGCCACCAAGACACCTGTCACCATCAGTACCACAAAGGCCTCTGTCTATGTTATTTAGGAGATGGTTCTAATAAGCTTGGCGCTCCAGGCTCCCAGGAGGTCAGAAGCCCCACATTAGGAGTCAGGGAGCTAACTTAAAGGCAGAGGGCACACCTGCTGAAGCTGAGAGAGGCAACGAGGCGAAACCCATCTGTGAGAAGAGAGCAGAGAACTGCTCAGCAGTCATGAAACGCAAACGGGTGGTTCAGTGTCGGCGGTGCAGCGTCAAACGGGTGGTTCAGCGTCGGGCGAAGAGCCCCGCACAACTCAGCAGCCCCGGGGTCGCCACTAAATCGCCTCTAAGAGCAGCCATTGATGACACCTGCCTGATCCCCTCCCCTAATGCCAAGTCACCGGAAACCCTCTTTCAAATTTCCGTGCTTTGCTGAATTTTTTCAGTCCCAGTCTCTGCAGCCTCTCTGTCACATTCATGCGTGGGCCCCTGTGTCTGGAAGCTCTCTTTCCCTGGGACATTTCACACCTAGACCCCCTCCGTCCCTCCTCCTCTCCCTCCCGCCGTCCCCTCTCCCGTACGAAGTCTCTCCTTGGCTACTCTTCCCGTCCTGCTCGCCACTCCCCTCGCTTCCTCTCAGGCTCGAAACACCCTCAGCAGAGAACCTGCCCCCCCCACCCCAAATCTGGGTCTCCAGCCCTTATTTCACTCCCAAACTTCCGGGCCCACATTTCCAACCACCTGCAGGACATTGTGGCCTGGACGTCTCTCTATAGCTCAAGTCCACACGCACTTTTTCATCAATATTACGCATGTGAAAGTGCTTCGGCCTCCTGGTACTTCTGTAACAGAACCCTCAGTTTCCACTTCTCCCTAAACCCCTGCGGTGAAGTCGTCCTGAAGTTTCTTCCTCTTCCTCCCCGGTGTCCCAACACCTGGGCTCCCTGTCCTGTTACCTTTCGCAAAACTGCTGTTTCTCCCCGGGACAAAAGGCTTACTTCGCTTTTCTGTTGCAACTAAATCAGTTCTCCTTGAATGTGGGTCTCCCTCACTACCCCGACCAAGACCCTTCATCTGCCCAAACTCGCAGCCTGGCATGCCACGATATTTACTATTTGCACTTTTCCTCGGTTACATTTTTGGGATCGTGCCTCCCCCCACCTTTGAGAAGCTAAGAAAGCTAAGGATCCTCTCCCAGAAAAACTGCAGGTAAGTCTCCTCACTGTGATGTCACATGCAGTCGGGGGACGCTGCAAGCCCCTTGAAGCCCACACACGGTCCAGGACGCTGGCCTGCACCCCCGCCCCCTCCGGCGTGGCCACCTGCTCTTCCTCACACATGCCATTTCCACCTCGGGGCTTTAGTCACGCTCAGGCCAAACGCCCTTGCCCCCATCAAGGCTTCCCTGGTCGCCAGAAGGTTCTCTCCCTGCTTGCAGATGCTCTCTGTGCTTCTGCTGGGGCACGTGTCATGTGTGCACACGGCTTGCTGGCCAGGCTGCACTGCCAGGCCTAGAAAGCAGGGGGCATGTCCCCTTCTCTGTGACCCCACAGGCCTGCCCGTACAGAGGGCCCAGTGTGGACTTCATGGCTGCAATTAAGGTAACTACCGATGGCCACCAGGTTTGCAAGAGCACGTCCCTTGCACGCTGTCGAGGAAAGTGAGAGACAGAAACCCCACAAAGCAGGCAAACGCAACGTTCAGGTTCTGAGGAAGAAAGCTATAAACCTGCCGTCCATTCTCAAACGTCTACCTATACGGACAGTTAGTGAGAAGGATAAACACCTTCCTCCATCCGCATCTTCATCCAGCCAGACCACCACCTCCTCTGAGACTCAGGACCTCAAATCCCTTTTCCACGATCATCCTTATGGGAAGGGGGACTGTGAGGAGGCAGAACAAGCCCCCGAGCTAGGGGGAGGCTGGCCGGGCGAGAGCAGCCCTGAGCTTTGTTTCCCCACAGTGAGGAGGGGCAACAAGCCCACCCTGATGCGACGCTCACACACAAGACGTGTGGGAAGGAACCTTGTCAACTGGCTGCCGCCACTCGGACGTGAGGGCCGTTCGTTCCTTCCCTGTGTTTCACCTGCTGCTATTTCCCCAGAGATATCTGCGTTTGCTGGAGGGGAGCCTGGTGGCCCTTCTTCAGAGGGTCCGATCTCGACAGGCTGCTGCCTGTCTCCGCTGCATCTGCTTTACTGCCTGAAGGACACCGTGGAGTGTGACGTACCCCAGCACCACTGGGCAGGGTGGCGTCCCTGTCCCAAGTCACAGGGGAGGACACCAGGGGCACAGGCTGTTGGTTCCAAGATAGGTACCCGATGAGGGAGTGGTGCTGGCTGCTGCTGGAACGGGCCCTGGGCACCGGGGCAGGGGCATCTCTCCCCGGCTCTCCGTCCTCAGGCCCGGCCTCACACCGGGCAAATCTCATCAGCTCAGATTTTCCTTGGAAACTTCTGGGGGAGGGGCCACACCAGTGCAAGCTCCTTAGACCGAAAGGTCTTGGCAAGAGGGAGCAAGCTTTACAGCAAGCTCTGTCCTTCTTCAGAAAGTTCTGAAGTTTCCTGTTGTGTCCTGGGCTTTCCCAGGGCAAACGGTGTGACGCCCAGGGGAAGCAGTGTGGAGAAGGGCTATTTAAAGGCATGATGCTACCAGCTGTTGTCAGTGAGTGCTGCTCAGCGCGGATCCTCACCAAGTCAGCTCAGGGAGGCGAGGAGGAAGGGGAGAATGACAACTGGCTCCCATCCATTTATAGGTTTTCTTTTGAAGTGCTGTTTTCATTTGTTTCAGTTTTTATCAGGGAAGATGGAGAGCTGCCCAGAGTATATTGCCTGCCAATGGCACTAGTTGTCTGTCACCTTTTAAAAAACGCTTTCACCCAAAGACAAAGTGTATGGTAAGCTTTAAAAGTGTAAGTGCGTTACAGGGGGGTGGGGGGAAGGTCTTCTCACGTCCCCGTTAACTGGCCAAAAGGGCCCTCGGGGAGGGAGGCCTTGAGTCAGTCAAGCTTCTCCTTCTACTCCCACTGGGAGAGACATTATCTTTAGACCAAATTAGAGCTAAATGTGCCTTAGGACAGCATAAGGCTCTGACCCTCTTCATTGATCTCAGTCCCTCTGCCCTGGGTTTTATTTATTTTTTTGGCTGCCCTGTGTGGCATGCAGGATCTTAGTTCCCCGACCAGGGACTGAACCCGTGCCCCCTGCTCTGGGAGCACAGAGTCTTAACCACTTGACCGCCAGGGAAGTCCCTTCACTCCGGGTTTTATAAGATCACAACTCCATCCAATCCCAGAGTCTCAGGCTAGCAGAATAAAACTTAAAGAACTGACCCCAGGCTGAGGCCAGGTAGGTTGTCCATGAATTGGAAGCAGGACTGGCTCCTGGCCTCAGCTCACAGGCACAGCAGGGGTGGAGTAGACAGACCGCTGAGGCCAGGAATCAGGGTGCTGGGCTGCTCAGCAGGTCTACTTTACTGGGCCTTGGGTCCAGGAGTAAGTCTCTTCCCTTCTCTGGGCACCAGATCCCTCATCTTCGAGGCAGGGAGCTGTGCCTGATGATCTCCAAGGCCCTGCAGGCTGGAGGCTGTGAAGGACAGGCAGTGTGGGCTCGAGGCCTGGCCCTGCTCTTTACTGGCTGTACCACCTGGGCAAGTGAGTCACCGGTTTAGCTTTACTTTCTTCAACTATAAGAGGTGAGCCATGACGCCTACCTTAAAGGATAGTCCTCATGAGGATTAAATGAGATGTTCCATGTAAGCACTTGGCCTGGCACCTGGCAAACTAGTTGATCAATAGGTGTCAACTGTTACCGTGGGGACCCAGCTGGGTCTGAGGGGGAGAGGCGGACAGCCAGGGCATGTGTGGCTGCAGAAGAGGAAACCCTTATGTGGATGGAGAGGTCCTATGGTCCTTGCTCCTGGTTCATCCTTTCCCCTGGGCCTTCTTGGATCGTTTTTCACGTATCGTATTGAGCTGGCAGCTGGAGGCACAGAGGTGGTCAGCCTCAGGATCGGACACCCAGCCAAAGTCATTGGGACACTGCGCACCTCTTGAAATGCAGCCCGGAGCTGCGGGAGACGTGCTTGTGGTACCAGCGGGAGACACCCGCGCCCCGGCCGGCTTCTGCTTGAGCTGCTGCGTGTGCTCCTGTGCGTGGCTCTGGTCAAAAGCTTGGTCGGTGGGAGGTCGCAGCCTTGGACTAGATGGATGTTTAAGAATCATGTGGCTCTGGCTACCCCAGATGGGGGTATTGAAGTGGGCCCAGTCCTCAGACAGACCTTCTTCTGTCCAGGTCAACAAGTATTATAAAGGGCAGGCAGTGGGGCAAGTGAAAGAGCACTGAGCCATGAGGCAGAAGACATGGGCTCTAGTGCAGGCCCTGGCTCGTTGGGTCATCGGGAGCTGGGCCTCAGTTTCCTCACCTCTAACAGGAAGATGGATACTGGGCAATCTCTAAGTGCCACCCAGTGATGGTTCTGAGATACCCACGTGACCTTGAGCAAGCCACTTAACCTCTTTGTGTCTTGACTCTTCACCTGTTCAATGAAGGCACCAGCCAAGCCCAGGCCCCAATGCACCGCAGGTGATGGTGGTGAGGGGAGACGGTGGTTGCCTTAGCTGGGATGCTTTTTCACAAACATGGCAGAGCTCCGAGCAGATGTTCAGGGAACCACAGGCAGTTGGTGAGAGGGAAGGAAGGCCTGTTCCTCTAAGCCATGTCTGCCCTCCAACTGAGAGGTCCAGACTCAGGGAGCTCAAACTAAGTTGTCAGGGGAAACAATGCCTGGAAAATCCAATCATCTATGTGTGTTCTGGGGAAGGGGCTCTGGGGGCACTAAAGAGAGTGGTGACAGGGAGCTGTCAGGAAGATCCTCAGAGGCCTTGAGATGAAGGCAGTTAGGAAACTTTCTTCAACAAGTCTCATCAAAAGGGATTTTCCCCACTGGAATTATAGGTCTTGATTTATTCAATGGACCTTTTCAAAAGAACAAAAATCCATGCAGTCAACATCTGAACAATTGAATCAGTAGGGTTTTAAGAAAATGAAAACAAAAACAGAATAAAAAGCCCTAAGAGGTTGGAGACTCCGGGGAAAGAGGAAGGAAGCCCATAAACCAGATTAAACATTGCACAGGTGGCACTTGCAACACTGTCGCCTGGGGCAGGAGTCAAGGTCCCATTTTGCAGGTGAGAAAACAGACGCTGAGCGAGTTTAGTTAAGATACACCCTGAGGGCTTCCCTGGTGGCGCAGTGGTTGAGAGTCCGCCTGCCGATGCAGGGGACACGGGTTCGTGCCCCGATCCCGGAAGATCCCACATGCCGCGGAGCGGCTGGGCCCGCGAGCCATGGCCGCGGAGCCTGTGTGTCCGGAGCCTGTGCTCCGCAACGGGAGAGGCCACAGCAGTGAGAGGCCCACGTACAGCAAAAAAAAAAAAAAAAAAAAAGATACACCCTGAGCCCAGTGCCAGCGGAGCCCATCTTGCTGCGGGAGCACCACCTCAAGGAAGAGACCCTGTGATCTTGCCGCCTTTAGCCTCACATACTTGGGGCCTTTTATTTGGCAGGAGCCTAAACAATTGCTCTCTTCCCAAACTGCACTCAGTAGGCTCTTTCTGGAATTCCCAAATGCTTTTCTCTGGGCAACGTAAGATGAGCCTTACGATGCTTGCGGAGTCAGGCGGGGGTGGCGGTGGATAGGGCAGGCTGGGAGGAGAGGTTCGGGGACACGGACCTCCTCGTCAGGAAATCAAGGACACACAAATCAAGTCAGAATTCATTTTTGCAAATAGAGGCAAGTTCCCAAACGTCTAAGGCTCCTTTCTTTTTCCAATTTTCTTCTGCAGCTGTGACTTCAACTGGCACATGTTTTTAATCAGTCATAAGCAAGCCGACTGTGGTCTGAAAATCAAAGCAGTCCTGTAAATAGTGTAAGACAAGTCCCACTAATCAGCCTTGTGGTCTTGCCTTGTCCTCATTGTCCCGAACGGCCACTGTAAATACTGACTCATGTGGGGTTACTGTCCCCGTGGCAAAGGGGTCATCCTTATAATAGAATCTCTATAGAGAGACCCAGTTCTGCCTCAATGCCTGTCACCCCAAACCCTCCAAAGGCCACTGTGAAGACGGCCCATCCAACTCTGGGCGCCTTGGTAAGCAAGTGCCTGGCACGATGGGAGCTTATTTTGTAGCTGTGCCCTGAGCGATGTCAGCCTGGCTGCTGGTATGGGCTTTAGGAACAAACAAGTGGTTGTAACTGGTTCATGTACACAGTCTTCCTAAATGTGCCAACCCTTGAGCAGGCCTGGTTCATTTTTAAGGGGTCCAAGATCGCAAAACAAGGAAATGAACATGCTTGAGATGCAAAGGCTTGATATCATACCGAGAACACAGTATCACACGCTCACAGCTTCGGGCAGAGGCCCTCGCCCTCGGCTGGAATCAATCTCCCCTCTGCTGGGTTCCATGGCACAGTGGCCTCCAACCTCAGGCCCAGCCATGGTCCGCCTTGAGTTTGAGATGTTAGACTGGTGTCTAGGCTCTGTCTTACACAGCTCGGGCTCCTTGCCCGTGAGAAGGCTGAGACCGTAGTCTCAGTATGTGTTGAATTAAATAAAATGCTGTTTTAGGAGGACTTCAACAAACAATCAACTGGGATCCATTTCTAGACATCAAAGTATTGGGATGAAATCTGGCTCCTTCTAAATCATAGGGTATTTGTCAATGCACACTGAAATGATCACAATTACCTAGTGGTTCTTTCTCCTTCTGAGACTCTCCGAGGAGGCCTCCTGGAGCCGGGCCAGTTCCTCTGGCGCTTGAGCAGCGTGCAGCCAGCTTCTGCAACTGCAGGGCCAGGCCTTGCTCAGGAGTTGGGGTGGGGGGTTGTAGTTGCCTCTGCTCCCCGGGCACCCCCTGCTGCAGTGTCTGAGGGGAGGAGGCCACGTGGGCCAACTGGCCAAATGAGAGGGAGAGGCAGGGTAGTCTTCGTGGGCTTCCCCAGCCGCAGGGCTGCCTTCCTCCCCTGGGCTCCCAGCTCTGTCTGCAAGCCTCTGTCACAGTCCAGCCATCCCCCGACATCCCACTAGAAGCTCCTTCATGGCAAGCCCCGCTGCTCATATTCAGGCATCTCTGCAGCCCAGCTTCAAGTCTAGAGCCCGACGCACAGCAATTCAACAAACATTTCTCAAACGACTGTGAAAGCTTGGCTTATTTAAAGATGTACTTTAGAATTATAAAATTTTATAACAGAAAGAAATCTTAGCGGCCATATAGTCCGATCATTACAGGGAAGGGAAAACTAAGGGCTGGAGAAGTTGATGGTCCCTCTCATATGGCCTAGCTTTTCTCTGGAAGCCCCTTGAGGGCAAAATTCGGTGGTGGTTCACCCTTAGTGCCCTATGGTGCTCACCTTCCTTAGGGCCTGACAGTAGGAATGAATGAATGAATGAATGAATGAATGCATGGCTGGCCCAAGGGGCTGCCTTAAGGCCCCAGAGCTGGTCGGCAGAATCTGAGCCCATCCTCCCTGTCTCCTTACTCTCAGGCTGATGCTCTTTCCGTCATGAACCTGCTTGATGCGAAGCTGGGAGGAGGGGGCAGCAGCGTGGCCACTAGGAAAGGCCGGCCCCCCTCTCCCCCCCGGCGGGGGGTGTCAGCTGAGATGATGCAGTGCACCTGGCTGGGCTAAGGCTAGGGCGGAGAGTGGGTAGGTGGGGCTAAGGAATATGGTGCTGCCTGAGGCCTGGGACCCCAGAGCACAGCCACCACCCTCTGTCCACCTTGTCTCACCATCTGCGCCTGCCTGGTGTGCCTCGGATGGCAGGTGCCTTGGCAACGGGCATCTCATGTTCTCTGCTGGCTCTGCCCAGGGCCGCACAGGTGGGAGCTCAGCCCCGGCTCTGCTGGTGGCCCTGCAGATGCCTGTGGAGGGTGCTGGGATCTCCTACTCACGCAGCTCACCTGCGCTGGACTGCTGGGGGGAAGCCGCCGCCTGTCTGAGGGCGGTGAGTCACTGTCAAAATCACAGATTACCCTCCCCCCCTTAATCAGCAACAGGGGAAAAACCAAAGCATGGCCCTCAAAGAGGAAGTGCTTGGGGTCCCAGGCGAGCTGACCGTGCATAGTGTGGGGCCTGGTCATGCCCCAGCGGGGATGGTGCCTCCAGGCTTCCGCTCAGCATCGCCAGGCATCGGCCTGCACACGACAGTGCCGGACCCCCAAAGGGCTTAGAGAACGCTTAGGAGATCAACTCTCTGGAGCATGAAACAATCTTCTCCCCCCCAGAGAGTTTCTCTGGGGCTTTTAAGTACTGCTTGCCTGGTTGTAAACTGGGTTTCTCCCAACAGACTCTCAGCATCTAGAGGCTGAAGCTCTGTCTCCCAGCGCAGCTCAGGCCCCTGCCTGCTGCCTTTTAAGTGCAGCCCCTGGTCACGCCCACACTCTGGGTGTTTGCCCTCCTAGCTGGGTGCTCACAGATACCCCTTGAAGATCTGGGGGAGGGGCAGCAAGGACGGCCATGGTCCCTCTTCAGTCTAATCCCCCCGCCCAGCAGCTGAAACGATACTCCCAGACGCCTGGCTCTCTGGGCTCACAGATGGAAAAGCAGCAATTCCAAAAGAAGAAACTACTGGATGGGAGAGGACATCTGAGGCCTACCCTCCCTGCTGCAGTGCAATGGCCTTAATGGGAACTTCAGGTGGGCTCCTGGGCTGGGAGTGTGGGCAAGTTCCACAGCAGGCTGGCAGGAGGCAGAACTTCTGCAGGTGGAGGGTCCTATGGGTCCTCTCAACCATGCTGAGGTTCACGGCAAAGATGGGGAGGGGCGCAGAAGCAGAGCTCACCTGCCCTGCAGGCCCGCAGGGCTCACTCCACCCTGCACGAGCACAGGGCCCGGCACGTGCTGGCGACAGCTAGCTGTGTGGCCATGTGCCAGTTACAGAGAGGGAGGGAGGGGGGAAAGGCCTGGAAGGAAAGGAAGGACATACATACAACGTGGATAAATGATATCCACACATGGTATGAAACAGGCTTGTTCAAACAATAGGTGGAATCCATTAGTGGGTTGTGAAATCAACCTAGTGGGTCCTGACCAGCATTAAAATAAAACGAAATCAAAATCAGAGTACATCACATGTGGCAAGTAGAATTTTTTTGTGTGAAACTTTTGTGGATGTAAAATAAATGTCTTCCTGTGGATTGTGGTAAAAAAAAGTCTGGAAGCCAGGAGTATAAAGGAAGGGAGGTGCCTACTACATGCTCGACTTCACGCTGTTTGTTTTCATCTATACTAGTTTACGTTTACTCCTCCTAATGGGACTACTACCACGCAGGTATTAGTACAGGTTCCCCCACCATCTGAAAGTAGAGCATTCCTATGAAACCTTTCGAAATGGCATAAAGCGAAGAAGCAATTAACTTAGGACACATATTGCTAACAGATGCAAAAATAAAATGAGACAAAGCAAGATGCTCACAGACACAGTTCAAAGCTATGGTGGCCTGATGCTGAGATGCCGAGTGTGGTTCCTGGGGAAGGAGCTTGGCGGCGCCACTCTGGCTGCTCGGGGTGCACTCTGCCTCAACAAGGGCTTGCCACAAAACAAACGCTGAATGCTATTTTTGCTTTTTGCCTTTTTTGATAAAAGTGAAAATCCTCTTTGGATGTCTTTTAGTTACTGAAAACAGGTACTAATGTAGGTCTTTAGTAAAAGCAAAGTGGGGCTTCCCTGGTGGCGCAGTGGTTCAGAGTCCGCCTGCCGATGCAGGGGACACGGGTTCGTGCCCCGGTCCGGGAAGATCCCACATGCCACGGAGCGGCTGGGCCCGTGAGCCATGGCCGCTGAGCCTGCGCGTCTGGAGCCTGTGCTCCGCAACGGGAGAGGCCACAATAGTGAGAGGCCCGCGTACCGCAAAAAAAAAAAAAAAAAAAAGCAAAGTGGCATAAAGCGAACTTTCAAAAAGTGGGGGACACCTATATCTTTATTTTTGCCAATGAGAAATCTACAATTCAGAGATGCAAAGTAACTTTTCTAAGATCACACAGCTAATAGGTGGCAATGCTATTTATGATTCCAGAGCTGCTTGACTCCAAAGAGCACATTCTTTCCACAATGCCATGATTTCCAGTGGAAAAGGTGCTGGCAGCTGAGTGCAGAGACTAGGCCTCCCCCTCGGGATCTGCTGTGTGACACTGAATCACTCCTCCATTTCCTCATCCACACAACGAAGGCACGGGAGAGGTGATTTCTAAATTTCTTTGATTTGGTGATCCTCCCCCTCCCAAACATCATTTTAGGCATATCTCATTCTCCTTCATTAAAACTCCGTAAAATTGGACTTCCCTGGTAGTGCACTGGTTAAGAATCTGCCTGCCAATGCAGGGGACACGGGTTCGATCCCTGGTCTGGGAGGATCCCACATGCCACAGAGCAACTAAGCCCATGTGCCACAACTACTGAGCCTGCGCTCTAGAGCCCGTGAGCCACAACTACTGAAGCCCGCTCACCTAGAGCCCGTGCTCTGCAACAAGCGAAGCCACTGCAATGAGAAGCCCGTGCACCGCAAAGAAGAGTAGCCCCTGCTCGCCGCAACTAGAGAAAGCCCGTGCATAGCATTGAAGACCCAATGTAGCCAAAAATAAAAATAAATTATTAATTAATTTTTAAAAGGAAGGTGCTTATGTTTTTAAAAAACAAAAACAAAAAAACTCCATAAAACTGGAATTGCCAATGGCCCAGTAATGAATGTTGAGGGCTCCTTACTGCCAACTCCCATTACACCTAAGTTTGTTCTTACAAACCCCCCTAAATGGCCCTCCCTCTTGTAGGTCTGTGTGTCCAGAGGTGGTGACTGGTATCTTTAGCTCTCATTTAGGGACCTGCATTGGGTGACTTTTCAGTAGAATTATGACTGTGATAACAAGGGATGAAAGGGATGAACTTGACCTCCCTCTCACTTGTCCACCTGGGTCCTGGAAGTATTAATGCACCCTACAGAAGAACAAGGCCTAGTCTGAATGTCTGGGAGAAGGAAAAGAAGGGCACGTGCAATTCACACAAGTGCACATGGGAGGCACCATAAATGTTCTCTAAATAACGAGCCCCAGAAGAGCAAAGCATACCCGGAAGGTTCCTTTAACAGTAAAGTCATCTGTCATCTTAAAACTCTCCAGGGTTGTTGAGAAGTACCATGTCTGTAAAGTACTATAAAATGGGAGGTATTATTACCCTGACATAATCAAGCTTGAGTTGTGATCCTGGCTGTGCTTCTCACTTGCTATGTGACCTTGGATGAGCCACTTCACCTCTCCGTACCCCAAATACCTCATCTGTAAAGTGAGGGGATGGCTTCTGAGCTTACTTCCAAGTCTAACATACAGTCATCCCCTGGTATTCGCAGGAGACTGGTTCCAGGACCCTTGCGGATACCAAAATTCAAGGATGCTCAAGTCGTTATATAAAATGGCATAGTAGGGCTTCCCTGGTGGCACAGTGGCTAAGAATCCACCTGCCAATGCAGGGGACACGGGTTCAAGCCCTGGTCCAGGAAGATCCCACATGCCATGGGGCAACTAAACCTGTGCTGAACCTGCGCTCTAGAGCCTGCGAGCCACAACTACTGCGCCTGCGCTCTACAGCCCACAAGCCACAACTACTGAGCCCGCGTGCCACAACTACTGAGGCCCGTGCGCCTAGAGCCCGTGCTCCACAACAAAGAGAAGCCACCGCAATGAGAAGCCCCCGCACCACAACAAAGAGTAGCCCCTCTTTGCTGCAACTAGAGAAAGTCCATGCATGGCAACGAAGACCCAACGCAGCCAAAAATAAATAAATAAAATAAATAAATTCATATTAAAAAGAAACGGCATAGTAGTTGACCCTCCATATCTTTGGATTCTGCAGCCTTGTATTCAAACAACTCTGGTTTTTGATTCTCCGCTGGTTGAATCCGCGGATATGGAACATGCAGATACGGAGATCCGACTGTATTTGCATATGACCTATGCACATCTCCCGTATACTTTAAATCATCTCTAGATTACTTAAATACCTAATACAATGTAAATACTATGTAAATAGTTGTAAATACAATGTAAATGCTCCGTACATAGCTGCTGTGTCTAGCAAATTCAAACTTTGCTTTTTGGAACTTTTTGGAATTTTTTCTTTGAATATTTTTTTTCTTTGAATATTTTTGAAATATTTTCCGGATGTGGAACTCACGAGACATGGAGAGCCAGAAACAGCTTCTTTAGCGGAAGCAGTAATTTAATAAATGACCTCTCCCTGTGCTTTGCTAAAGGAGTTCGCTCCTTAATAAGCACTATCAAAGGCATGGCAAGAGGTTTCTATCTATCTCCCTTTTGTCTCCGGATCTGACTTAGGACCCCAAGAACGGAGGCCAGCATCCATCCTTCAGACCAGCAGACAACCAGACATTCACTCACTCATGCCGACCCAGCTCCTGAGCTAGACAAGGGCTGGTTTCTGCAGGGCGCAAGGGATGAATCTGAGTAAGGCCTGGCCCTCAGGGGACACACAGGCCCTGGACTCCCAGACAGACTGCTGCCGGCTCACCCTGGGTGGGAGTTGGATGGCTTCACTTCACAGTCGGGGGCCGAGCCCTCCTCCGCTGGCTCCTTCTTCCTGCTATTGCTCTGGAACAACCAGAACAAACTTTCTGCCTGGAGTTGGCTTTCGTTTCTGCTCAGAGCTCTGCCAGGCCATTAGCCAGCAGGCCAGACGTCTAGCACTTTTAATGACAATAATAATAATTTGCATTTATACAAGGTCTTTCATCGGGGAATCTTAAAGTGTTTTACAAACAATAATTAATTTTCCTTGGCAATTCTGGGAGCCAGCTCTGTAGGAGCCCCTTTGCTTTGCAGGTAAAGGGTACTTTCCTGAACCATGCAACATTTGGGGGGCCTCCCTATCTACCCACAACCTACCCACACTCAAGGCCTGGCATAAGCCTCAGGCCCTCCGCAGAGCCTGCAGCACCTGTAAGAGTTATAATGTTTTTCCTTCTCCTGAACTGGAATTTGTCCCCTGGGAACCCCTACCCATGGGGCCTCCTTTTGCCTTCTGGAACAAAACAATCCTACCTAAACTGCCTGGGGTTGCTGTCCCTTGTATACACGTTGTTTACCTCTGCGGTCACCCTTGGGCGGAGCTTTGTGGCTCAGTCTCGCCGAGGTTCCGTGAGGCCTTGTGAACTGAATGGTGGGAGCAGCTGAGGCCTCCACCGTGTGCTCTGAGCTCCAGGGCCAGGCTGACTTCCTGGGCAGGAGCTCCCCGGGTGTTACTGGCTCTGGAGCCGTGGGTCTGTCCATCTTTAAATGCAGCTCTTTAGATGTTTCCCCCTCTGTGTAGACACAGGAGGCTTCCTGCATTCATTTCTGGGGGCTGCACCTCAGGGACCCAGAAATACCCTAAATTTCTGTTGAATGGCTGAATGACAATGAATGAATAGCCTTCTTTCCTAAATCGATCATCTTAAGTCTAGGCAATAACTGTCAATTGTTAAGGACGGGTTTTTGGAGACCAAGCCAGACAACAACCTCTTTAGTTCTTCTTTTTTCTTAAAAAAAATTTTTTTTATCCCTTATCAGAATAAATACTTGGTGCTACACTTGAGAAAAGGATTCATTGACTGCTGAGCTGGAAACCCACACAAGGACAGGAGCTCCATGCCCCTCCTCCTCTCCCAGGGGTTAGAGACACGGGAGGACTCGGCACTGGGGGGCAGGGGGGCGGGGGCAGAGGGGCGAATGGAATCCTTTGCTAAGGTGATTTCAAAAAGCTAGACCTTCTGGGGAAACCAACAACTCCCTTGAGTGACTTCTGGGTCCTTGCTGGTAGCTTTATGCCTGAAAAGACACCGGCCCTCCCTCAGCCAAGAGTACATTGTTTGGGTGAGATTTTTCTCACAGTGGCTTGCCATGGAAGGAATTCCGAGCATGCATCAAAGGCCGTTGTTCTCCTAAAACCCTTGTGAACATGAGGTTTGGCTTGTGGTGATAGAGCCTCATTTTGCTCTGATTTCACATGATTCCCACTTACTGGTCTAGAATCAGGGGTGATCATTTTTGGCTTGGATTTGGCCTGGCTTATGGACCTGGGGGAGGCTTGGGAGGAGAAAAGTGGGCTAGAGAGGAAATCTGCTAGTGTCATTCTGTGGCAAGGGAACATTTGGAATCAGAGGGAACTGAACTCAAACATGGGTCTGTCAGTTGGTGGCTGTGTGTCTCGGGGAAGTCACACTTACCCTCCCCGAGTCTCCATGTATTTCTCTCTGATGGGCCCAAAGGACCCGTGCTACGGTTGTCAGGCAACAGTGCCAGCACACAGTAGGAACTCAAACCAGAGTAGCTTCCTTTCCTCCCAACCTCCCCTCCTATCGCCTAGCTGTGGAACTCCTGTTTCACTTTAATTTAACACACATTTATAGAATAGCTCCTCTTTACAGGAGGGCCTGGAGCACCGGGGACACTGCCTGAAAGTACCTGCACCGAGTAGGCATTTAACAGTTGTTGGATAAGTAAATGAACTAACTTGATCCTTGGTATTTTACAGTTTATAATATGTTTTTAAAAATAACCTCATTTTGAAAAGGGAACCCTCCTGCACTTTGGTGGGAATGTAAATTGATACAGCCACTATGGAGAACAGTCTGGAGGTTCCTTAGAAAACTAAAAATAGAACTACCATACAACCCAGCAATACCACTACTGGGCATATACCCTGAGAAAACCATAATTCAAGAAGACACATGCACCCCAATGTTCATTGCAGCTCTATTTACAATAGCCAGGACATGGAAGCAACCTAAGTGTCCATCAACAGATGAATGGATAAAGAAGATGTGGCACATATATACAATGGAATATTACTCAGCCATAAAAAGAAATGAAATTGAGTTATTTGTACTGAGGTGGATGGACCTAGAGTCTGTCATACAGAGTGAAGTAAGTTAGAAAGAGAAAAACAAATACCGTATGCTAATGCATATATATGGAATCTAAAAAAAAAAAAAAGGTTCTGAAGAACCTAGGGGTAGGACAGGAATAAAGATACAGACATAGAGAATGGACTTGAGGACACAGGGAGGGGGAAGGGTAACCTGGGACGAAATGAGAGAGTGGCATGGACATATATACACTGCCAAATGTAAAATAGGTAGCTAGTGGGAAGCAGCCACATAGCACAGGGAGATCAGCTCAGTGCTTTGTGACCACCTAGAGGGGTGGGATAGGGAGGGTGGGAGGGAAACGCAAAAGGGAGGGGATATGAGGATATATACATATGTATAGCTGATTCACTTTGTTATAAAGCAGAAACTAACACACCATTGTAAAGCAATTATACTCCGATAAAGATGTTCAAAAAAAAACTTCATTTTAATGCAAGCAACAGTCATGTGTGAAATAGATAGCATTACTCTACTTCCACTGTACACATGAAGAAACAGGCTTGGAGAGAGTAGGTAACCTACCCAAGGTCAGGTGCATGGTAAAGGCAGAGTGGGGTTCAGATATGAGCCAGTGCCCTGCGACAGCACACTGCCAGCCCCGGAGGGCCTTCTGTGGCCACAGGCTTGGAGCAGGAAAGGCATGGCTCTGGTGCACCCACGTTCCACTAGAAGGGTCCTTCTGAGCGCTGCTCCCCACCCCATATCTGGCCATAACCTCTGCAGCTAAAGGTGTGGGGCATCATCATGCATCTGGTGACTTGGAACAGTAAAATTTTTAAATTGGGAACATTTGCTAACTGGGAGATTTCTTTCTCTTAGGCCCTGGGGCTCTGGTCCAAAACTAGTGTACAGGGCTATTCCCCAATGTCAACTTCATGGGCTCCCACCACCCTTCCCTACGGGGTGCCGCCACACTGATGCCCACACTCCACCCACTCTCCTCCTGGTCGCATCTTTCTAGGGCACAGAGAGAAGTGCTCTAGTCCACAGGACTCTAACTGCTTCTTAGCACAGCGCTCTGCACGGTTAAGGGGCTCAGAACAGTGACTAAGTACATTCCTTCTTATTCCCAGGAACCTTTTAAGATCCAAGAAAGGGAACAGGAAGTAGATACTGAATCCTAGGCTACTCCGGGCTCCCAACCTCTTTTTCTTCCCAATCCTCTGGCCTCTGGACTGCTGGGAACCGCTGATAGATGCAGAATGAAAAGGGTAGGTTAGGAATCTTTCAAAATTTGCCCACATGGCCGGCCGGCCCCAGTACAATTTCCAATGTGAGTTGAGAGGTGGAAACCAGATCTGACCACAAAGCTGTCTCACCCACAGAGAGTTCATAACAGCCTTCTGAAAACCATGCTGACAACACGCCCTGCAGAGGAGGGTGTCCTGGCGGAATGTCGTCACCGCGCACACTGGGCGACGTGTAACCCAGCGCCTGGGGAGTGAGGTCAGTCCCCACCGTCATGAGCTCGTCTGCTCTGGCCCTCTTAGCACATTTCTTTGTGCTGCTAGCATATTACCTCTGAGATCTAACTCTGTGGAAAATTATGTGCATTCCTTAAGCGGAGCCAGTTTTAGGTCAGAAGTTGGCAAAGAAGAGCCAGGACTTGGGCTCTCCAAAATAAGCACCTCAACTAGATCAGGGCCCTTGGTGCAGCTGGGGGAGGACCATGTTTTTGTGCTCCCAGCCCCAGGGCTCTGAGCCACCCCGCACTGTGGCACTGCTGAGGGGATGGGTATTACTGGGCGTGCGGGGGACCAGCCCAGGCTGCTGTAGTCTCAAAAACCAAGGCCAAGCAGAGTTAACCTGTTGTTGGTCAGCAAGGCCCTGTGAGAGGAGCCCCCCCACCCCAGACTTCTAAGATGCCAGGTAGCAGGAGTGGCTGCTCCACTGGGTAGGGCAGCATCTGCTCCGCACCAAGGAGTCTGGCCAAACGAGCAAGTGGGGGCTGAAATCCAGTCCCTGCCCATTTACTCAGCTGTGTGTTCGCCCAGGGCTAGATGCCTAGAGAAAGCGGGAAGTTTTTCTTACCCAAAGCTATTAGCCAAGTCTGCACCAACCCAAAGGGGCACCTTTTTCTAGTCTGCACAAAAGTTCTTTATAGGCCAGGGTGGCCTTGACTGGAGGACCATGCAGTTCTGTGCTTTGGATCCCCTATTATGCCCTGGGAACGTGGGTATGGGATGCATGTCACTGGGATGCAAATTTTATGTTAGAATCTTGTTTGGACTGGCACCAGGGGAAGAAGATTAAAACGATTAGTTCTTCCCTTGTCTCTGCATTTTTCAAGGCTTCTTCCTGTTTTTCTCACCATGGCCACCAACCTACCTTGCCACTTTGAGCTTTCCTGCCCCATCTCACTGCTCAGACTCAGAGACAGGCAAACACAAACAGCGGGTGGGATGGGTCCAGGCAGCCACACAGGTTCTCAAGGCAGCATTTGGCTCCCTTTCCTACCATAGTTATCAAGCAGATGAATCAGTGTTCTCCTCCACGTGGGTACAGACGGGTGTCCCACCTTGAACCATGCCACTGAATTCAGTCAGACCTATACAGCTGGGGTGTCTTTTTACCAAAATTGGTGGACACCAAGGACGCCAGAGCCCTCAGACCAATAAACGAATACAGACATACAGCAAACTAAACTATAAAAACACAGCAGAATAAGCCCCCTCCTTTTGTAGATTTCAGCAACCTCAAGGCGTGCTTTGCATTGTATCTACTGCAGGGAAGAGAGAGGCCCCCTTCTAGTTAGCCCCTTATTAGGTGCTTCAGGGGCTTGTGCTGTAAAAGAACTGCATGAGTTCAAAAGTCATAGAAAGTTGGATTTGAAAACCCTAAAGGTCATCTAATCCACAGGGGTTGGCAATGTTTTCCTGTAAAGGGCCAGACAGCAAGTATTTTCAGCTTTGCAGGCCATATACCCTGTCTCTGCAATTCAAC
This sequence comes from Mesoplodon densirostris, assembly GCF_025265405.1. Taxonomy (NCBI): domain Eukaryota; kingdom Metazoa; phylum Chordata; class Mammalia; order Artiodactyla; family Ziphiidae; genus Mesoplodon; species Mesoplodon densirostris. Next base: position 22,592,241 of record NC_082674.1, on the reverse strand, counting down.
TCTGCCCTTGGAGTGACAGCAGCCATGTGCGATATGTAAATGAATGGGTGGGGCTGTGTTCCAATAAAATTTTATTTATAAACACAAGCAGCTGGCTAAACTTGCCCTGGGGCTATAGTTTGTCAATTCTTTACCTGTCCAACCCCTCTATTTGCAGAAAAGAAGTGAAGTGGCTCCTTCCCAGTCACAGGACCCACCTGAGACCATCCAAGACCAAGACCCTGGGGGAGGAACAGAGATGCTGCTGCAGGCCTCAGAGCCACCAGTGCGGAAGGCCAAAGTAGCCACTGGGATAATTGGAGATTTTGACTCACACATTCAAGTTCTCCAGAGAGGACCAAACTACAAGTGGAAAATCACAGGTTGAAATCTAATGGGACTGGGAAAGACAACCCACGTATAGAGCTCGGCTTGCAGAGACGTAACCATCGGTTATATCCTCATAAGTATATGTTGCTAACGTTCATTCATCAGTTAAATTCAGGCACTGTCTTAAAATGTCTCTGGTGAAGGGCTGGAAAAAACGGGAAACAAGGACCTGGCAAGCCACTGGCACTTGCCTGTGAACAATATGAGGAGAAAACAGCAACTTCATTTTTTCCAGTCAGCAGCTAGTCAAACATCAAACAGTACAGAAATGGTCAGAAAGGACAGACCCTCTCGTCCAGAGCCGAGAACAGGTTGTTTCAGCTGTCAAGCATTTTCAAAACAAGTTTTCTTGGTCTCATGACGGCCTGTGGCAAGAACAAGCAAATAAAAAAAGTGCAAGACCCCCTGATGGCCGCTCCGGGCTTCCACGTGGGCCGGCTCTGCCCGCACGGCCAGGTTTGCTTTCCGAGAGTGGTCTTAGGGCTAATGCCACCTCGCCAGTGACACCACTGAGTAAAGGGCTCCTCTAAGAACTCTCTGGCATCCAGATAATCATTCTAGTCTGACGGGAATAGGTCAAAGGCACTCTTAAACCCAAGGGTGCTATACTGCTCCAACCTACGCCCTGCTTTGTTTTAATTTTCACCTCCTGTTACGTGGACAAATTAGTCCTCTGAAAGCGAGGTTAAAAGCCCTCTGCTTTGGGGCCTCCCTGGTGGCGCAGTGGTTGAGAGTCCGCCTGCCGATGCAGGGGATACGGGTTCGTGCCCCGGTCTGGGAGGATCCCATATGCCGCGGAGCGGCTGGGCCCGTGAGCCATGGCCGCTGGGCCTGCGCGTCCGGAGCCTGTGCTCCGCAACGGGAGAGGCCACAACAGGGAGAGGCCCGCATACCGCAAAAAGAAAAAAAAAGCCCTCTGCTTTGAGATGGATTTTTCCATCTCAACCGCGGAACACTTGGTCAGGGTGGGGCAAAGGGATCAGCAAGAAGGCACTGCTGGGGAGAAGGGCTGAGATCAAGCTGGTCTAGAAAGTGCCATGAACCCCGCACCAGTAGTGATCTTGCTCTTAGGGGCAGCAAGCATGAAGCTGAGAGTGGCAGCGCTGAAGGACGTGCAGCCGAGTGGAGATCTGGAGATGACAGTTGTCAAGTAGTCCAGAGAAAATGTTCACAAGTCAACCAAACAAGTGTGTTGGGAATTCTCAGACCCCCCGAATTATTACAGAAGAACTCAAGGTAGTAGACCCAGGCTGAAGTTCAGACTCAAATTCTGGATAGCTGTGTGACCTTGGGCAAAGCACTTATTTAAATTATTACAGAAGAACTCAAGGTAGTAGACCCAGGCTGAAGTTCAGACTCAAATTCTGGATAGCTGTGTGACCTTGGGCAAAGCACTGCCCTTCTCTGGGTCTTCTTTGTTTCACTTGCATAGTGAGGCAGCTGGACTGTCCTCCCAGCTCCAGTACTGAGGTCCCCAGACTCCCCAGAGCATGGAGCATGTGGTCAGTTACCATCACGCCTGCTCCGGTAGTCTCAAGTCATTCACGCCACAGGGACAGCTAAAGTCGCCACTTTTAGCAATGTTCCTGGAGGAAGCTCTGTGAAAGGGGGCTTGCACTTATTCCGTGAGACAAGTTATCAGACCACAAAGGCTGCCTTCATTCTGCCAATTGTCTGGGAGAATGTGCTGAAGAAAGATGGCTGGGGAGATGTGAAGGCTGGTACAAGACATCCTGCCCCACTTGACCTCTGCTCCCACCCCAGACACACACAGCGGGACCCATCGGCATTTACTGTCTCTACCCAGGAAGTGATTTGAAGGCACTGTCAAAGTCTGCTGAGCAGAGCCTTTATTACCTGAGGGACAAGACTAGAAGATGGGTGGGTCCCCCTCCTCAGGAAGGCAGACTGATTGTTCCGACCGATTCCTGAGCTGTCCCTCCACAAAGGATGCCCATATCAATTTAAATTTCAAATAAACTTCAAATAACATTTCAGTATAAGTATGTCCTAAATTTTGCATGGGATATACTTATACTAAAATTATTTGTTGTTTAAATGGAATTCAAATTTAACGGGGCAACTTGTATTTTTAATTGCTAAAACTGGAAACCCTAACTCTGGAGAATAAGAGTCGGTCTCTTGAGTATTGAGGTGGCAAAGAAAAGGTGAAAGGGCCCAAGACAAGCATTCCTTTACAGTGGTGCACAAGTGTGACCACAGATCTCAGTTTTTACTGCCTTCCTTAATATTTCCAAGGCAAGAAGGCTCTATTATGCTTTATATATCTATGCCAAGGCAGGTCACTGTATCAATATGTAATCTGCTAATTGAAGAAAAACCTTATTGCCTACAGAAAAGAAGATCAAGTTCTTAGCACAGCAGTTAATAACAAGTCACCATTAATTGAACACCAACAATAACCCAGACATTTTACAATCATTTCCCCACTTAACATTCACAGTCCACTGTGAGAGAGGACTGTTATCCTCATGTACAGATGAGAAAACCAACATCCACAGAGGTAACAAACTACTGCTAGAAAGTGGTAGAACCAGGATTTGAATTCTGGCTGGTCTGATCCCAGAGCATCATTCCTCCTACCGTGCAGAACTCTGTTACCTGCCTCTTTTCTTTCCTTCTCTCCTGCCTCATCTACTGCTGCCCTCTTCAAAGGAGACTGGCCTACCTGGAACCCCACGGTTCCTGGCCTCGGAGCCTCTGTTCCCTCTGGCAGGAGCGTCCTCCCTCCATCTCTGCACATCAGCTCCTACCCACCCTCTAGAGTCAGCCACCTCAAGCTCAGGAAACAGACATCATCTCTCCTCGGGACTCTGACTGCATTTCACCTGCATGTTGCACATGCTGCTGCCTGATAAGTTATTTATGTAGGATTTTCATCTCACCTCTGGTCCAGTGAAGGCAGACTGTGTCCCACGCATCACTTAACATGGTGCCTGATACCTACTTTGAATTCAATAAATATTTGCTGAATGAATGAATAAAAGAATGGGAAAAATGCTGGTGATCTGGGCAGGACCTAATCAAAATGACTGCCACTACAAATCCACACTGGGGCTCGCCAAACCTGAGTGCTGACCGAGGCAGAGAACCCAGAGACTCTGCAGTTACAGACAGACAGCTGAGCTCAGTTGCCTGGCAATTTTGGGATAACTCAGGCAATCAGTCTGAGGAAGAGTGGCAGGGCATTATAAGAGTAGAATGCCAGTCTAAAAGTTGGGAAACCCAAGGTATATCCTCAGTTTCTACACTAAGTTACGCTGTGACCTTGAACAAGTCACTTCACTTTGTGGGGCCTCAGCTTCATCATCTGTAAAATAGGTGTAATGGCAGTACCTGTCTCATAGGGTTGTTACAAGAATCACAGGAATTAAAATATATAAAGCATTTATAGCTGTGCTGGTGCAGTGAAAGCCCTCAATGCATATTTATTATTATTACTGTCTATAAGATGATCAGGAGAGACTGGTTGATCCATTATCACTTATTCTCAGAAAGAAGCAACATAGTCTTGCCTTTACATATACGTTCCCATAAATTTCACTTTTTTGGGCAACTGAAAGAATGACAATTTAAAGACTATCCAATCCCCAAAATGATCAATAATGGAAAATTTTGGTCTTCTAAATCTGATTTTTAGAAGAGCTACAGAGCTTCCCACTTTGCAATTTTGACTTGTACTCAGTGTACTGAGTGGTTAATGTCATGGATGCCCTATCATTGGAACAGAATCTCAACCAGTGATAGACGGTTCCAAAAATCAATCAGTGGGCTTTGTAGTTGGGACTCTTCACAACAGGTGGATGAGTTTTAGCACCTGGAGGGCAGCAACCCTGTGTGTGTGTGTGTGTGTGTGTGTGTGTGTGTGTGTGTGTTGTGGTCCCCAGTGCTTTGCACATACTCTGTATATACAGTTGACCCTTGAACTACATGGGTTTGAACTGCACGGGTTCACTTAACCACGGGTATTTTTCAATTGTAAATACTACAGTACTACACAGTCCATGATTGGTTGAATCCACAGATGTGGAGAAACTCTGGATACAGAGGGTCGACTGAATGTTATATGTGGATTAACTCTCGCATTGTTTGAGGGTCAACTATAGTGTATATAGCTCTTAAATGTTTGCTGAATGAATTACTAGCAATAACTCCACTGCAGAAGCCATTGTTACACTTGATTCTTATAATCACGGCTGCTCTAAAGCCTGTTCTCCCCCTGGCCATGGCACTTCTACCTGGCAACTCAGCCTGACCATCCAGGGCACTTTTTCTTCTCAGAAGTGACTCTGGTTAAGAACTACCCTAGATCACTCCAGCCTCACTTCTGCTTTCTTGGCTTCCATTTTCCATTAGGCATGACTAAGTGCCAGAAGTTCTGTCTGGGAAGATAGGAGTCACTGGAATTTTTTGTCCTCTTCTTGATGTGCAGCCTTCCTGCTGGTTTGGAGGCAGCTGTGAAGCAGTGTCTTTCCTTTGGCCTGCTCCATTATCACACCCCTTTTCTTCTTTTGCCCACTGATTATAGTAGTAAGTCCGGCCACAGGAATGTTCACCTTCCCTTAAAGGTACTCAGTGTCAGGTCTCCATACTCTTAGGAGAGCTATTTCTGCTCAAGAACACGGGGCCACAGTGTCCCTCAGCCTGCTGGGTGAGCCACTAGGAAGAAGGTTCGATGCCCGGCCACCCCAAGGGAAGGTGGTGGGTACATGGATGCAGGCATGCTGCCCTCCAGCCCTTGACTCCACTGTGCTCTCCTGTGAGCAAGGGAGCAGGAAATAGGCAGAGTGAAGGGGAGAGGCCAGAGGCGGCTCGGGCCGGCCCTGGACCAGTGATCAGGTAAAAGGGTTCTCATCTTTGTACTGTATGGCCTTGAACAAGTTCTTCCAGGAAATGAAAATGATGAAGTGAATGTCAAGTCTATGCCAATCACTGTGCTGAGGGTTTTAAGTATACCAATCACTCCATTTAATTTCCACCACAATGGTTAATGCTGACCATACTCAATTTTGGTGGCACTAGATGATGCCTAAGGTTCCTTCCATGTTCCACGTCCTGAGACTGGCCCCTACTGCCACACTTACCTTCCTAAATGCACCCCTGCTTGGTCACCCAACCTAGCTCTGCTATTGGCTGTGGATTTTGGAGGTCACTGGCATAGTGGTTACTACCCCAATATCTGCTCCCTGTTTTTGCTCACCTCTATAAAGCTGTGATTTTAACAAGTCATGAATCTATTTCATTTTCACAGGTGGTCCCTGTGCTGAAGGATCTGACCACAGACAAGACAGAATCCCATTTCTGCAGAAGCAAGGCTTCTGCTTGTCACTAATGATGTGCACAGATTGGATGGTCGTTCTTTGATGCTTCCCCTATTTCTAGAATGCATGCCTTAATGAGAAATGATAGAACCATGCGGCTTGGCCCTCCTGCCTTGGCTGGACTCCACATCATAAGCCCTGAGCAGCCCCGGCGGCACCTGTCAGAAACCAACACGCACATCTGAACAGTCAAGCCTAATTCCCGAGAAGCTGTTTTAACTTGACATCTGAAAAAGTATTACATCTAGAAGTATTTTACTGGGTGTGTGTGTTCAGGGCATATGTGTGCATGTCCCACAGCTGAAGTGTTCTATAAATATTAGATACGGGTTGTACAAAAAAAACATCACGTACGGAGTGTACTTAATTCCATTTAGCAATGTTTTCAATTTGTGTCTGACCTCTGGCAACAGAGATGGAATTTTGTCAACACGAACAAAAAAGTATGCTAAACTACCTTAAACACAATTTTCACTTAAAATCCCAGAAATATGTTAGAGCTTAGCGATCATCAGCTACTAGCCCAGTACTTTCAGATGAGGGTACTGAGGCCCCGAAAGGTGAAGTGTCTTTTCCAAGTTCACACAGGAAATTAATAATGGTCCAAATGAGACCCAGGTCTCCTAACTCCCAGGCTGGTATTCTTTGCATTTTCTTTACTTACTGTACGTTTTTCCTTCCAACTGTTCAAAGGCCACTCCGATTTCATGAATAAGCGTGTGTTTCTACTTTCGTATACTATACAAATCCAAAACCAACTCCTCCCCTATTTCTTTCTGACTTTATAGGACATCTGTCTATTTTTCCAAGAAAATGTAGGGTTGTCACTCACAAACAAGGAAGTAGGTGTACTTGGTTATCATGAACATTTTCCCACCCTGGGAGGGATGATCAGAACCCAAGCCTGAGCTGATCAGTAGCCTCTCACAACAGCACAACTAAGTGAATTCCCCCAACTAAGATGTGCTCATCGCCCAGTTACTCTTCTGTGTGCAGCTCCTTCCGGCTTGCATGACTGAGACCAGAGAGTAAAGCCTCACCCTGTTTCCCACTGAGAAAGCAGCATGGACAGGGGGTTCAGTCCTGAAAACAGCCCTCAGAGCGGCCAAAGAGTGGAATCAAAGGAAGCCAGGAACCCAGCTGGAGGGCCTGGGGGAGGTGGCCTGAGAGGTCCTGTGGAAGGAGCGGGGAGGCTGCACGGGGCTGCGAAGGCTCCGTGCCTGGTACAGCCTTGGCTACACAGGCTGGAAGTGTGGTGAGCAGCCCACTCCAGGATGAGGGCTGTATTAGAAGTAATTGATGGCCGGGCTTTTTAATGGAGCTTATCATTTCACAGCAACAGATGTGAGGTTCTAATAAATAACATGTTCTCTCTGACCTACGCAATTTGGAGAGGATGCCTGGATGCCAGGCAGATCTGGATTCCTCCCCGTCTCTGTTGCTCTCTCTTCTGAAAGAAAAAACAAACCAAGTCCCTTGAAGATACTTTTCAAAATGATTCTCTGTGAGAGTTCAAAGATCCAAGAATTTTATGGTATTTAATTGCTTTATTTTTCTCCTCACAACTTCTCTCTCTTTAAACCCTAGCTTGCGAACACAGGAACCCGGGGCACATGGGGGAGAGGAAGGCTTGGCGCCCTTAGCCCTCCCCAGTTCCTCGGGAGGCACCATCACTGGTTCCTCTCCTGTCTTCTACGGGTGCTCTCATCCCCCAAGCGAGGCTGGCCTGGGCCTGGAAAATTCCCTCTTCTCTCTTGAGGGGAGTTCAGCTGAGATGAGGTTGGGAGTTTTTAAAGGGAACTACTCCTAGGAAACTCAAGGCAAAAAAAAAAAAAAGAAAGAAAACCCATGAATCATAGCAGCAGCTGGGCTTGCAGGCTCTGCCACTGAGGTCTGAGCCCTGATGGGCCCCCTGTGGCCGAGCTTGCTGGGAGCCCCAGCCTGGTTGCTCTGCCTAGCTCGGGGCTCTCCCTTCCATTCCCAGGACGCTTCCTGCCCAGAATGGCTCAGTTCTGCAGCTGCTCCCCTCGCAGAAAGGCTGTGAGGGTGAGCAGTCACAGTGGCCACAAGTCTTACCTTCCTGGTCAACCCCTACCCCTGGGTGCCAGATGGGAGTTCCAAAAATACAGCTATAAAGGGGAGGGATGGGGGGGGCGGTTAGTGGTCCTGGGAGAGGGAGAGGGCTGCAAAGTCCCCGTCAGGGTTTTCCCTAACACAGAGCGATGACTGGACACCTGGGCCCCAAAGCTGGTTCAGTCAGGGTTCCCTCTGGCCAGCTTACCAAGCACAGGGACTGCAGAGAGAGGCCTGATGCCACAATTAAATCTTACCAGGAGATGCGAGTAGGCTCACATTATAACCACTTATGCTTCAAGATCACCCCTCCCCCCGCCAGCCCTACCCTGGTCTCTAAAGAATTCTCAGGCCTCAGGGCTCCTGCAACCTCCTGTGAAGTGCCCTCTTAGGACTGGGATTTCCACGCTGTGCTCCATGGCATCCCAGAGGGGCCCTGGAGGCCAGAGTAAGGGAAGAGATGAGGAGCACATCAGGTGGGGACATCTAACCCCCTTCTCTTGAGGACAGAAGATCTGTTTTTACCTGTTTTACTTAGAGGGCTAATGCGTAAGACTGGATTGAAGCGTTTAGCAGCTAATGAGAAGTCTGAAGGAAACAGTGTCTTTGGGAATACTAAGGTATTAACGACGAAAAATAACTGAAATAGCCCCAAATGTACAATTTTTAAAAATTATTGAAAGAGAAAGTTATTCTGCAAAGACAACAGAATGACAAATAATAGAAGTATGCATGGTGAAGACCCACATATGGGAAATTAGGGGTTGCTTTGGGAGTATCTCAATAAGTTTCTAAATAAGAAAATAACATCTCTTTCTGACATGGAGTCAAGAGGGGAAACAACAAAATGTTTTAGAAGGTTCATGATGAATTGCCCACATGTGTTGACCGAGAAGCTATTTTTTGAAATATTCCATTTATATAATGGATTTCATGTGTGACAAGCCATTGCAGTAGGTGGTTTTAGGGTTCAATGCTGTTCTGAGAACGTACTCAGGCCTCTAGGATCAACCTAATGCTTTATACAATGAAACTCAGGGAAAACTCACTCCACCTATTCATAGATTTGTCAAACTAGAAAGGATTATAAAAAATTATCTGATTCATTCATTTAGACAGAGCTAAAGCTATGTATAAGATACCAAGGTAGGTAACTAGCGGGTTCAGTTTTTTTTTTTTTAAGTGATAGTTGGTTTTATGTAGATTATACAGTTGAAGGATGGAGTTTTTCTGCTTTTCAAACTGGCTGTACTGGCACCAAGAAGACACACCCACAGGGGACAGCAGCCATGGATGGAGCAGCCTAGAACTTAAGAATCTCTGGCCAAGTCACTGAAGTTTGAGGGGCTGTTTACTTGGTTGCATGTGTAGCTAGCAATGCCGACTCCGCTATCTTTTACTTAAAAATCTCGGGCTTCCCTGGTGGCGCAGTGGTTGAGAGTCCGCCTGCCAATGCAGGGGACATGGGTTCGTGCCCTGGTCCGGGAAGATCCCACATGCCGTGGAGCGGCTAAGCCCGTGAGCCATGGCCAATGGGCCTGCGCGTCCGGAGCCTGTGCTCCGCAACAGGAGAGACCACAACAGTGAGAGGCCCGCGTACCACAAAAAAAAAAAAAAAAAAAAAAAAAAAAAATCTCTGTTTTTCCTCCAGGTATGATGATGCTGAATTCTAACATTTACTGAATGCTTATGACATGCCAGATCCTATGCTGGACAATTCACCTACATTGTGTAGTAGGCAGAATTCTAAGACAGCTCCTAAGATTCCTCACCCCCTGGTGTACACTCCCTGTATAATCCCCAGGACTGTGAAAATGATGAATTTCATTCCTGTAAGTGGGTTATGTTACATGGAACCAATGGATGACTTTAAGGAAGGGAGATTAACTGGTAGGCCTGACCTAATCAAATGAACCCTTTAAATCAGAGATGATCTAGATGTCAGTGACACAGAAGTCAGAAATTGGAAACATAAGTGTTTGATGTACTACTGCAAGCTTGATGATGGAGGGGCCCACGTGGCAGGGAATGGCCTCCACCTGACAGCCAGCAAGGAAGCAGAGACCTCAGTCTTATAACCACAAGGATCTGAACTCTGCCAACAACATGAATGAGCTTGGAAGAGGCCCTGGGCCTCAGATGTGGTAACGGCCCCAGCCAACACTTTGATTTTAGTCTTTTGGGACCCTAAACAAAGAAGCCAGGAAAGTTGTGTTGGATCCACAGAGAGTGTGAGATAATAATTTGTGCTGTTTTAAGAAATAAAATTTGCGGAATCAACAATAGAAAATCACACATCCCATTTGATATTCTAAACTAGCTTCACTATTTTATAGATAAGGAGACAGACTCAGACTATGAATTTGCCTAAAGTCACACAGCTAGTGATAGCAGAGACAGGTTTAAACCCAACTCTCTCTTGACTTTAGGGTCAGTGCTCTTAACTGCCACATGCATTTCCTCTCTGTATTTATGTTACTCAAATGCCAGGCCTCTGAGGAGGGAGGCTCAGACAAGTGGTAAAGAGAATGGGAAACTTTATCTATCTGCCTGGGTGTGGATGTGCAGAAAGCCAGAATAAAATGGAGATATAATTTTTCTTTCTTTTCTAAAATTCTTTAGAAGTCAACTGACTATTAAAAGCCAAAGTAATAACAATGTATTGTGGGATTCATAATATATGAAGAAGTGAAACATCTGAATATAATAGCAGAAGAGAATTACATTGTTTTAGGCTTCTACATTATACTTGAACTGTTGTAATATTAATTCATGGTAGACTGAGATAAATTAAGAATATATTTTAGTGTGTTAATAACTAAAATACGATACACAGAGCTATAACTAAAAGACCAATAGAAGAGAGAATGGTATACTAAAAAATACTCAAATAAATCAAATGGAAGATTTGGAAGGGAAGAACAAAGGGATAAAGAACAGGGGAGGGCTTCCCTGGTGGCGCAGTGGTTGAGAGTCCGCCTGCCGATGCAGGGGACACGGGTTCGTGCCCCGGTTTGGGAAGATCCCACATGCCGCGGAGCAGCTGGGTCCGTGCGCCGTGGCCGCTGAGCCTGCGCATCCGGAGCCTGTGCTCTGCAACGGGAGAGGCCACAACAGTGAGAAGCCCGCGTACCACAAAAAAAAAAAAAAAAAAAAGAACAGGGGAAATTAAACAACAAATAGTAAGAAGATAGACTTATACCCAACCAGCTCATTAATTATATGAAATGTAAATGAATGAAATACTCCAATTAAAAGGCAGAGATTATCAGACTAGATTTTAAAAACCAAGTTACAAAAGGCTTCCTTGACATATAAAGGCACACATAGGATGAAAGCAAAAGGATGAAAAAAGATATACCAAGCAAAAAATAGGCACAAGAAAGCAGGAATAAAGACGCAGATGTAGAGAATGGACTTGAGGACACGGGGAGGGGGAAGGGTAAGCTGGGACGAAGTGACAGAGTGGCATGGACTTCTATATACTACCAAAATAGATAGCTAGTGGGAAGCAGCTGCAGAGCACAGGGAGATCAGATCGGTGCTTTGTGACCACCCAGAGGGGTGGGATAGGGAGGGTGGGCGGGAGACGCAAGAGGGAGGAGCTATGGGGATATATGTATATGTATAGCTGATTCACTTTGTTATACAGCAGAAACTAACACACCACTGTAAAGCAATTATACTCCAATAAAGATGTTAAAAAATTAAAATTAAAAAAGAAAAAGAAAGCTGGTGTAACTATATTAATATCAGACAAAGCAGAATTCAAGTGAAGTAGTATTATCAGAAATAGTGAGAATCATTTCATAATGATAGAATGGCCAATTTATCAAGAAGATATAACAATTCCAAATATGTATGTACTTAAATAACAGAACTTCAAAATACAAAAAGCAAAAAATGACAGAACTAAAAGGAGAAATAGACAAATCCAAAATCATAGGTGGAAATTTTACCACCTCCTTTCAGTAACTGTTAAAATAATAAACACAAAAAATAATAGTAAGGATATAGAAGATTTGAATAACACTAACAAGTAATTTGACTTAATATGTATATAGAACACTATACCTCAGAACTGCAGGACACACATTCTTTTCAAGTTCACATGAACTATTTATTAAGATAGACTATACGTTGGGCCATAAAACAAGTCTCAACAAATTTCAAAGGATTAAAATCATACAGATTATGATCTCTGACCAAAACAGAAATTAAACATCAGTAACAATAAAACATCTAGAAAAATCCCCAAACACTTGAAATTCAAGCAGCACAATTATAAATAACTCATGGTTCAAAAAAGAAATCACAAAGGGAATTAAAATTTTTTTCTAACAAAATGATAATGGAAAAGACATACAGATGGCCAAGAAGCACATGAATAGCTGCTCAACATCACTAATTATTAGAGAAATGCAAATCAAAACTACAATGAGGTACCACCTCACACCAGTTAGAATGGGCATCATCAGAAAATCTACAAACAACAAATGCTGGAGAGGGTGTGGAGAAAAGGGAACCCTCTTGCACTGTTGGTGGGAATGTAAATTGATACAGCCACTATGGAGAACAGTATGGAGGTTCCTTAAAAATCTAAAAATAGAATTACCATACGATCCAGCAATCCCACTACTGGGCATATACCCAGAGAAAACCATAATTCAAAAAGACACATGCACCCCAATGTTCACTGTAGCACTATTTACAACAGCCAGGTCATGGAAGCAACCTAAATGCCCATCAACGGACGAATGGATAAAGAAGATGTGGTACATATATACAATGGAATATTACTCAGCCATAAAAAGGAACGAAATTGGGTCATTTGCTGAGACGTGGATAGATCTAGAGACTGTCATACAGAGTGAAGTAAGTCAGAAAGAGAAAAACAAATATCATATATTAACGCATATATGTGGAACCTAGAAAAATGGTACAGATGAACTGTTTTGCAGGGCAGAAATAGAGACACAGATGTAGAGAACAAATGTATGGACACCAAGGGGGGAAAGCGGCCGTGGGTGGTGGTGGTGGTGGGATGAATTGGGAGATTGGGATTGACATGTATACACTGATGTGTATAAAATGGATGGCTTATAAGAACCTGCTGTATAAAAACAAAAAACAAAAAACAACATATCAAATTTTGCAGGATACAACTAAAGCAAACTTTAGAGAGAAATTTATACCTTTAAAGGCTTATATTAAAAAAGAAGAAAGGATTAAAATCAATGATCTAAGCTTCTATTTTGAAAAAATTGAAGAAGAAGAGGAAATTAAACTGAAAATAAATTGAAGGAAATAATAAAGATAAAAGCATAGATTAATAAAATGGAAAACAAACCATGGATAAGATCAACAAAGTAAAAGCTTGTTTCTTTGAGAAGATTAGAAAAATTGATAAACACCTAGGTAGACTGTTTAAAAAAAAAAAGGGAGAGGAAAAAGATACAAATTTTCACTCTAAGGAATTAAAGAAGTTATATCACTATAGCTCCCCTAGATATTAAAAGGAAAATAAGACAATACTATAAACAATTCTATGCCAATCCATTCAACAACTTAAATATGATGGATAAATTTCTTAAAAAAACCCGCACAACTTGCTACAACTAACACAAGAAGAAATTTTAAAAAATCTGAATATCCCTATATTTAGTATAGACATTGAATTTTTCCCCCACAAATAAACTCTACCAAACATTTAGAAAAAAATAATGCCAAACCTACATAAACTCTTTCAGAAAACAGATAAGGAAGGATAACTTGCCAATTCATTTTATGAAGCCAGTGTGGTGCTATTATCAAAGTCTAACAAGGACAACACAAGAAAGGAAATTTCAGACTACTATCACCCATGAACACAGATGTAAGACTTTTAAGATAATTTTAGCAAATAAAATCTAATAATATAAAAAAGGATAAAATATCATGACTCAGAAGGGTTTATTTATCCCTGGAATGCAAGGTTGGTCTAACAGTCAAAACTTAATTAATGTAATCCACCACTTTAATAGAAAAAGAAAAGCCACAGGATCATGTCAATAGAGGCAGAAAAAGCATTCTACAGAATTCAACACTCACTCATGATAAAAACTCTTAGCAAAGTAGGAATATAAGGGAATTTCTTCAATCTGCTGAAGACATCTATGTAAAACCTACTGCTAACATCAATTTTAATGTGGAAATATAAGGCCAGATGTCTGCTCACAGCACTTGTGTACAACACTGGACTAGAGGTCCCAGTCAGTGCAAGTAGGTTAAAAAAAAAAAAAAAAGAAACTAAAAAAGGTAAAGATTTAAACACTAGAAAGAAAGAAGTAAAGCTGTTAACAGATGATATGACTATTTATGTAAAAAATTCTAAGAAATCTACAAAAAAGCTACTAGAACTTAGGATTGTAAAGTTAGCAGTGTCACAGTACACAAGGTCAATATAGAAAAATCATTTCTATTTCCATATACTAGCAACAACTGGAAAATAAAATCTGAAAAGCTATCATTCACAATAAAAGCAAAAACATTTAAAAATATCCAAGACTTCTACACTGAAATCTTAAGACATTTCTGAGGTAAATTACAGAAGATCTAAATAAAACCATGTTTACTGATAGGAAGAATTCAGTATTGTTAAAATGTCGATTCTTCCCTTGTTGACCTACAGATTCAATGCCATCCCAATCAAAATCTCAGCAGGCTTTTCTTTTGCAGGTTGGGGTTGGAAGTGGCAAACTGATTCTAAAATGTATACAGAAAAAAAAAGGACCTAGGACAGCCAAAACAATCTTTAAAAAGAATAAAGTTGGAGAATTTACATTTCCTGATTTTAAGAACCATTGGTATTGGTATATAAACAGAAAAATAGATAGATGAAATAGAATATCCAGAAATAGACCCACTCATATATGGTCTATTTATTTTGACAAAGGCATGAAGGTAATTCAACGGGGAAAGAAAGGTTTTTTCAACAAATGTTGCTTAAATACCTGGAGATATATAAACAAAAAAATTAACTTTAGCATCTACCTCATACCATACCCCCAAATTAATTTGAGATGGATCATAGACTTAAATGTCAAACCAAAACCAAAGCTTCTAGAGAAAGACATAGGAGAATCTCTTCATGACCCTGTGGAAGGTAAATAATTATGAGGATACAAAAATATTAACATAAAAATAAAACACTGATAGGGCTTCCCTGGTGGCCCAGTGGTTAAAAATCCACCTGCCAATGCAGGGGACACGGGTTCAAGCCCTGGTCCGGGACGATCCCACATGCAGCGGAGCAACTAAGCCCGTGCACCACAACTAGTGAGCCTGATCTCTAGAGCCAGCAAGCCACAACTCCTGAAGCCTGGGCGCCTAGAGCCTGTGCTCTGCAATAAGAGAAGCCACTGCAATGAGAAGCCCACGCACTGCAATGAAGAGTAGCCCCCGCTCACCACAACTACAGAAAGCCCACGCGCAGCAACAAAGACCCAATGCAGCCAAAAATAAATAAATTAAATAAATATATTTAAAAAAACCCCAAACACTGATAAAATAGATTTAATTAAAAATAAAAAATTTCTGCTCATCAAAAGATACTGTTAAGAATATGAAAAGGCAAGCCATAGATTAGGAGAAAATATCTCTAATACATATTTCTGACAAATATATAAAGAACTTTTAAAACTATTAAAACTTTTAATAAATAGACCAACAACCTGATTAAAAATAGGCAAAATTTGAACAGACCCTTCACAAAAGAAAACATACAAATAAGCACATGAAAATATGCTCATCATTAATCACCAGGAAATCAAAATTAAAAACACAATGCTATGTCACTTCATCCCCTATAGAATAGCTAAAATTAAAAAGACTGATAATACCAAGTATTGGAGAGGATACGGAACAACTGGAACCCAGCATATTGCCGGTGGGAGTATAAACTGGTACTACTTCAAAAAAGGTTGCCAGTTTCTTATAAAGTTAATCATACACATTCTCCCAGGTATCTACCCACAGAATTGAAAACATATGTCTATTACAAAGCTTATATAAGAAAGTTCATACCAGCTCTATTCATAAAAATCCCCAAATTGGAAACAACCTAAATATAATATGCAGATGAATGGATTAGTACATTATAGTATATTCATATAATGAAATATTGCTCAGCAGTAAAAAAAGGAATGCCATAACAGATAACTCTAAAATAATTATGTTGAATACAAAAGACATAAAAGAGTACAATCTGTATCATTCCATTTATTAGAAGTATCTAGAAGGGGAAAAACTGAGACATGGTGATAGAAATCAGACAGCATTGTCTTGGGGGTGAGAAGACTAATTGGAAAGGCGTAGAAGGTAACTTTGTCAAAACTCCATCAAAAGATACACTTAGGGACTTCCCTGGTGGTCCAGTGGGTAAGACTCTGCATTCCCAATGCAGGGGCCCGAGTTTGATTCCTGGTTGGGGAACTAAATCCCACATGCATGCTGCAACTAACAGTCCGCATACCGCAACTGTGAGCCCACCTGCTGCAACTAAAAAACAAAGATCCCGCATGCCGCAATGAAGATCCCGCATGCTGCAACTAAGACCCAGTGCAGCCAAAAATAAATAAATAAATAAATAATTTTTAAAAAAGATACACTTAAATCTGTCCACTTCATTGTATGTAAATTATAAGTGTATGTAAATTACACGACAATAAATATCTTTAAAAGATATATGCAAGGGCTTCCCTGGTGGCGCAGTGGTTGAGAGTCCACCTGCCGATGCAGGGGACACGGGTTCATGCCCCGGTCCGGGAAGATCCCACATGCCGCGGAGCGGCTGGGCCCGTGAGCCATGGCCACTGAGCCTGCACGTCCGGAGCCTGTGCTCCGCAACGGGAGAGGCCACAACAGTGAGGGGCCCGCATACCGCAAAAAAATAAATAAATAAATCAAAGAATAATACAAAAGAGATTTCGAAGCAGTATATGACCAACAGTCAACCAAAACTGGGAAGAGGGGAAAGAGCTGCCTGCAAGTTAGCATGGATGGGAAAACCATAAGGAAGAATGCAGAAGGAAGGGTACACCTGCAGGAGCAGAAAGACAGCAGGAGGAAAGTCGTGGGCACAGGCACCGTGGGACAAAGCAGAAGCTAAACCCAAGGGTCTTCCACATGTCCACCCACTGACTGACCCTGCATATCAAGCCCATCAGTAGGGAGGAGTACAGTCTTGTTTTACACGATGAAGTTCGGGAAGGTTAATAGCCCTGCCCAAGGCCACAGAGCTTATAGATTAGAACTTGTGATAGGAACTGGGGCACACATGACCCTGAAGCCTGTGCTCACCCAGCAGAGGGTAATTTACTTGTGAGGACAGAATCTGCTGAACAGCCACGAGCAAGAAGTACATGTCATAGGAAGAGGCCTGGCCAGAAAGTGTCCTTTCTGAATTCACATGCTTAGAATTTTGCTCTGCAGGAGGGAATAAACAGCTGACTCCACTCAAAGGGCTCTAGCGCTGTTCATAAACCGTGAGAGTGTTTATGTCCTGGGCAGAGCTCTCCAAGTGAATTATAGCCTTTTACGCACTGTGTACATACAATATTTTCAGCAGGGGGTGTAAGGAATGCTGCAGCTGACCTTTCTCTCTTTCTGTCCTGTCTCTCCACCTTCTCCACCAAACTCTGGTCTGTACCACAGGACAGTTCTCTGGTTGTGCTTATCCATTACCTGGCCTTCTGACACAGCTCAGGGAAGTTACTCAGGTCAATTTAAGAAGGAGCTTTTAAACTATTTCTTCTTCCTAGCATGAGCTGCTGGCTTTCTCTTTTATTACATTTAAAATGGATCCATCTTCACTACAGTAGAAAGCAGACTTTTTTAACATTACTTCGGATGTTTTCTTTAGGCTGGTAAAGTAAAGCAAATGTCTCTTGCAACTCTGAACCAATCTGTTAAGATAAACAGGCTTCACTTACGATATTCCTATACTGAAATCATAGGCTTGCAACTCCTTAAAGACTCAATTCATACATTCTAAAATATCTACTTAAGAAGCACACGTGTGCGTATATGGATGCACGGACACAGACACACACACCGAGATAGCTTTGCCATGGAAACCACAAAAACACATCTGGTTCAGACTCCACAGCACATACCACAAATAACAGCCCATCTTCTAAGGGCAGATCCTATGTATACACAGGGAAAGACCGGAGAATTAAACAACTGCAATCCCTCAAATGTAAAACTTACATCATAATCCCCCTTTTCAAGTTTATTTCAAGATAAGTCAGTCTTACTCATTGTTATTAGTTACATTTGCATATGTTTGTTATTTTCCTTAAATAGAACTTCAGACTTGGGCATCACAGACAAAAAGGAATACAGGGAGGAAGGGCACACTAAAGATTCAGGTAACAACAGCTCTGGATTCCACATGTGAATCTGGGGAGGTCTGGATTTCTAGAGAAAGCTACCCTGTCATTATTTAAAAGAGCCCCAACCCTGCTATGAGTGAAGGCCTTGTACTACAGAAAGTATAGATGCCAGTGGGTACCTGGGGATGAAAATAGAACCCAAGGAGGGGAAGGAAAGAGCAAGAAGTCTTACCAATCAAGAGCATTCTAGGTCTGGAAGGCCAGGTTTTACTAGTAGG
Source organism: Mesoplodon densirostris (assembly GCF_025265405.1). Taxonomy (NCBI): domain Eukaryota; kingdom Metazoa; phylum Chordata; class Mammalia; order Artiodactyla; family Ziphiidae; genus Mesoplodon; species Mesoplodon densirostris. The sequence continues at coordinate 22,573,803 of NC_082674.1, read as the reverse complement.
TACTTTAAAACCGTCACATGTTTGATATGATAAAGGCTTTGATCTCTCCTGCTGGGCTATAAATTCCATGAAGACACGGACAATTTCTAATTTATTTATCATTGTATCCCCAGCAAGGGGCACACTGCCTGGATCATGGTAGATGCTCAGTAAATACTGGATGAGCAATAAAGAGGATGCTGAACTGATATTCTTCATTTCTGTGATTCTTTGGATCTGATCGTCCTTCAGCTGGGATCACAGGTGTGAGCATATGGCTGTACGGAGTGATAAAGTAATAACCACCTGCCACTCTTTTGATTTACTTTTGGAAACTATGGTGTTGATCCACTGTTGCTTCAATCTAGGAAGGCCATGGTTCGTGAAGACTGGTGCTCCAGATACTAAAGTCTTACCTATAAAATCTCTCTGAATTTACATTTACATATACATATTCCATATGACTGGTGAAAGCTTTCTACAGAGAGATTCATGTGCAACAGTTGTATCTCTAAATTCTAAGCTCCAGCTAACTTCAACCTTTATCAAATTCCCAACTTATTTCCATAAGGATTTTAACAGTCCTAAGCTATTTGTGTAGCAATTTATTCAATCAAAGAAGACACAGGCCGTACTTTAGGTAATGGCTGCAGAGATGCAATGGGATATATAATTCACTCTGTTCCTTCAAAGACTTTATAGTTCCATATGAAAAACTAGGTACTGGATCCATGTATTGACTACTAGGCAAAAATTCTATTTGTTTACTGTCAGCTGAAGTTTTCCATTAAAAAAAATGAAAGTAGCTGTCAATATTTACTTCATTGACACCAGTTATTCCTCAACTCCAATTTCTACCTAGTACTTATTCTCTAATCTAAATAGAAAGGTAGAGGGACTTCCCCGGTGGTCCACTGGTGAAGAATCTGCCTTACAATGCAGGGGACGTGGGTTGAATCCCTGGTCAGGGAGCTAAGATCCCACATGCCACGGGGCAGCTAAACCCGTGTGCCACAACTACTGAACTCGCGCTTCTCAACTAGAGAGACTGCGTGCCACAAACTACAGAGCCCAAGTGCTCTGGAACCTGCTTGCCACAGCTACAGAGGCCACATGCCCTGGAGCCTGCGTGCCACAACTAGAGAAGATAAAACCCTCGCGTCACAACTCTAGAGAAGCCCGCGTACCACAACGAAGAGCCTGTGCGCCACAACTAAGACCCAACTCAGCCAAAAATGAATAAATCTTAAAAAAAGAAATAAAATAAATAGAAAGGTAGATTTCAGAAAAATCATATAACCCATTTAAAAAGAAAAAAAGGCAATCTACCTGATGAGGCTAGATGAGGAGTTGGCTAACTTTTTCTGTAAAGGGCCAAATAGCAAGTATTTTTTGCTTTCCAGGCCATATGTGGTCTGTTTCAACTACTCATTCTGCTATGGTTGCATGAAAGCAGCCATAGAAAATAAGTTTAAAAATGGGTGTGGCTGTTTCAGTAAAACTTTATTTACAAAAACAGGCACAGGGCAGGATTTAGCCTCCAGGCTGTAGCTTGCCCAGCTCCTGGACTAGATAAACAAAATGTTTCTATTTGCAAGAAATAACAATTGATTCACTTACTTTGCTCTTTTGGCCATTTCATTTCCATCCCATCTGGGGCTGTATGGATAATTTTTCTGGGACTGGGAATAAAGCTGTCCACTGTTGGTAAAGTGATAGACGGACTGGAATGTGAGAGTCGGCTGGTCTCGAGGAAAAAAGAGGGGCAGGTCAACTGCAAAGACAGAAGAAAGGAAAAGAAAGTTAGGGCTTAAATGCCTTTTAATACACTTTTTTGGCTAAACCTGAATGTTGGGTACAAGACTATTTGAACTACAAATACTGGTTGAGGCTTAGGTAAAAGGTATGGAGAGAGAGACCAAGAAATACAAGGTGCCTTCCCTGTCTTCATGGAGTTTACAATCTAGGTAGAGAGGCAAATCACCCATAAATAAAAATTCAACCAATATGAGGCCTGATGTGCAGGTGCTGAAGGAATACTAGGAAATGGTTACAGAAGCTGGCCACGCCCAGCCACCTGACCTGCTGTGGCACTTACCTTGTCCACTATTCCATAAAGGAGTTAGTTATATATCTGCTTTAAGTCTCCATTATATCAGAAACTCCTCAAAGGTTAGGCACTGTCTTCCTCATCTAGAATTCGATGGAGGAGGTGGGATGGAGACCATCTTTAAAGAATGGATTTGGAAAGGGGATCAAGAGGGCAAGTGATAATCTTTCTTTTTTATAGGATATGGCAACTGGGTCACCAGAAAAAAAAAAATCACTTACTTCCAATCAAGCAGTGAATTTTGATACTCAGCAGTTTTACATTTTTCCATATGTGTTACCATATATATCTCCTAAACCAGTAGGAGCTCCTTAATGGAATGCAACAGGGACTACATATGTCTACTGTTGTAGTATAGACTGATTCTAATATTTGCTGTTAACAAGTATTATGTACTTTATTTGTTTATTCTGGGATCCTTTAACTCAATTTTTAAAAATAAAATGACTTCCTTTAGTTGTGGCATGCATGCGGGATCTAGTTCCCCAACCAGGGATCGAACCCGGGCACCCTGCATTGGGAGTGTGGAGTCTTAACCACTGGACCACCAGGGATCCTGCATGCTGCAACTAAAGATCCTACACGTAGCAATGAAGATCCCGTGTGCTGCAACTAAGACCTGGCGCAGCCAAATAAATAAATAAATAAATTTTAAAAAATGACTTCCTGCTTTCAGTTGAGGCAAACCATCATTAAAAATGCAGACTAGGGCCTCCCTGGTGGCGCAGTGGTTGAGAGTCCGCCTGCCGATGCAGGGGACACGGGTTCGTGCCCCGATCCCGGAGGATCCCACATGCCGCGGAGCGGCTGGGCCCGCGAGCCATGGCCGCGGGGCCTGTGTGTCCGGAGCCTGTGCTCCGCAACGGGAGAGGCCACAGCAGTGAGAGGCCCGCGTACAGCAAAAAAAAAAAAAAAAAAAAAAAAATGCAGACTGGGGGCCTCCCTGGTGGCGCAAGTGGTTGAGAGTCCGCCTGCCGATGCAGGGGATACGGGTTCGTGCCCCGGTCTGGGAGGATCCCATATGCCGCGGAGCGGCTGGGCCTGTGAGCCGTGGCCGCTGAGCCTGCGCGTCCGGAGCCTGCGCGTCCGGAGCCTGTGCTCCGCAGCGGGGGAGGCCACAACAGTGAGAGGCCCGCATACCGCAAAAAAAAAAAAAAAAAAAAATGCAGACTGTTTCAATGGCACATTCCTCAAAGCATATAATGTGTATTTCTGTAAATGTTACCTACTTGAAGGACACAGAACAGGCACATTAATTTATAAAAAATAATAAGAAAAATGTGTATAGACTTTTATAGCTTTGCAGAGTACCTTTATATACTTTATCTGATTCAATACTTATAGCTCCTTGAAGCAGACATTATTTTTACCAGCTGCATTTAACAGATGAACAGACTCCGAGAGGTTTATTAACTTGCTCAGGCCATAGCTACGCAGACACAGGACTCAAATCTAGTCCTATGATTTAAATCATAGGCTCCTTCTACTGGTCACATTGCCACCTGCTCTTGGGTTGACTGGTATCACCTGCTCACAACATACTCACTATGTTAAAATTACAATTTAGTAAGCTAAAGTCTCCGCTGTGAACGATGTATCGGGTTCAACTTTCCGGCTCCATGAGGCAAATACATGACAGAAAAATACATACTAGATAGTTATACATGTATCACCATGTCAGTTAGGGTGACATTTGACTTGGATTAGGCCCACTAAGTACCCAAAATGACTTCTTGAAGGAAGTTAGGCTTGCAGCAAACTTAAAAAACTGTCCAGTTGGTAAGGCCTCTTAGACGTCTAAGTATATCTGACTCTGACTCAGTGCTGCAGGGGGTTTCTGACAAATGAATCACACCACGACCAAAGAAAAGTGGCAAGATTTTGAATGTCCACTCTTTAATCACATTTTCCAAGTGCCTCAATGTAGTTTCAATACATGTCTGTTTGTGCCAAAGCAAAGATTTGGTAACATATAGGAATAATACAAAACATGAAAAACAGACCAATTCAAATGATAAGTAATTGGATTCAGAAAACCCTTTGGAATCCCTTTGTCTTACAGAGCTTCATCTGTAATGTCTTCAGTCTTTTGGGGGGTTTTTCTGTTTTTTCTTTTTTTTTTTTACATTGTCTTGGCTGCGTCACGTGGCATGTGGGATCTTAGTTCCCCGACCAGGGATCAAACCTGCACCCCTTGGATTGGAAGCGCGGAGTCTTAGCCACTGGACCACCAGGGAAGTCCCGTCTTCAGTCACTTTGAATAAATATCGTTTTCTAAAATTGTTTATCTCTTTTCTGATTACTCATTTCATTTCCTCTGATTAATTTTAGAAAAATGCCTATTCACATATTCTTTCCTTTGATTTCAACTACGTTTATAGTATATATAAGTTTCCACACATTAAAATGAGATTCAGATTAACCCCCAAAGCAACAGTAATAGCACTGGTGAAAAGTATTTAACATGCAAGCTTCCCTTCAAAACAGCAATAATTTCAAATAATAAAATTCAATGGCAATAATTTACAAATTCAAAGTTAAGTACAGTCACCATTCAGTATCCCAGTAATACAGATAATACCATAGGCTTCATGATTCTCAAGCTACCAGCTTTTTAGAGCTTTGAAATGCATTATATTTTTTGTTCCTGTTATTTTGTTTTCTAGAAAATGAGTTGCTGGAAGCTTTTTTAAAGCCAATATTAAAATTCAAACACAGTGGCTACATTATTAGGGGAGCAGTACTGGTCAGAGTCTTTCAAAGGTAAAATCAGTAATCCACATATTAATTCACATATGAGAAAATAAAATTAGAAAAATATAAATATCTTGCTCAGCTTAACTAGGGTGTATCCTGCCTGGATCAGTCAGCAGTCACTAAAAGGATGGCTTCTTTAAAAATGTTCTATGCATAAGAAGGAGTGAATAAACTACTTATGAGAAATACTCTGCATTTTCCTTAGAAGAATGATTTGAATGGTACAAATTAGTCAAAATTAAAAAAAAACTAAAACTTGTTCTCCTTATCCCCAAATGTTTCTGACACTTCACATTTTGCCTATAGGCTAAGTCATGATTTTCTGATGCATAGTAAAATAATGACTGGTGGGCCTTCAAACAGCTAACTTGCTTTATGGAACTCCCAAGGTTCTAAGCAGTTTGGGCTCATCATCTCAGCCATGTCAAATCTGAACATTTTAACATTTGCTTCCTTAGAATCCAACCTGTCTACTAGCTCGGGTTTGATTCCCAGAGTAGAATCATTCCATTTGGTTCAGTTACTCGCTGTCAGTATAATGTTCACAACTGCTTCCTATTTCCTTCTTTCTGTATACAGAGACTGAATTTTGGTCAGCTCTCGAGTCACAGAAGGCATGGTCCCCACTTGTTCAGTATAATTTCAATAACCATTTCTGAAGCATTACTTTCTTCAAGAACTTGTTGAAACAAGTCACATCCAAACACTGCTAATTCTGCTCAACCTGGGCATTTCACAGGAGTCACTCACAGGGCTCTGACGCCCTGGCAGAAGGCAGGAATAATTAAGTTCTGCACCAGCTTGCCTCATACTGGACAGTGGCCGCAGTAACAGGTTCCACTGGTCACGGTCCCAGAGCTGGTGGTGCTGTCCAAGCAAGCACCCTCCGTGCAGCTTTGAGAGGGAGCTGGATGCACTGATAAACTTTGCTGCCTCTCTCTAAACCATGCTGAGGTTCCGACAGTTTTACCGTCTCTAGTAAATAAGCGTAACTGCCCCTATGTGCTCATCCTTGCACCAGAAGAAGACGTCATTAGTCTTATCTAAGTTCATAAGACTCTCTAAAAACTGTTCACTTCCCCCAAAACCTCAACAATGGAAAAGTGACACTGAATAGCCAAAAGAAATGCCACACTATGTATCCAATCCACAGGACAGCTGCCAGATACTCACTCAACATTTCAGGCATAGTTCTAACAAGTTTGATCATATGGTTTTTCCAGAAAAAAAAATCTAATTATGGCAGGATTAGGGCAAGGGACATTAACAGCAAGTAGTGATAATTAGCAGTCTGGCATAACGCAAGGAGAAAGAATACTAAATAAAAGCAGATTTAGGAAATCAAAAAGCAGCTGAGTCTGGGGTGATTTCAGAGTAGGAGCCAAAAGGTCGACCATCCCTCAAGCTAAAACCATACATAGAGACGTTCACTCCCAATCTTGGTAATATGGCCAACACTCTTGGTTGCCTACCCAACAGCCATTCTCCATCCTTCTTTTTTACGGGCAGAGCCCTCCTCCCACCCCATAGTCGGAGAGTGCTGGGTATTCACTCCCTCAGACTTCCCATAAAACCAAGGTATAGAAATGTGACTCAGTCCTGCCAATGGGACCTGAGGGGAAGTTGGCCAGGGGTCTTCTGAGAAATAGTTTCCTCTCTAATTAAAGACACATGTACGGAGAAGCCCCCATTTCATTCTTGCCTAGATCTTATCATGTGAGATCTCGGGACTTGGAGCTGTGCACCCATCTCGTGACCATGAGCGGAAAGTCAGCCTGACATCACTGAGCTGAGAATTCATCATTCTCTGGTACTGCCCAGCTCTGGATTTCTTGTTATGTGAGGCGATTACAAGCCCTAACTATTTAAACCTATTTAATCAGGTTTTCTCAGACCTGCAGTCAAAGGCAACTAAAGGAAATGTTATTTCTTGCAGCTTCTGTTCAAGGAGGCAGGATAATTGTATAATCTCTTTCAGAAACATTTCCACCAAGCATGGTTAAAAACATTCAAGGCGCATAAATAGGAAAGTTTTAGTTGTCTGGAAAATTCAGTTATGTGGGACAGTTCAATCCTTGAAAATGCCAAACAAACGAGGGGTTAACCATAATTGCTTCCCTGGGAGTCACATCATCAAATATTTTCGTCATTATTCACAAGTCAGCCATTATTTCATTTCTCCAAACCTTCCAAACTCTATATTCTTGTGTTCTTGGGTTAGCAGGGAAGATGCTCATGGAGTCACTCTGTGGTGGTGATGGTCCCATTCCCACTTCCGGTCCTCTCAGGCCCCTCTGGTTCCTTGAAGCCTCATTAGGAGATAGTTTTAACCCCACGCTGAATGGCTGTAAACTTCCCTTCCAAACATGATTCCCACTGAGGTCAATTCTTCCTAAAGGCAGTTTGTACACGTCTCATTCCCAGGCTGCCCCCACAGTGGGCACACAACCAATTAGGGAAGCTGCCATTTATTTACTGACCACCCCGATCTTACTAACCACACGCTAAACCTCTGAGACACACAGATTCTAACCACTAGAAAGTTAAATACCATACATTACCTACAAGAAATATAAAAGTCAAGTTTTCCAATTCAGAAGTGTCCCTACTCAAGGCATTAAAAATCAAATGGTGTCTCCTTTTACTATCACTGCCTTACATTTAAGTGACCAAGGAGACTAAATATTAACCACATTTTATTAAACTGGTTTCAATTTTTCACTACCTTTTTGTGATTTGATCATGTAAACAGATTACCTTTGGGGTTTTACTAGTATTACCAAACTAAAGCCTGAAGTTTCTTGAATTTTGCTGTAAACGCTAAAAATCCTAATATGGGAGGTGACAGCATGGTATGATGGAAGAAGGTCCCTACAGTCTTTGGAGTCAGATAAAAATGGGTTCAATTCCTAGCCTCATTCATTTATTAGCGGTGAGACCATAGGCAAAATACTTCATCTCTTTGAATCTTTTTTTTTTTTTTTTTTTTTTTTTTTGCTGTACGCGGGCCTCTCACTGTTGTGGCCTCTCCCGTTGTGGAGCACAGGCTCCGGACGCGCAGGCTCCGCGGCCATGGCTCACGGGCCCAGCCGCTCCGCGGCATGTGGGATCCCCCCGGACCGGGGCACGAACCCGTATCCCCTGCATCGGCAGGCAGACTTTCAACCACTGCACCACCAGGGAAGCCCATCTCTTTGAATCTTGATTTTCTCATCTGCAAAATGAGGATAATAATTCTTATGGCACTGTTGAAAGAACTGAACAAAAAAAGAGCAGGTACTAAATAAACATTCCTTCTCTCCCCCATGCGTCCTTTTCCTTAGTTTGTATTTTTTTTTTAAATCCGGCTTTATACACTCTTCCATATATGTGAAATTTCTAACTACAGCATAAATTTTCACAGTGTTTAATTTTAACTATTTTGATGGATATCTTTCTAAACTTTGTACAGACTTTCACATCTCAGTAAATATAACATACTGAAAATAATTTAGCCTTTTCTTGATGACAGAGAACACATGAAAAGACCATTATACACAAGAGTCTCAAGTGTTAAGAAGACTTCACTTGCTCTTTCACAAATACTTCCTACCAGACCCCCCCAAACCATCCTCTGTTAAAGAGTCGATGTGCCTTTAGTGTGGTACTGAGGCCCCCAGGGCTACTGGGATGTGCATGCTGTTTGCCCCTGACCACGAACTTTCTCTATTTATTTCTGTTGCCTTTTCCTAGCCAGCTCTTTTTCCTTTGCCACTTCTCACCAAGGCCAACTCGGTCTCAATATGGTCTCTCTTTCTGTTGTTTTTTTTTTTAATCAATCAATTAATTAATTAATTAATTTTAGTTTAATTTTTTATTTATGGCTGTGTTGGGTCTTCGTTTCTGTGCGAGGGCTTTCTCTAGTTGCGGCAAGTGGGGGCCACTCTTCATCGCGGTGAGCGGGCCTCTCACTGCCGCGGCCTCTCTTGTTGCGGAGCATAAGCTCCAGGTGCGCAGGCTCAGTAGTCGTGGCTCACGGGCCTAGCTGCTCCGCAGCATGTGGGATCTTCCCAGACCAGGGCTCGAACCTGTGTCCCCTGCACTGGCAGGCAGATTCTCAACCACTGAGCCACCAGGGAAGCCCCTTGGTCTCTCTTTCTTGCCTCTTCTTTTTGCCTTTTGTCTACTTCATCCTGCATGTATCTCAGCTTCTGAAGAGTCAGGTATGGCTGACTATCCATCCCTAGGACCAGGACCCGGCGTGGATCAGGGGCTGCACGATATGAAGTGATGCTGTGTGAGCTCGGGGTCGCTTTCCTCAGGCACTGTTCTGAGTTCAGAGACTGTCTCCTCCTCTTCCTTCTCTTGCTGTTGTTTGTTTCCTTCCGAGTTTACAGCTGCCCCAGATAGGTGAAGTTATAGGAAATCCGGCCTCTGCTTACATTGTGTTTAGCATTTGCTTTTGAGGTACTTTCTATCAATGGATACAAATTAATCATTCCAACACCCAATGAACCAATCAAATAAAACTGTAAGAAGAATCTCAAGATGAAAGGGATGCCATAGCATTGGCCCAGGAAGAGCCAGGTTCTCCCACCTGCCCACACAAACAAACCCAGGCTGAATCAGCTAGGCTTCTCCCGCCACGAGCTCAGAGGTTCTCAACTGGAAGTGGGCATCGGCATCACCCTGGAATTAACGTTGCAGATGCCTGGGCCCCACCTCAGACCCCTGGTTCCTGAAAATGCACCTTACGTGGCTCTGATATGCCTCGCCAGGTAGGAATCACTGCGAAGAATGAGCACTCCGAAGGATCAGGGCCATGAATTAGCACTTAGCACACAGCATGACACATTGCTAAATGCTTGTTGAACTAAAGGAGAGGAGCATTTAAGGGAAATGTAAAATTAAAGCCTCAAGGAGATTCCACTTCATACCCATTAGACTGGCAAAGATTTTAAAACCCAACAATCCTCAAGTGTTGTCAAGGAAGTGGAACATTGGGATTTCTCATCACTGATGATGCAAATGTAAATTTCTATAACCTCTTGTACAGTAAAGGCGAAGATGTACATACTTCGTAACTCAGCATTTCCACTCCTAAAATACTGCCACATGTGCATAAGAAGGTAGTTAGGAGAAGGTTTGCTGTAGCAGTGTTTGTGATAACAAAAATTGGAAACACCTTAAAATGTCCATCAACTGGAGACTGTGGTACATTCCTCAATGGAACACCTTATAGCAGTTTAAACGAATGAGCTAGGGCTACATGTATCAACATAGATAAATCTCAAGAACATAATGTTCAGTGAAAAAAGCAAGTTATAGATGAACATTGTTAAGTATATGCTTACAAAGTCCAAAAACATGCATACATTATTACACACTGTTTATGAATGTCTATGTAGTAAAAAGCATAAAAACGTGCACAGGAATGGTAAACACCAAATTAAGGATAGTAGTTCCCTCTGGGGGTAATGGGGAAGGAGGGACAGGAATGCATCAGGGAGGGGTACTCAGGGGGCTGCAACCAATTTGATAATGTGCTCTTTCTTTAAAAACAAAACAAAACAAAACCAGAAGCACTTATAGCAAAATACTGAGATTTGGCTAAGGTGGATACATCGTATTTGTTTTTGTACTTTTTATATACTTGAGTAGGCTTTAAATATTTATAATTTTTAAAAGTTTTTCAAAAAGCAAAGACACATATTCATAGCAGCAGAAAACAGTCAACATGATTCCATTCATATAAAGTTCAAAAACAGGAAAAATTCATGATATATTGTTTATGGACATATGTAAGGTGACAGAACTATTAAGAAAATCAAGGGCACAGTTGACATAAAATTCAGGGTAGTGGTTACTTCTGAGAAGGACACGCTTAGGGCTTCTAGGATACTGGCGTTATGTTCCATTTCTGAAGTCAGTGGTGTTTTTTTTTTTAAGATTTAATTTTATTTATTTTTGGCTGCATTGGGTCTTTGTTGCTGCGCGCGGGCTTTCTCTAGTTGCGGCGAGCGGGGGCTACTCTTCGTTGCAGTGCACGGGCTTCTCATTGCGGTGGCTTCTCTTGTTGCAGAGCATGGGCTCTAGGCACTCGGGCTTCAGTAATTGTGGCACACAAGCTCTAGAGCGCAGGTGCAGTAGTTGTGGCGCACAGGCTTAGTTGCTGCGTGGCATGTGGGATCTTCCCGGACCAGGGATCGAACCCGTGTCCCCTGCATTGGCAGGCGGCTTCTTAACCACTGTGTCACTGGGGAAGTCCTGGTGGTGTTTTATTAGTCTCTAAAGTACATAGGTATGTTTTATATGTTCCATATATATATATATTCAAATAAATACTATTTTAAAAAATGAGAGCATTTATAAAACTAAGAGGGTCAGGAAAGCTGAATAGTCTTCATGGGAAAAAAAACACCACAGTTGTAAAGAAAAATAAAAAGCATAGAAGAAAACGGTGCCTAAAAACTGGACTACAGCTTATACAGGCACTAAGAAGATGTACATTCTCTCATGAGAACACTGTCAGGTTGGCAAAATCAGCTGGTCAGCTGGGTCCCTTCTTTTCTCCCAGATTTACTGAGTGGAAGGTAGGGTGCCAGGGAGAACGAAGGCGTCCATGCCCTGAGCATGGGCGGGAACAGGAGGCCCAAGAAAGGGGGAGAAGCTCCCACAGTGAAGCACATCGGACAACGGCTGAGGCGTGAACATGGTGTCCATGCAGAGGAAGGGGGACCCTGCTTGAGGTGGAAGCTCTGCAGGTGACATGCACTTTGAGTTGGTTCTAGAAGGTTAAAAGCTGAATCAGAATGGGAGTCTGGGGGATGCTCCGTAGAGAGGAAAGAAGTCGATAAAGCTTTGATACTGTGTAGACATAACAATTTTCCTTTTTTATTTGGCTCTTTTGGTATTGTATATATTCAATTTAGAAAAGCCATAACCTTCCCTCTTTTATCATCATGCTTTCTTTTCCACCACTGCCCTCACCTTGGTACATGCGGAGAGCAACGGGTGATGCAAAGATGAAGGGAGCTGATGCTGGCCTTGGAAGCTCGTGGCCAAGCTGCTCTCCCTTCCTGGAGGGCCCTCCTCCCTTTTCTGGGTTTATCTGGGTTTCTTCTCATCAAGACTCAACTTGTAGGAAATGCCTCTGTCCTAGAACTCTGCATGCGTCCAACTCGTACTCCTGAACAAGGCCCACTCGGGGCTGTCCTCACCAGGAGCAAAGGAGAAAACCAGTGGCTGAGGCCAGGACCGAGGGGTCCCCAGCATGAGAAACCTTCCCTACCCCAGTGCTTCTCTGTCTGCTTTCCCTGGTTCGTCCATTCCCTCACCCATCACACGTTTTGTGAGCACATCCCATGTTGCAGGCCCCATGCTACACCTGAGGACCCATGCTTCCTGGAAATGGATGGTGGGCTACACTTTGTGCTTCCTGCAATGCCACCTGGTCTCTGTGTCCCCTGCGGTTGCATCCCGTTTGGATCCTGTGCATCCTGGTATTTCCTCAGTCCTGGCTTCTTGTTCAGTCCCTTCAACCTGCTCTTGCTTCTGTGACCTTCTTCCAGGACAGCTCTCCTGCCTGCTCTGTCACTCACTGAGTTCTCCATCCTCCACATCCCCATAATCCAGCCTCGGCTGAACTGTTAACAGTGAAGTGTTCTTGTTATTTTATATCCTCCACATGTGAACACTGGGCTAGACACACAGCAAGTAGTTGCTACGTATCTAGGGACTGACTGGCAGAGATCATAAAAGTGAGGAGATGCTGACTGCACTAGACATGTAAAAAAGGAAACATGTTTCTATGAGATGCAGAAAAAAATCTAGCAAGAGAGAACACCATAAACAGCATTTAATACTGTTTAAACTTCTACCTTTAAAAGAATGCAGTCACAATAAATAAAGTCCTGGCCTGGGAGGATTAAAACAGAAATCTGGCTAAATTAAGGAAGAATTTGATTAAAATAATCCTTAAATAAATTAAAATATATTCAAATGCAAAATCCTTGGTATTTAAAAGCTGGGCAAAGTCTTTAAAGAGTCATCAGCTTTTAATTTCAAAACTTCATGGATGATGTACCAAATGCAAATGATTAGAACGAAAGGACAAAAGTTTTAAATGTAGCAGAAGCGACACTGGTCAGTTTAAATTCCAGTCTTTAAAAATTAGAACATCCTACCAGGCACAAATTTGCAAATACTGAGGCTACTCCAAAGTGAAGGCCGACTAACTTGGCTTTATGAAGGAAAAAAAAATTGAAATGAATCTAGCTATTTTAATTTTTGAAAGGGTTTGGTTATGAGCTTTATATCCTAGAGAAAACAGCAACAAGTACCTAATTTGACGAGCATTCGTGGAGCATCTACTTTGAGCCGGCTCTAGGGTGGCCAAGCTGACCAAAGCCCAGTCCTCCCCCTGACAGGACAACGCCAGCATGAACTTGACCGTCACTGTTCTCAGGCAGGGAAGCTATGGTGAGGGTTATAATAGAGGTAGTAACTGCCTAAGGGCTTCTAGAAGGCTTGTTAGATAAGCAGGGCCTTGAAAGACCAGGATTCGGACAGGCAGTTGCAGTGGGAGGGTTATGACGGGGAAGGGAGACAGAAAGGTGAGGGAATTCCAGGCAGAGGGGACAGTGTCGAGCAGTCAGAGCAAAGGAGAGTGAGGGAATGCAGGTGATCAGGGTAGAGGGAATACCGGCCCAGAGGACAGGATGCCGGCGCAGAGAGGCTCTGGATAAAGACGCCAAACTGTGGAAAGTCGTGAGCACAAAGCAAAGGAGTGTGGATTTTCTTCTGTGGGCACTGTTACCCTTGAACATTTCTAGGGGAGATATCTCATACCACCCACTCTGGTGGGTCAGAAATTTTCCTGTAATTTAAATACCCCCAACATGGTAGAAATCTTCTAAATGGAGAATGTTTTGGAAGGTATAACACATAAATCAAAAATGTTATTATTATTAGAGGAGCGCAGTCATTCACGTCTCAGTTTGGGAACCGATTCCTCTTTACAAAACATCCCCTAAGACTTACTAGTGAGTCCCTTACAGTCAAAGGGAGGCCCTGTGTGGCAAGCCTGAGGATGGCCTGTAACCAGTTTACAGGAGTCTTCCGTTTTCTCTCAAACAACTCTACCTTCCTAGGCGGACAATCCTTACCACAGGGCCTGAGACTTGGGATTGGGTGTAAGATTGGGGAGGGACATAGTTTAGGTTAAATACGTGGCAGTGCTTGGAAACCAGGCCCCTCAAGAGTGATTTTGTGTTTCCTCATAAGACAGGGTTAAAATCCTGGTCACCATGTCATTCCCCTATGCAGAAACCTGCATGAACTTATTTTTTATTTGTGTATTACACATGCCAAACATCCTCCACTCCAGATTTATACTGTGCTGGGGTATCAAAATTACAGGAAAATGTCTGACCCGCTAGATTAGGTGGTTATGGAAACATTCAAAGATAAGCCATTCCATTCTTTGGTTGCTTTAGGTTCAGTTCCATCTGGTGAGATGGACAGGAAAGAGCTTATCTCGGTGAGGCTGAATTGTCACGTGAAGAACATGTGCTCTGGAGGTGGCAACCTAGGTTCCACTTAGAGGTTGTATCACGTTGATAGATTAACTGAGCTTCTTTCCTCATCCATAAAACTGGAAAAACTCCAACCTCCAGGTTGAAAGTAAAGCAGGTGGTACAATATCTGGCACATAGAAAGTGTTCAATAAATAAAGGTTGGAGCCTAAAGGAATGTAAGAACAGGATGGTACAGTGGAAAGAATACGATCTTTGGAATTGGACAGATCTGGGCTTGATTCCTACTCTACTGGTTATGACCTGAGTGACCTCAGGCAATTTATTAAACTCTCTGAGTCTAGGTTTTCTCATCTTTAAAATGGGATAATATCTACCTTGCAAGACTGCTGGGTGGTTTACATAACATAATGAATATATGTAGAACACTTGGCACATAGAAGATATTCATAAATAGTATTTATTATTACTCACTTTTCTCTTAGAAGCAATTAAAACAAACAAACCTGAGTCTATATAATTTTTTTCTAACCTGACTTCCAGCTGAGAAAATACAACTCATAGATTAAAGGTAGCCAGGTTCTTTCAATTAAGCTTCCAAATTCAGGAGTCTTTAGGAATCCTTCATTTTTAATTCTATAATCTTCTTCCTTCAAATTAAAAAAAAATCATAGCTCTGGAGAATGTAAGGTCAAATGGGTTTTGCAGCAAAAGTTGACCAGAGACCAGAAAACATTTGAACAGAGGCGAAGCCTGATGAAAATTTGGTCAGTTTTCCTTTGTGCTTGGATAAAAAAGGCCAGAAATGTAATCAATCTTTGTATATTTCAAGATTCCTATTTGGTCCGTGAATTATCCAAGTTTTTGTTTAGTTATTTTCTGGCCATCTCCGTAGTCATTATTTCTTCTGTGAGAAGGGCTCAGGGATACAGTAGGAGAATGGAAATTAATTCATGTTCTTCCTTGATAGCAACTCCACTTAGAAATTTCACTTCAGATGAAAGTATGATCGCTGTCTAAAATGATGTTTTTAAACTGTCATATTCTCCTAACTTGAATTAAAGAGAATACATTGTGAAACACAAGGTGAGCGTGTTGAGGCAAACCCTTGACTTGAGTTGCTTGACTTGTACATCCAAATGTAAAGGAGTAAGGTCATTTTCAAGCAAAGGTATTGGATCACCATTCTCCTAAGAGAAGCATATTTGCACTCAATAACTGGAAGCTCCAAAACTTTTTTCTTCCTTTTTATTGTTTTTGCTTGAAATCTTTCTAAAGCAGCCTGCACATTTACTTCTTCCATATCCCCCTTTATTTTTTAAAAATAAATTTATTTATTTATTTACCTTTGGCTGAGTTGGGTCTTTGTTGCTGCGCATGGGCTTTTTCTAGTTGCGGTGAGCAGGCTTCTCATTGCGGTGGCTTCTCTTGTTGTGGAGCGCGGGCTCTAGGTGCGCAGGTTTAGTTGCTCCACGGCATGTGGGATCTTACCGGACCAGGGCTCAAACCCATGTCCCCTGCATTGGCAGGAGGGTTCTTAACCACTGTGCCTCCAGGGAAGCCCCATATCCCCCTTTAAATGACTCAAAGTCGCAATTATGAATATTAGCTCTCAGAGTGGGCCATACAGCCATGACATCAGGCTGAACGAGGCAAGTGTGTCTAAGTGTCTAGCGTCTGCTGTCTATAGTTTCTTGGTTCCCTCCACCCACATCTCCCGGCTCAGGCTATAGGTTAGGCTATACCTATATACCACAGACCTTCTCTGGACAGTTAAGATGCTAGGAACTACGGAACTAGTGCACCAAACTTATTAGCAGGTGTAGGAGTCAGGCCTGAGGTCCCTGTGAGTGAAACACACGGACTAAGTGACACCTCTCTTTGGTCTATTCCCTTCCTTTTGGCTGTGTTTTTTTTAAATATATATATATGTTTGTTTGTTTGTTCGTTTATTTATTTGTGGCTGCATTGGGTCTTCGTTGCTGTGTGTGGGCTTTCTCTAGTTGCAGCGAGCAGGGGCTAGGCTTCTCTTGTTGCTGAGCACGGGCTCTAGGTGTGTGGGCTTCGGTAGTTGTGGCACGTGGGCTCAGTAGCTATGCCTTGTGGGCTGTAGAGCGCAGGCTCAGTAGTTGTGGCGCACGGGCTTTGTTGCTCCACGTCATGTAGGATCTTCCCGGACCAGGGATTGAACCCGTGTCCCCTGCATTGGCAGGCGGATTCTTTACCACTGCGCCACCAGGGAAGTCCTTGGCTGTGTTTTTGACAGATATGCTTTCAGGGCAGAGCTGAGCTAGGCAGGTGAGATACTTAAAAATCTCCATGTCTTATCACAACAGAGGACATACTTGTTAAATCACAGTTCAGAAAGGGGCCTTGGAAATCATCTATCCATCTGGTAACTGAGGAGCCTGTGGTACAGAGTGGTGAGCTGCTTGGGAAGCTGACAGAGAACCCCAGGTCTTGACCCCGCATCCAGCGAGCCTCACTGTCTGATGCCCCTTGTGACTTGGCAAATCTCCCTGTAGGAGGAAAGTAACCGCAGCTACCAAAGCTGCTTTTACAGTATGACTTTGGGTTCTCTCTTAACCCAACTCTGAAAAATCTCTTGCTAAAAATTAGGCATGGTGGTTTTTATTTTTGTGTTCCATTCCTTGGTTTCTTTCTTTCTTTCTTTCTTTTTCTTTTTAAATGCTAAGAAAAAGGAAGGAAATCAACATTTACTGAATACCTGCAGTGTGCTGGGTGCTTCCTGCCACATGGTCCTCTCTTGCCCCTTTTTACTAGGGAGTAAGGCCATGCGCTTGGCAAGCCCAAGCGCTTTCTGGCAGCCATGAAGAAGAGATGGGGCCAGGCTTAGCCCTGGGCCGTCTGGGTCTGAAGCCCGTGTTCTTTCTACCACACGTGCCACAAATTAGATTTACTGCTTGTTTCTGACATTCTGGAAGGAGTTTCTACTCAGGGGCATTTTGGCTCATCTGCCATCTCAGCCAGGGGTTGCTACGGGCAAGCAACGTTCTCTGGCCATGAATCAGAAAGTGCACAGAGGTCTGAGACTGACCTGCACAGCCATGATAGACCAAGAGGAGGGATAGGATGTGTTGTTTGTCCAGAACGTACGAATTATTCCCCTGGGTACAATGAGCTCAGACTTTTAAGAATTTTTATTTTTGATGCTTTGATTTCCTTGTTTTCTTCCTTTTGATTGGGAAAATATTTTATGGTCATATCTATGGGGTTTTAATGGCATTTGACGCTGTTGCTCACTTCTGTTCTTCTCCCATGATTTCCAAGACACCGTATTGATCTGTACTTCCCTTCCTTTTAAAATGTTTACTGTCTTCTTTTCTCCATCTGAGTGACAGCCCCTCACAAAGCTCAGGTGAGGGACTATTAACCCTGGAGTCTTGGCCCTCAGCCTTCCTCCTTTAGAAAGTTCCAGAAAGCCCAGTCTCTCAATACCCTCTGATGCCTTCAAAATCTCCACATCCTTCTCTGACTGCTCACCTTTGCAGTCTGATAATTCCAGAGGCCTGGTGAATGTCATAATACAAGCTTTTTGGCTTAAATGTTTTCATATATATCGTCTCATCTGTGATGTTCAAGGGGGCGTATTACCCCATTCACAGGTAAGAACACTGAAACTCAGGAACAGAAAGAAGCTCATTTAGAATTACAGTTACGTGACAGAGCTGGACCTTGAATTCAAGCCTTTCTTTAGATTTTAAACCCCTGGTTCTGACAGCATCAGGATGTTCTGCTATCGGCAGGGGAAGAATCACGCCACATGTCTGAAATAAAAGCCATAAGCTTGTTCCTCGCTCACTCTCACAGACTGGGCCTAATATTCGACCAAGCTCAGGACCTTTGAGTCAACTCTGACTCTTCATCCTGCTGTTTCCATTTCTGGAAAGGCTCACTGTTGGCAGCTCATCCTGGAGAGGACTGCGCACAAGGCACTGTCCCACCGGGAGGGGACTGGTGGGGCTGGAGGCACATCTACTTCCATCGTGGACAAACAGAAGTGGGAATGTATATTTTTAAAAATATCAGTCCACTTTACACAGCTGAATATACTTTTGGTTAAGCCTAAGAACAACTGCATTAGGCCTCCCATGCCAACCCTTTTAGGTCAGCTCCAAATACTAATCAATTCACACCTGAACTAATTCAGTAAGCTTTCTCAGCATTGAGGAATTGCTTCTCTACCTGTCCTACATATTGGTGCCAGCTTAATTACCTTAATTCTACCCCCTGTTCTAGCCTATAGGGACTAACCAAGGTCTCCTGGATAAAAATACAATTCTTACGTGCTGGTGTGGGCAGCTCAGGGAAGGCCTACATAGCTTTTCCTTCTTAAGATGCTGGGTGTGGTACAGCCCATCAGGCTCCAGTTAAGACTAAGGTTATGAACACGGAAGCTGAAGTTCATATACACAGAGCATTGAAAGACAGATGAAAAGAATCAGATTAGGAATAAAAAAAAAAAAGGGAAGATCCAAAGGGCTTTAACACAAAGCACCTTAAATCTGGTCACACCTTAGCAGAGCCTGATGTGGACTCAACAGCTAATCCCTTCTCATTCAGCCTGCCTGCGGCTCTTACTGTTAAAGGGCCATTCTCACCCGCCCCACCTTATTCTTGACTCTTTACCAGTACTCTCTATGATGGAATTATCTTTGTTTCTATAAGCCAAAGGGTTCACTTTAGGTATATTATTAATTGGTTGAATGGAGAAATAGGTTTGATTCTTTAAATGTTCAACTTGCTAAGTCATCACTTACCCCTAGCTCATGGAAAAATTAAACTAGAATCTGCAAAGGGGTGCCCTGAGTAGGCACCGATATGGATCCAGAGGAAAGGTGTGGGAACCTCAGGTCTAGAGGAATGCTTTACCAAGAGGTGCCATTTTTTATGTGTACACACACACACCTCTATTTAAATATATGTATGTACATGTGTATGTATTTGGTTTAAAGTGCAGGGAAGTTTTAAGACTTGTACAAAAGAGAAGAGAGAGCTGTCTGTCTGAAACTCAGAGATGGTGGCCATGAGCATTCCCGACCATGGGACTCTTGACCGGTGAGAGTTAAGCCATATTTTAGCACAGCACAGAATGACCTATGGGGTTTTTAACTATTCAAAAATCAGTTATGATTTGGTATGAGTAGGACCACATGCATTATTACAAGTCAAATAAGAAGAGTATGCGAGTTTCTACATTTAGTTATAAAGGCTCCGAGTTGCCCTACCTGCACTAACCCTGTGCAAAGGGCAGGGGATTTCGAGATGAAGCAAAAATGTACTCTGCCCCGAAGAGCTCATCACTGGGGAAAGTCAGTAAACAAGATAATCACACTATAGAATGAGAAGTCCTGAAGTGGGAAGGTGCATTAAACGCACTGGGGTTCAGAGGAAGAGAGGCTGCCTAGCTACTACTCAGACTTTATTTTCTTCCTCTGTGTTTCATAATATGCCATTTTTCTTTGGATAATAAAAAGCAGATAGTGAGATCAATGGCCTTGCTTTGCTGATGTGCATCACTGCTGAACTGTCCCGAGGTTTCTGGCTAACTCTCATGTCCAGGGACACCTACTTTGCTGCCACATTCACCTGTGTGTGACAGAGAAAGCAGCGTGCAGACACCACGTGGTTCACGAGGGGCCGCTTGGGCAGGCCAGTTAGTGGCGCCAGCTGATGTTTCACCCTCTTCCATGTTTTGCTCACGAGAGGCTGAGCTCTACAGCCAAGAAATACTGTGGTTGGACAGGCCGTACTGGCCCCTGGAACTGCAGGACCAGAGCAGGGTGACAGGCCGCTGGGTGCCGTTGGAGGAGCGGGGTTCCTGTGTCAAGGCCTCAGGCAGAAGTGGACATACTGCAGAGGGGGTCGCAAATGCTCTGAGGTGAAGGGCTGCTTCTGTTGTGTTTTATTTTAACTTCCAATCTGTCACAGACTGATAAAATAAAACTGAGTGACCAGAAAAACAATCATGCTCGGATGCCAGAGCAATGTCAAATTGCTGTAAAAGTTTCTAAGTGTTTACTCTCAGTGCCTCCGTGCCTCTTCACGGTCAGGTAATCAGCTGCAGCCTGCACTTTGAGCCTCTGGTCAGGGGAGCCGCAAGATGTGCCTGATGCAGATTTTTTTTTCCCCTTTTTTTTAACATCTTTATTGGAGGATAATTGCTTTACAATGGTGTGTTAGTTTGTGCTTTATAACAAAGTGAATCAGTTATACATATACATATGTCCCCATATCCCCTCCCTCTTGCGTCTCGCTCCCACCCTCCCTATCCCACCCCTCTAGGTGGTCACGAAGCACCAAGTTGATCTCCCTGTGCTATGTGGCTGCTTCCCACTAGCTATCTATTTTACATTTGGTAGTGTATATATGTCCATGCCACTCCCTCACTTCGTCCCAGCTTACCCTTCCCCCTCCCTGTGTCCTCAAGTCCATTCTCTACGTCTGCATCTTTATTCCTGTCCTGCCCCTAGGTTCTTCAGAACCGTTTTTTTTTTTTTTTTTTTTTTTTTTTTAGATTCCATACATATGCGTTAGAATATGGTATTTGTTTTTCTCTTTCTGACTTACTTCACTCTGTATGACATTCTCTAGGTACATTCACCTCACAACAAATAACTCAATTTCGTTTCTTTTTTAGGCTAATATTCCACTGTATATATGTGCCATATCTTCTTTATCCATTCATCTGTCGATGGACACTTAGGTTGCTTCCATGTCCTGGCTATTGTAAATAGAGCTGCAATGGACATTGTGGTACATGACTCCTTTTGAATTATGGTTTTCTCAGGGTATATGCCCAGTAGTGGGATTGCTGGATCATATGGTAGTCCTATTTTTAGTTTTTTAAGGAACCTCCAGACTGTTCTCCATAGTGGCTGTATCAATTTACATTCCCACCAACAGTGCAAGAGGGTTCCCTCTTCTCCACACCCTCTCCAGCATTTATTGTGTATAGATTTTTTGATGATGGCCATTCTGACTGGTGTGAGGTGATACCTCATTGTAGTTTTGATTTACATTTCTCTAATGATTAGTGATGCTGAGCATCCATTCATGTGTTTGTTGACAATCCATATATCTTCCTTGGAGAAATGTCTATTTAGGTCTTCTGCCCATTTTTGGACTGGGTTGTTTGTTTTTTTGATATTGAGCTGCATGAGCTGCTTATATATTTTGGAGATTAATCCTTTGTCAGTTGCTTTGTTTGCAAATATTTTCTCCCATTCTGAGGGTTGTCTTTTCGTCTTGTTTATGGTTTCCTTTGCTGTGCAAAAGCTTTGAAGTTTCATTAGGTCCCATGTGTTTATTTTTGTTTTTATTTCCATTTCTCTAGGAGGTGGGTCAAAAAGGAGCTTGCTGTGATTTATGTCATAGAGTGTTCTGCCTATGTTTTCCTCTAGGAGTTTGATAGTGTCTGGCCTTACATTTAGGTCTTTAATCCATTTTGAGTTTATTTTTGTGTATGGTGTTAGGGAGTGTTCTGATTTCATTCTTTTAGATGTAGCTGTCCAGTTTTCCCAGCACCACTTATTGAAGAGGCTGTCTTTTCTCCATTGTATACTCTTGCCTCCTTTATCAAAGATAAGGTAACCATATGTGTGTGAGTTTATCTCTGGGCTTTCTATCCTGTTCCATTGATCTATATTTCTGTTTTTGTGCCAGTACCATACTGTCTTGATTACTGTAGCTTTGTAGTACAGTCTTAAGTCCGGGAGTCTGACTCCTCTGGCTCCGTTTTTTTTTTTTTTTTTCTTTCTCAAGATTGCTTTGGCTATTTGGGGTCTTTTGTGTTTCCATACAAATTGTGCAATTTTTTGTTCTAGTTCTCTGAAAAATGCCACTGGTAGTTTGATAGGGGTTGCACTGAATCTGTAGATTGCTTTGACTAGTACAGTCATTTTCACAATGCTGATTCTTCCAATCCAAGAACATGGTATATCTCTCCATCTGTGTGTATAATGTTTAATTTCTTTCATCAGTGTCTTATAGTTTTCTGCATACAGGTCTTTTGTCTCCTTAGGTAGGTTTTTTCCTAGGTATTTTATTCTTTTTGTTGTAACGGTAAATGGGAGTGTTTCCTTAATTTCTCTTTCAGATTTTTCATCATTAGTGTATAGGAATGCAAGAGATTTCTGTGCACTAATTTTGTATCCTGCTACTTTACCAAATTTATTGATTAGCTCTAGTAGTTTTCTGGTAGCATCTTTAGGGTTCTCTATGTAGAGTATCATGTCATCTGCAAAGAGTGACAGCTTTACTTCTTCTTTTCTGATTTAGATTCCTTTTATTTCTTTTTCTTCTCTGATTGCTGTGGCTAAAACTTCCAAAACTATATTGAATAATAGTGGTGAGAGTGGGCATCCTTGTCTTGTTCCTGACCGTACTGGAAATGGTTTCAGTTTTTCACCATTGAGAATGATGTTGGCTGTGGGTTTGTCATATATGGCCTTTATTATGTTGAGGTAAGTTCCCTTTATGCCTACTTTCTGGAGGGTTTTTATCATAAATGAGTGTTGAATTCTGTTGAAAGCTTTTTCTGCATCTACTGAAATGGTTTTTCTCCTTCAATATGTTATTGTGGTTTATCACATTGATTCATTTGTGTATACTGAAGAATCCTTGCATTCCCAGGATAAATCCCACTTGATCATAGTGCATCATCCTTTTAATGTGCTGTTGGATTCTGTTTGCTAGTATTTTGTTGAGGATTTTTGCATCTATGTTCATCAGTGATATTGGCCTGTAGTTTTCTTTCTTTGTGACATCCTTGTCTGGTTTTGGTATCAAGGTGATGGTGGCCTCGTAGAATGAGTTTGGGAGTGCTCCTCCCTCTGCTATATTTTGGAAGAGTTTGAGAAGGATAGGTGTTAGCTCTTCTCTAAATGTTTGATAGAATTCACCTGTGAAGCTATCTGGTCCTGGGCTTTTGCTTGTTGGAAGATTTTTTTTTTTTTTTTATTTTACAAATTTAATCAGTTATACATATACATATGTTCCCATATCCCCTCCCTTTTGCGTCTCCCTCCCACCCTCCCTATCCCACCCCTCCAGGCGGTCACAAAGCACCGAGCTGATCTCCCTGTGCTATGCAGCTGCTTCCCACTAGCTATCTACCTTACATTTGGTAGTGTATATATGTCCATGCCGCTCTTTCACTTTGTCACAGCTTACCCTTCCCCCTTCCCATATACTCAAGTCCATGCTCTAGTAGGTCTGTGTCTTTATTCCTGTCTTACCCCTATGTTCTTGATGACATTTTTTTCTTAAATTCCATATATATGTGTCAGCATACAGTATTTGTCTTTCTCTTTCTGACTTACTTCACTCTGTATGACAGACTCTAGGTCCATCCACCTCATTACAAATAGCTCAATTTCATTTCTTTTTATGGCTGAGTAATATTCCATTGTATATATGTGCCACATCTTCTTTATCCATTCATCCGATGATGGACACTTAGGTTGTTTCCATCTCCGGGCTATTGTAAATAGGGCTGCTATGAACATTTTGGTACATGTCTCTTTTTGAATTATGGTTTTCTCAGGGTATATGCCCAGTAGTGGGATTGCTGGGTCATATGGTAGTTCTATTTGTAGTTTTTTAAGGAACCTCCATACTGTTCTCCATAGTGGCTGTACCAATTCACATTCCCACCAGCAGTGCAAGAGTGTTCCCTTTTTTCCACACCCTCTCCAGCATTTATTGTTTGTAGATTTTTTGATGATGGCCATTCTGACTGGTGTGAGATGATATCTCATTGTAGTTTTGATTTGCATTTCTCTAATGAGTAAAGATGTTGAGCATCCTTTCATGTGTTTGTTGGCTGTCTGTATATCTTCTGTGGAGAAATGTCTATTTAGGTCTTCTGCCCATTTTTGGATTGGGTTGTTTGTTTTTTTGCTATTGAGCTGCATGAGCTGCTTATAAATTTTGGAGATTAATCCTTTGTCAGTTGCTTCATTTGCAAATATTTTCTCCCATTCTGAGGGTTGTCTTTTGGTCTTGTTTATGGTTTCCTTTGCTGTGCAAAAGCTTTGAAGTTTCATTAGGTCCCATGTGTTTATTTTTGTCTTTATTTCCATTTCTCTAGGAGGTGGGTCAAAAAGGATCTTGCTGTGATTTATGTCATAGAGTGTTCTGCCTATGTTTTCCTCTAGGAGTTTGATAGTGTCTGGCCTTACATTTAGGTCTTTAATCCATTTTGAGCTAATTTTTGTGTATGGTGTTAGGGAGTGATCTAATCTCATACTTTTACATGTCCCTGTCCAGTTTTCCCAGCACCACTTATTGAAGAGACTGTCCTTTCTCCACTGTACATTCCTGCCTCCTTTATCAAAGATAAGGTGACCATATGTCCGTGGGTTTATCTCTGGGCTTTCTATCCTGTTCCATTGATCTATCTTTCTGTTTTTGTGCCAGTACCATACTGTCTTGATTACTGTAGCTTTGTAGTATAGTCTGAAGTCAGGGAGCCTGATTCCTCCAGCTCCATTTTTCGTTCTCAAGATTGCTTTGGCTATTCGGGGTCTTTTGTGTTTCCATACAAATTGTGAAATTTTTTGTTCTAGTTCTGTGAAAAATGCCATTGGTAGTTTGATAGGTATTGCATTGAATCTGTAGATTGCTTTGGGTAGTAGAGTCATTTTCACAATGTTGATTCTTCCAATCCAAGAACATGGTACATCTCTCCATCTATTTGTATCATCTTTAATTTCTTTCATCAGTGTCTTATAATTTTCTGCATACAGGTCTTTTGTCTCCTTAGGTAGGTTTATTCCTAGATATTTTATTCTTTTTGTTGCAATGGTAAATGGGAGTGTTTCCTTGATTTCACTTTCAGATTTTTCATCATTAGTATATAGGAATGCCAGAGATTTCTGTGCATTAATTTTGTATCCTGCAACTTTACCAAATTCATTGATTAGCTCTAGTAGTTTTCTGGTAGCATCTTTAGGATTCTCTATGTATAGTATCATGTCATCTGCAAACAGTGACAGCTTTACTTCTTCTTTTCCCATTTGGATTCCTTTTATTTCCTTTTCTTCTCTGATTGCTGTGGCTAAAACTTCCAAAACTATGTTGAATAAGAGTGGTGAGAGTGGGCAACCTTGTCTTGTTCCTGATCTTAGTGGAAATGGTTTCAGTTTTTCACCATTGAGGACGATGCTGGCTGTGGGTTTGTCATATATGGCCTTTATTATGTTGAGGAAAGTTCCCTCTATGCCTACTTTCTGCAGGGTTTTTATCATAAATGGGTGTTGAATTTTGTCAAAAGCTTTCTCTGCATCTATTGAGATGATCATATGGTTTTTCTCCTTCAACTTGTTAATATGGTGTATCACATTGATTGATTTGCGTATATTGAAGAATCCTTGCATTCCTGGAATAAACCCCACTTGATCATGGTGTATGATCCTTTTAATGTGCTGTTGGATTCTGTTTGCTAGTATTTTGTTGAGGATTTTTGCATCTATGTTCATCAGTGATATTGGCCTGTAGTTTTCTTTCTTTGTGACATCCTTGTCTGGTTTTGGTATCAAGGTGATGGTGGCCTCGTAGAATGAGTTTGGGAGTGTTCCTCCCTCTGCTATATTTTGGAAGAGTTTGAGAAGGATAGGTGTTAGCTCTTCTCTAAATGCTTGATAGAATTCGCCTGTGAAGCCATCTGGTCCTGGGCTTTTGTTTGTTGGAAGATTTTTAATCACAGTTTCAATTTCAGTGCTTGTGATTGGTCTATTCATATTTTCTATTTCTTCCTGATTCAGTCTTGGCAGGTTGTGCATTTCTAAGAATTTGTCCATTTCTTCCAGGTTGTCCATTTTATTGGCATAGAGTTGCTTATAGTAATCTCTCATGATCTTTTGTATTTCTGCAGTGTCAGTTGTTACTTCTCCTTTTTCATTTCTAATTCTATTGATTTGAGTCTTCTCCCTTTTTTTCTTGATGAGTCTGGCTAATGGTTTATCAATTTTGTTTATCTTCTCAAAGAACCAGCTTTTAGTTTTATTGATCTTTGCTATCGTTTCCTTCATTTCTTTTTCATTTATTTCTGATCTGATTTTTATGATTTCTTTCCTTCTGCTAACTTTGGGATGTTTTTGTTCTTCTTTCTCTAATTGCTTTAGGTGCAAGGTTAGGTTGTTTATTCGAGATATTTCCTGTTTCTTAAGGTGGGATTGTATTGCCATAAACTTCCCTCTTAGAACTGCTTTTGCTGCATCCCATAGGTTTTGGGTCGTCGTGTCTCCATTGTCATTTGTTTCTAGGTATTTTTTAATTTCCTCTTTGATTTCTTCAGTGATCACTTCGTTATTAAGTAGTGTATTGTTTAGCCTCCATGTGTTTGTATGTTTTACAGCTCTTTTCCTGTAATTGATATCTAGTCTCATAGCATTGTGGTCGGAAAAGATACTTGATACAATTTCAATTTTCTTAAATTTACCAAGGCTTGATTTGTGACCCAAGATATGATCTATCCTGGAGAATGTTCCATGAGCACTTGAGAAAAATGTGTATTCTGTTGTTTTTGGATGGAATGTCCTATAAATATCAATTAAGTCCATCTTGTTTAATGTATCATTTAAAGCTTGTGTTTCCTTATTTATTTTCATTTTGGATGACCTGTCCATTGGTGAAAGTGGGGTGTTAAAGTCCCCTACTATGATTGTGTTACTGTCGATTTCTCCTTTTATGGCTGTTAATAATTCCCTTATGTATTGAGGTGCTCCTATGTTTGGTGCATAAATATTTACAATTGTTATATCTTCTTCTTGGATTGATCCCTTGATCATTATGTAGTGTCCTTTTTTGTCTCTTCTAGTAGTCTTTATTTTAAAGTCTATTTTGTCTGATATGAGAATTGCTACTCCAGCTTTCTTTTGGTTTCCATTTGCATGGAATATCTTTTTCCATCCCCTTACTTTCAGTCTGTATGTATCTCTAGGTCTGAAGTGGGTCTCTTGTAGACAGCATATATATGGGTCTTGTTTTTGTATCCATTCAGCCAGTCTGTGTCTTTTGGTGGGAGCATTTAGTCCATTTACATTTAAGGTAATTATTGATATGTATGTTCCTATTCCCATTTTCTTAATTGTTTTGGGTTCGTTATTGTAGTTCTTTTCCTTCTGTTGTGTTTCTTGCCTAGAGAAGTTCCTTTAGCATTTGTTGTAAAGCTGGTTTGGTGGTGCTGAACTCTCTCAGGTTTTGCTTGTCTGTAAAGGTTTTAATTTCTCCATCAAATCTGAATGAGATCCTTGCTGGGTAGAGTAATCTTGGTTGCAGGTTTTTCTCCTTCATCACTTTAAGTATGTCCTGCCACTCCCTTCTGGCTTGTAGAGTTTCTGCTGAGAGATCAGCTGTTAACCTGATTGGGATTCCCTTGTGTGTTATTTGTTGTTTTTGCCTTGCTGCTTTTAATATGATTTCTTTGTGTTTAATTTTTGACAGTTTGATTAATATGTGTCTTGGTGTATTTCTCCTTGGATTTATTCTGTATGGGACTCTCTGTGCCTCCTGGACTTGATTAACTATTTCCTTTCCCATATTAGGGAAGTTTTCAGCTATAATCTCTTCAAATATTTTCTCAGTCCCTTTCTTTTTCTCTTCTTCTTCTGGAACCCCTATAATTCGAATGTTGGTGCGTTTAATGTTGTCCCAGAGGTCTCTGAGACTGTCCTCTGTTCTTTTCATTCTTTTTTCTTTATTTTGCTGTACAGCAGTTATTTCCACTATTTTATCTTCCACCTCACTTATCCGTTCTTCTGCCTCAGTTATTCTGCTATTGATCCCATCTAGAGTATTTTTTATTTCATTTATTGTGTGTTTAATCGATGCTTGATTCGTCTTTAGTTCTTCTAGGTCCTTGTTAACTGTTTCTTGCATTTTGTCTATTCTATTTCCAAGATTTTGGATCATCTTTACCATCATTATTCTGAATTCTTTTTCAGATAGACTGCCTATTACCTCTTCATTTGTTAGGTCTGGTGGGTTTTTATCTTGCTCCTTCTCCTGCTGTGTGTTTTTCTGTCTTCTCATTTTGCTTATGTTACTGTGTTTGGGGTCTCCTCTTTGCAGGCTGCAGGTTCGTAGTTCCCTTTGTTTTTGGTGTCTGTCCCCAGTGGCTAAGGTTGGTTTAGTGGGTTGTGTAGGCTTCTTGGTGGAGGGGACTACTGCCTGTGTTCTGGTGGATGAGGCTGGATCTTGTCTTTCTGGTGGGCAGGTCCACGTCTGGTGGTGTGTTTTGGGGTGTTTGCGGACTTTTTATGATTTGAGGCAGCCTCTCTGTTAATGGGTGGTGTTGTGTTCCTGTCTTGCTAGTTGTTTGGCATAGGGTGTCCAGCACTGTAGCTTGCTGGTCGTTGAGTGAAGCTGGGTGCTGGTGTTGAGATGGAGATCTCTGGAAGATTTTCGCTGTTTGATATTATGTGGAGCTGGGAGGTCTCTTGTGGACCAGTGTCCTGAAGTTCGCTCTCCCACCTCAGAGGCACAGCACTGACTCCTGGCTCCTCAATTTGGGATGATTTGTTGTCTATTCATGTATTCCACAGATGCAGGGTACATGAAGTTGATTGTGGAGCTTTAATCCGCTGCTTCTGAGGCTGCTGGGAGAGGTTTCCCTTTCTCTTCTTTGTTCTCACAGCTCCTGGGTCTCAGCTTTGGATTTGGCCCCGCCTCTGCGTGTAGGTCGCCGGAGGGCGTCTGTTCTTCGCTCAGACAGGACAGGGTTAAAGGAGCAGCCTCTTCGGGGACTCTGGCTCACTCAGGCCGGGCGGGAGGGAGGGGCACGGAGTGCGGGGCGAGCCTTTTGGGAGGTCTGGGGTCTTCTGCCAGCGTTCAGTAGGTGTTCTGTAGGAGTTGTTGCACGTGTAGCTGTATTTCTGGTGTATCTGTGGGGAGGAAGGTGATCTCCGCGTCTTACTCTTCCGCCATCTTACCCGGAAGTCCCTTGTTGGAAGATTTTTAATCACAGTTTCAATTTCAGTGCTTGTGATTGGTCTGTTTATATTTTCTATTTCTTCTTGGTTCAGTCTCGGAAGATTGTGCTTTTCTAAGAATTTGTCCATTTCTTCCAGGTTGTCCATTTTATTGGCATCTAGTTGCTTGTAGTAATCTCTCATGATCCTTTGTATTTCTGCAGTGTCAGTTTTTACTTCTCCTCTTTCATTTCTAATTCTATTGATTTGAGTCTTCTCCCTCTTTTTCTTGATGAGTCTGGCTAATGGTTTATCAATTTTTTTATCTTCTCAAAGAACCAGCTTTCAGTTTTATTGATCTCTGCTATCGTTTCTTTCATTTCTTTTTCATTTATTTCTGTTCTGATCTTTATGATTTCTTTCCCTTTGCTAACTTTGGGGGTTTTTTGTTCTTCTTTCTCTAATTGCTTTAGGTGTAAGGTTAGATTGTTTATTTGAGGTGCTTCTTGTTTCTTGAGGTAGGATTGTATTGCTATAAACTTCCCTCTTAGAAGGGAAGCTTTTGCTGCATCCCATAGGTTTTGGGTAGTCGGGTTTTCATTGTCATTTGTTTCTAGGTATTTTTTGATTTCCTCTTTGATTTCTTCAGTGATCTCTTGGTTATTTAGTAGTGTATGTTTAGCCTCCATGTGTTTGTATTTTTTACAGACTTTTTCCTGTAATTGATATCTCATCTCACAGTGTTGTGGCCGGAAAAGATACTTGATAAAATTTCAATTTTCTTAAATTTACCAAGGCTTGATTTGTGACCCAAGATATGATCTATCCTGATTGGGTTTTGGAGCTGGAATGGTCCAGGCCTCCAGAGTAGCTCTCCTGGAATACATGTGGTAGTGGAGGTGGCGTCCTGGACAGTCCGACCACCACTTAACTGAGGCTCTCTGAGGGTTTGCAGAATTGAAGACAGTGTCAAGTTCTCACCATGGCTTTCTCTGCTGCTGGGGCTGCCTTCTTACTCACTGTCCCTGTGCAGACCCCTAGATATCTCTTTTCTCAGCCACCTTCTTCCTAGCTAGTTAGTCTCTCACTTTCAGTGAGGCTTATCTTTTATTTTATTTATTTATTTATTTATTTTTGGTTGCATTGGGTCTTTGTTGCTGCGCACGGGCTTTCTCTAGTTGCAGTGAGTGGGGGCTACTCTTGTTGAAGTGCACAGGCCTCTCATTGCGGGGGCTTCTCTTGTTGCGGAACACGGGCTCTAGGTGCACGGGCTTCAGTAGTTGTGGCTTGCAGGCTCTAGAGTGCAGGTTCAGTAGTTGTGGCACACGGGCTTAGTTGCTCCACGGCATGTGGGATCTTCCCGGACCAGGGCTCGAACCTGTGTCCCCTGCATTGGCAGGCAGATTCTTAATGACTGTGCCACCAGGGAAGCCCGAGGCTCATTTTTTTTTTTTTTTTCTTTTTGCGGTATGCGGGCCTCTCACTGTTGTGGCCTCTCCCGTTTCAGAGCACAGGCTCCGGATGCGCAGGCCCAGCGGCCATGGCTCACGGGCCCAGCCGCTCCGCAGCATATGGGATCCTCCCAGACCGGGGCACGAACCCGTATCCCCTGCATCGGCAGGCGGACTCTTAACCACTGCGCCACCAGGGAGGCCCCCGAGGCTCATTTTTGTAAAAAAAAAAAAAGAAAACAAAAACAGAAAAGAAAATTCGTCCTCCTGTCTCTTCCTGATGTCCTCTGTCACTCCGGATCTTCTCAGGATAAACACCCAGTCTGTAATGCACTGTGGTTACCTCTGCTCCTACTTCGAGAGATGCCTTCTTGTTTCTTCTCAGAATGTTCCTGCTACCTCCTTGTCTCACATGAAACCTGGCTTTCTCCCTTGGCCACTCCCTTGAGTAGAAGCCACCTGTTTTCCCAGACTCGCCTACACACTCAGCCTTGCCCCCAAGAAAAGCATCCCCATTTGAAGCCTCTACCATTTGGCTAGATCACTTGTGTTGATCCTCTTTGCTGTTATCTACTCTGTCTCCTGGTTACACACTAACTTCTTGAGAACGTCTACACTGGCCTCAAGTCCTCCTCTCCACTCTGGTTTCTGTAACCATCCAGGGTAACTTCAGCATCTACAAGGGCAACCTATCCAGCACCCACTTTCCCAGGGCCACACCCCAAACCTTATCATCTATTCATGATCAGCTACAAAGTAATAACTTCTAAAATACTACCCTGTGACCACAATTTAAAAATTCACTGATTCAGAGACATTTTTGAGTGCTGGCTATACTCCAGGCAATGTTAGGTGCTGGTAGTATAGAAATGAAGTAAACTGCTCTTAGTTTGCTGTGCCAGCTCTGATGACTATGCCAAAACTTTCTGTCTCTTTAAAAAGCCGAATCTTATCCCTGACATTTTCACTCAGGAGATAATCGAGCTTCCAAACTTCTCAGAGAAAATGGACACTTGAGGGCAAATTATCTTCCTTTCCTGGCACTTCCCCCCTCCCCACCTCTCATATATGCATCCTTTCCTTCTGTCTCAGAGGAGGTGGGGTTCCTTCTTGTCCAAAGCTCTTTCCCCGACCCATGTTCCAGGTTCCATACTCTTAAGCCATTTTCCATACTTCTAGGATTTTGCTCTTTCAATGATCTCTCTCTCTCTTTTCCCTCTAAATTGTAACTTCTCCTCCACTGGTTCCTTCTCATCCTGCTGAAGAATCTCTTCTCCCCATAAGGACCCCTCTTGACCACCACCCCTACTAGCTATTTCCCATTAGCTCTTCCTTTAATTCCCTAAACCCCATAAAGAGGTCTGGCTCACCTTCTTCATTGTCAATTAATTCCATAACCCACTCACACCTGGCTTCCCCCAACTCTAATGCATGGATGTTTCTTTCACTGCTTTTCCCACTCTAACATGGCGCATGTTAACTACCAAAGCAAATGCTTTTCACTGTCACCTCACTTGCCACTCCTGCCTTCCTGGTGTCCCTCTCTCCTGGTTCTCATCTTTCCTCGCTGCTGCTTCTTCATCTCCATCTGTCTCCTGACTGCCACCAGCTGCCGCCATCCCCAGAGTTGTTTTCAGTCCTCTCATGTTACAGGCTCGTCCTGTGGCCATTCCCCCAGTCCCATGCTACATGGATCACAGATCTGCATCAACTAGGATGGCTCTCCCTAAGCTTCAGCCTCACATTTTTGGCTATTTATTGACTATCTCCACCTACTTATCACCTAAACACCTCAGACTCAATATATTCAAACTCATTGTCTTTCCCCTCAACTCTGGTCCCCCCACTTTTTAAAAAAAAATTTTTTTATACAGCAGGCTCTCATTAGTTATCTATTTTATACATATTAGTGTATGTATGTCAATCCCAATCCCCCAATTCATTGTCCCCTGCCTCCCGCTTTCCCCCCAGGTCCCTTCTTAAGTTTCCACTCTCTACTCAACTATCCCAGCCATGAATTACACAGCAATCTGCAACTCTCCCTTACTTCCTAAATCTGAGTGTTCACAAAGGCCTGCTGGTGAAGTAGTTCCACCGCGTCTGAAGTAGTTCTAGAATGTGTCCTTTCCTCCCCCTCCCTAGTTCCACTGTTTCAGTGCCTTATATTATCTTGCCCGGACTAGTTATCCCAAGCGGTTTTCCTACCCCTGGCTTCTTCCCACTTGAATTCATCCTCCACTCTGCCATCAGACCTATGGCATAAGTGAGATAATGTCACCGCTCTGTTTAGCATCCTTCCAAGGCTCTCCATGAGTAATAGGACATACTCTGAACTCCTTACATGCAAGGCTCTTCATCCTCAGGTACATTTTTTTCCCGCCTCATCTCCCATTACTCCCTTAACTCACATACCCTAAACATGCAACTTTATGAATTATTCCCAATCTTCTGAATGCACCTCATCAGTCCACAAGCACTCTGCTCTCTCTGGGACATCCTCTCCTGGTTATCTCCAAGGCATAGTTCTGTTAGCACTTGAAGACACAGCTCTAGGGCGTTTCTGTAAAACCCCACAGAAGGGGTTTTATACCCCTGTATTTTATGCCTCTCCACACAGGCTTGTATTACTGTATCTGCATATCCGCCTCCCGCACCGGAAGGCAAACTCCTAGTGCACCTCCCCATTTCTGTGGCCACCGCTCCCAACAGAGGGCTGCGTCTGTAGAAGGTCTGCAAATGTCTGAGTTGAATGGACACAAGGTTTTTCTCTTTGACAACAGGACCAAGTTTTTAACCTCTGCATGCCCTGACAGTTCTTAATAATAGTGCTACAGAGGCACAGCAGGTGAGGAATGCAATGGTTTCACAGGTAACTGCCCGGTGACAGAGTGGTTACAAGTGATGGTCTGTGAGTGGTGTGGGGCAGAGTACTTTTGCTTTTCACTGAATTTCTTGGTGGAGTATTTGTTTTTGTAGCCATGTTCATGTTTCTTTGATAAAAGTAAAAAAAAAAAAATTCTTTGGGTACTTCCTTGGTGGTCCAGAGATAAAGAATTTGCCTTCCAATGCAGGGAATGAATGCAGGTTTGATCCCTGGTTGGGGAACTAAGATTCCACATGCCACGGGGCAACTAAGCCCACGCGTCACAACTACTGAGCCCGGACGTCTCCACGAAGATCCCGCCTGCTGCAACTAAGACCCGACGCAGCCAATAAATAAATAAATAAATAAATAAATAAAAAGAAACAAAGAAAGAAAGAAGTCAAACGCTAAAAAAAAAAAAAAAAAAAGAAAAAATTCTTTGTTTGTTATGAATAATCTATCGATATGTCTACAAACTGCAAAGGACCATTTTCTGTGTGTTTGAAAGGACGGTCAAGTTCTGAGGGCTTAACTCCAAAGGGGCTGCATAATGAGCGTGTGCCGACGACCAGGGAGCAATCCTAGCGGGAGGCTGTACCTCCGGGGTCACTTGGCCAGCAGAGCCCTGCGCCTGAGAACAAAGCAGCAGCCCCGCAGAGAGAATAATGCATTTGCTTCGACAAGTCTGCTTATATATACAGATCATTCTTACCAATGCGTGTTCACACACGTGAGTATGTAGGTTTGTGTATATGACTTTTAAAAAAACATACAAAAAGACTTTAAGAAAATATCCTTTGGTTTCTTCTTTTTTTTAATTTTTTAATTTAATTTTATTTATTTATTTATGGCTGTGTTGGGTCTTCGTTTCTGTGCGAGGGCTTTCCCTAGTTGCGGCAAGTGGGGGCTACTCCTCATCGCGGTGCGCGGACCTCTCACTATCGCAGCCTCTCTTGTTGCGGAGCACAGGCTCCAGACGCACAGGCTCAGTAATTGCGGCTCATGGGGCTAGCTGCTCCATGGCATGTGGGATCTTCCCAGACCAGGGCTCGAACCCGTGTCCCCTGCATTGGCAGGCAGATTCTCAACCACTGCGCCACCAGGGAAGCCCCCTTTGGTTTCTTCTACTCCCCGACCTGGGCACAGTGTGGGGGGAGCAAGCCTTTGAAAGCTATTTCTCCCAGCTTAAGAAAACTAGAATTTTAATGTTAGGTTGAAGATTTTCACACACACACGCACACACATTTGGTTAAAGGAAGTGGGCCTGAATGCTGGGCAGCTTAGTGCAGAAAGGGTGCATCTGAGATTTCCACTGAGGACAGCTGTACCCTAGGGTCAGGTGGCACTGCCATGGACAGCAGCAGACCAAATGGTCATATCAGCCAGCACGAATCACAAGTAGAGTCTTTCAAAGGCCAGAGATGAAGATAAATCAATCCTTGCTAAAAACATCCGATGGCTTTGGGGCAGAAAGGCATATTTTGCTTTGCTATGTAATTTCCTCAGTCCTTAACTACAAAAGTATCAGAATTGAATTCTAGTGCTCATCCTAAATGGGAGCTGAGTCACAGGTACCTCAGTGCTGTGTCTGCAATCTCAAGTGGGTGACTCACGTCTGTAAAATTCTGAGAGAAAGTACCAACCGACCCGTTGCTTAGTCATCTTTCGCATGGATGCTGGGTTCATGAGCTCTGTAAACTATAATGAGCGATCTAGCCTTTTACCATCTCTTTATTCTTTTCTAAACAGTACAAATTACATCTCTAAAAATAACTTCATCTATGCAAGTGAGTCACTGCGACCTGACAAGCTTCCACAAGCTACCCAGCTAAACTGTAATATTTACTTGTGAAGGTACAAATCTTACTGTCATATTAGCCCCAAGATTTTTTTTTTTTTTAAGATCAAAATTTGGTAGACTTGGGGAAGGGAGGAGGGTTTCATCAAATGTTTTAAGGAAAACATGGTTTACTCCTAACCTTTGATATGGGCAGGGCTTTGGGGTGGAGGTGGGGGAAGAAATCCTCTGAAAGCTGTTTCTAACAGCTTATGAAAACCAGAATTTTAATATTTCAAGTTGAAGATTAATCAAAGACTCTGAACTTTTAGTAAGGGGTGCTTATTGGCTGTTGAAGGAGAAATATCAGTAATCTTATTTACTCTAAAATCCTGAACTGTGAATTTATGACATTTTTGACAAAAGACCCAGCCACACTAATAAATGCATATGTATTAGACATTAATCTTTATTGTCCCAGTAGCCGATTCCCTCACCGCGCCCTGGATTCTCCAGCCACTCAACTAAGCTTTGGTACTCCACCTGTTTGCTGGGTAGCTGTCCAACCCTCAGGCCTGCCTGGTGGTCTTTAGCTTGCTTGCCTTTCTGGGCCTGGCATTGGCAGCTCTCAGCAGCCCCACCCCAGGCCTGTTCCAGTTAGTCAATAAGTACAATGAATGTAACCTGAGGCAGGAGCAGGTTACCTGCAAGGAGCTTATACCTTCATAAATTAGGTAGCAATACTGAAATATCAAAGCACTGTTAATCTACGCTCTGGCTGAAGCCAGAAGACTGGAAGGGTTTCTTTCTCATCAGTGTTCGGTCAGGAATGAAATTACTGATACCTCTAAACCTAGGAAGTTTCCACTGCTGTTTCAGCTTCTCCTTTAAGAGATCAGACCACTTGGCCATAATTGGATGGCCACATGATCAGCCTCCCCCAGGGCACAGGGGTGTTTTAGAATAGAAAGATGATATCACTGGTCCATCTGAAAATTCCCCAGGAAATGGCCTACAAAGCCCACTGCATGGTTTTGACCTGGGCAGGGGCTGA
The DNA here is from genome assembly GCF_025265405.1 of Mesoplodon densirostris. Taxonomy (NCBI): domain Eukaryota; kingdom Metazoa; phylum Chordata; class Mammalia; order Artiodactyla; family Ziphiidae; genus Mesoplodon; species Mesoplodon densirostris. Next base: position 22,537,361 of record NC_082674.1, on the reverse strand, counting down.
GTCACATTAAATCCTTCCCATCTCCCGCTCACTTGACTTGTCCCAAGGAGGAGGCCAGCTGGAGTCACCTGGCCTCTGCCCCTCACCCTGGGGAGCAGCTGCCCCCTAAAGGGGTACCAACTGCAGCCTGTTGGGTCTGGTCCTTTCTGCTCGGACTTCACTAATTCAGCCTCAGTCCCAGGCACCTGCCGTGGCCTGAGCACAACCTGCAGGAGCTGTCGCTCACGTCTACGCCCCACGGTGGGCTCTGCCGCGCTCTGGTTTCCCTCAGGACGCAGTGTCCCGTTGTCTCCCTGTCATTCTCGAAAGTTTGATGCTACTCAACCTCCCCAAGCCTCTTTCCTCACTTGCAAACTGGGGAGAATAACTATCTACCTCTCAGGGTTGAGATGACGAAAAGACACTTGTAAAGGAAAGTGCTTTATAGGCTGCAAGTGTGCTCTGAGCACCGCACCCTCCCAGCTCAGTGCGGGGCGGGGGGGGGTGTCCCTGGGCTCCTGCCAAGTGCCTAACGCCGTGGGGGGCACTGCACATAAGAATAACATAATTGAAAAGATCAATTAGCCCTAGCAATCCTGGACCTTGGCAAGCAAATTAACGGGAATACTGAAGCAAATACGCACGACAGTTAAAGAACCATTCAATATAATACACGTTAAAGTCTCACAATTACGTTAATCCGATTGAGATGGAGGTGATCAGGTTAGAAAACTGGAGATAGGTTTTAAGAAATGGTGCAAGAAGGGCCTCCCTGGTGGCGCAGTGGTTGAGAGTCCGCCTGCCGATGCAGGGGATACGGGTTCGTGCCCCGGTCTGGGAGGATCCCATATGCCGCGGAGCGGCTGGGCCCGTGAGCCATGGCCGCTGGGCCTGCGCGTCCGGAGCCTGTGCTCCGCAACGGGGGAGGCCACAACAGTGAGAGGCCCGCGTACCGAAAAAGAAAAAAAAAAAAAAAAAAAAAAAAGAAATGGTGCAAGAAATATGTGGAGGTCAAGGAGAGACAGCAAAGAGGCCAAAGTTGAGTGAGAGAGAAAGCCCGGTGGGCAAGAGGAGCCTTGTCCTGAGAGAGGCCGCCGGGCACTTCCGAGCAGAGGAGAAACACAATGGAAGTGGTGTTTCAAGACGACTAACTTGGTGGCAGGGCACAGGAGCAACAAGCCAACCAGCTGCCAAGAAACAATCCAGGAGTGAGGTGATTGGCTCTAAACTGGGGTGGAGGCAGGGGAGCGGCAAACAGGGATAAGTAGCACCTGCATTTCCAGAGCACGTGAGGGTTTCCAGTTGGCTTTCATGTTATTTAATCTCCACAAAACCCTGTGAAGTCGGCAGAATAAACAACCATACCATTTCACAGGTGAGGAGACAGTCTCAGGGCCAGTGTATGGTGAGGCTGGAAACTCAACCCAGGTTTTCTGACTGTGAGCGCGTGTTCCTTCTACTATGTGCGTGGTTCTCAAGACTAGCTACGCATCAGGCTTACCCAGGAAGCTGGTTTTAAAATATGCAAGTTCAGCAACGCCCGCCCCCTGTCCCACCCATTCTGGATTCTGATTCAGTAATAGAGGGGGGTGGGGAGAGGAGAGAGGCAGGGAGGTAGGTGTCCAGGTGTCGGGCTTTTTCAAGGCTTTGAGGAGTCCTGATGTAGGATCGGGGCTGGAACCTTGTGGGACCCAAGTGGACAAAGGGGGTACAAGAAGAGGAGCAATTACCCTCCATTCCAAGATCTGGAGCCTCAGTTCGTGGAGTCTGGTCCTACCATTAAATGCTGGGTGAAGCAGAAGCTGTTCAATCCAGGGAATATGGTAAAAACTGTCTCCTAGCCTGGGATGCTGTTTCAGCTCCATGTGTCTGTCTTAGCTCTTATCTTTTATCTCCACCAGCCAGAGTAAAAAGAGTTCTGTGGATTCCAGGAAACTGGCGGAGAGCAGTGGCTGTGAAGACCACCTCCTGTGTTGGAGGGCTCCGCACTCTCCTAGGTCTGAGTGAGCACGGGTGCTGCTGGGCCCCAGCCTCCCCATCTCCTATCGCTCTTCACTCCACCTGCTACTTCAGCCCTGTCAGTTCCCAGTTACATGGGGTCTTAGGGAAGCCTTCTCCAGCTTCCTCAGAACCTTCTCCAGTTCCACAGGACTCTGGAAATCCCTACCCTGCTGTGGGCTTTCTTGGTCTCACAGACTTCCCTGCTAGACACTGAGCAACTTGCTGGCAGGCACTGTCTGGCACCAGCTTGTTTTTCTGACACGGCAGAGGCTCAGTGACTATTGGTTTATCTTGTGTGGTAACCTCTGAATCTGAGACTAACTGAATAAACTTCTGTCCAGTTCTCAGCTTTCTGTTCCACCCCACCACGCTTTGGAGCAAATATGAACTTCTATGAAGGCACACGTTCACTAGACTGTTCTGACTTACACTGAGGTTAGAATCCCAGAGTTGGGCCATGTCGGCCTTCCCCTTATTTTGTGCCTTTGTCCAAGCAATAGGTTGCCCCTTTTATTATATGGGGTTCATCCTCCACTCTATTTCCCTCCCGGAAGCTACAGGCTTTAAGAGATTTTGCCTTAATAATCATTTCCCCATGAAATAGCCACATTACTAAACCAAATTGACACAATTTCAAACCAAAGCAAAAAACTTAGTATTTCATTTATCCATGATACAACTTTATCACGGATAAGTGTTTGACTTCTATTAGGCTTTTTGAATTACAGCTCTGAACATAGTTCGGTCATGGACCGCCATTGCTGCTTTTGTGAATAGTTAAACTGGAATAAATACTAGAAAGAACCTCTTATCTCCTGTTTATCATACCCCACCTTCAAAGTAGAATCTTAAAACCTTTTGGATGCTTTCCCAAAAGAATTCTCCCAATTCTCTACCAGCTAATATTAACTCTCCCTTCTCCTCTCCTCTTAAAAGGTATTTGTACCCACTGTATCTGTACTTTCTACAAACATGCCAACCAAAAGTTAATGCCCTTAACAGTAGAAACCACCTCTAAAATCTACCATGTGCCTAGAACTAAATGAGCAATCATTTGAAATTATTAAATGTTACTAATTAGCATAAATTTCATAAGCTGAGGGTAATTACCAAGCTTAAGCACACATCTATGAAACTTCAAAATCCATGTTAAACTTGCCAATTTCAAATTGATAGGCAGAGTCTTCCAATGTTACATTGTACAGTTAACCTTCCTGGTTGGCCCTTTCCCTTTTAACTAATGGCTCTATAAAGGATGAATGTGGGGGTGATACCTGCTTTCTGTATGTATCTAAAATCTTTCCCAGTATTATGGTATTGCTTGAGTTTCTATATGTTAATGGAACCCTTACTGTAAAGAGCATGGACATTTACCATACTGCCAAAAGCAATGTATGGATTCAATGTAATTCCTATCAAAATCCCAATGGCATCCTTTACAGAAATTTTAAAATCCTAAAATTCATATGACACCACAAAAGACCCCAAATAGCCAAAGCAATCTTGAGCCAGAAGGACAGACCTAGAGGCATCATACTTCTTGATTACAAAATATATCACACAGCTACAGTAATCAAAACAGTATGGTACTGGCATAAAAACAGACACATAGACCAATGGAGCAGAATAGAGAGCCCAGAAATAAATCTACACATTTACAGTCAACTGATCTTTGACAAGATTACCAAGAACACACAATGGAGAAAGGATAGTCTCGTCAATAAATGATGTTCAGAAAACTGGATATCCACATGCAGAGGAATGAAACTGGACACTTATCTCACAATAAAAAATCAACTCAAAATGGACTGAAGACTTGAACATAAGACCCCAAACTATAAAACTACTAGAGGAAAATATAGAGAAAAAGCTTCTTGACATTGGTCTGGGTAAAGATTTCTTGGATATAATACCGAAAGCACAGGTAACAAAAGCAAAAATTGACAAATGGGATTGTATCAAACTAAAAAGTTACTGCACAGCACAGGAAACAATCAACGGAGTGAAAAGACAACCTATGCGATGGAAGAAAATATTTGCAAACCATATATCCGATAAGGGGTTAATATCCAAAATATTTACGAAACTCATACTCAATAGCAAAAAACCAAGTAACCCAATTAAAAATCAGGCAAAGGACCTGAATAGACATTTCTCAAAAGTAGAAACACAAAGGGCCAACAGGTGCTCAACATCACTAATCATCAGAACCACAATGAGATATCACCTCACGCTGTTAGAATGGCTCTTAGCAGAAAGACAAAAGATAACAAATGTTACCAAGGATATGGAGAAAAGGAAACAACTGATGGGAATGTAAACTGGTTCACTAATTATGAAAAATAGTATAGACATTCCTCAATAAATTAAAAATAGAACTACCATATAATCCAGCAATCTCACTTCTGGGTATACATCCATGGAAATGAAATCAGTATCTTGAAGAGATATCTGCATTCCCATATTCACTGTAGCATTATTCACAAGAGCCAAGATACGAAAACAACCTACATGTCCATTGACGGATGAATGGATCAAGGTAATGTGGTTTACATAGACAATGGAGTATTAATCAGCCTTAAAAAAGAAGGAAATTGGGCTTCCCTGGTGGTGCAGTGGTTGATAATCTGCCTGCTAATGCAGGGGACACGGGTTCGAGCTCTGGTCTGGGAGGATCCCACATGCTGCGGAGCAACTAGGCCCATGAGCCACAACTACTGAGCCTGCGCGTCTGGAGCCTGTGCTCCGCAAAAAGAGAGGCCGCGATAGTGAGAGGCCCGTGCACCACGATGAAGAGTGGCCCCCTCCTGCCACAACTAGAGAAAGCCCTTGCACAGAAACGAAGACCCAACACAGCAAAAATAAATTAATAAACTCCTACCCCCAACATCTTCTTTAAAAAAAAGGAAATCTTACTATTTGTGACCAAAATGGATAAACCTGGAGGGTACTGTGCTGTGTGAAATAAGTCAGACACAGAAAGACAAATATTGCATGATCTCACTTTTATGTGGAATCTTATAGTCAAACTCTTGGAAACAGAGAGTAGGACGGTGGTTGCCAGAGTTGTGGGGGAGGAAGAAATGGGGAGATGTTGGTCCAAGGGTACCAAGTTTCAGTTATGCCAGATGGATAAGTTCTGGAAATCTAATGTACAGCATGGTGACTGCAGTTAACAACACTGCATTGTATACTTGAAATCTGCTAAGAGAGTAGATCTTAAATGTTGTTACCACACACAAAAATAAGAAAAGGAAAAAAACCAGGTGAATATGTGAAGTGATACATATGTGAATTTGCTTGATGGTGTTGACCATTTCACAGTATATAATATATCATAACATCTAGCTGTACACCTTAAATATATACCATTTTTATTTGTCAATTATACCTCAAAAAAGCTGAAAAAAAGAGTGGCGTGGATATTTAAGAGCCTTTTTTCCTTCACAATACGTTGACAGGTTGATCTCTCAGAATTTCTTTCTTTGAACAAGAACACCAGGAACTATTTGAAGACTGGCTGAGTCACGTCCCTGCAGCTGGAGGCACAGTGGTGCCCGTGAGGGCCCATGTTGTGAGGAGAGGAGGTTATGTTGGTTCACTCCCTGGGCGGGCGAGACCTTGAAGGAACAATGTCCCTGATGCAGCAGGAAGTAGCCCTAGTGGCAGGTGGTGGCTCTGGTCCAGCTTGAGGCCCAACCAAATCAAACACACCCAACCACGCTGCATTTACAAAAACCTCTTCTATTTGAATGAGAGGTGAAAACTCTAAGACTCTGGTCTGCGTTCTTCTGAAGAATTCCATACATGTGAAGCAGCTGCCTCCCTTTATCTCCGACACTGTCAAACAAGTAAAGCATTCCACAGAGCTTTAGCTGTGTGTTCATGGACGGCTATCATCTTCTAAATCGGGAAAACCAAATGAGACGCTCTACATCCTCTTTGTCTCCAAGGCTCTGGCACATAATCTGTATATGTCAACTTGGTGTTCACGTACCCCCTGCATAACTGACGCCCGCATCCCAGGCAAACAGGGCAAGATCATATCATTGTAAGAATCAAGAAATAATAGCATTACATCATTGTGTGAGTAAGATGAGGCAAGGCAGAGCTGAAAGGGCTCAGCGTTTGAATTTAAACATTTGGGACCTGATTTAATCATTCTGCATTTACCACCTGTGGGGTCTTAGGCACGTTACTAAACCTCTCTGCTTTCTACCTTTCCATTTGGAGAATGGCAATCGTGATTTTTATCTGGCAGGATCGTTGTAAGGATTATGACACAATGCACATAAAGTATCTAACACAGTGATAGTCTCACAGTGAGTGGTCTTTAAATGACAACTATTAGTGTGATGTGGATTGAGGGCCCAGATACTTTCTCTTCCAAAGAAACAGCAGAAGATATCAACAGACTGAAGGAAGAATCTTGCCATCGGGGTGAACAGGACTCCTGGTTCAGGAGTGAGAAGATGAAGGTGGTTTCCAGTTTAGGTTCAATCAAATCCATGACCAATAGCAGCAGTGGCCAAAACCCTCTCCAAAGCATAAAGCCCACGAAGTGGCAACACGGGTACCAGACATCAGCATTAAATGGGCTTGTTCTTAGATCTGGTCCTTTCTGAAGAGACAATTTTAATATAGTTTTCTGGAGCAGTGGGCTATACTGATGATTTTCTAATTTTAAGTTCCTTGAGGGAAGGACCATATCTTATCTGTGTACCTGATATACTGCCTGGCTCAAGATGGGGCTTCAAAAAATAATTTTTAATTGAATTAAAGTAGTGGCCTTAACCCTGTTTTCCAGGCCAGAGTAGAGAAAAATAGCGCATGTACTATAAACAATGCCAAGGCAATATTCCTTCCAGCATCTTCATAATATGTATGTTAGCCAAGTACTGCTAAGTACTATTAGTCAAGTACTGTTAGAGCCTCTGATGTGCTCTTCAGTGTAAAAAAAACAAGAACAAAATCCAAAATATCTTCAGATTACTTTTATTGAACAGTCTGGGTTTGTTTTTACTCTTTCTACAGCCCATGTTCATATCTGTAGCCTCCCTTTTATGGGCTCTGAAGCTATAAATCTTAAAGAAGACAGATAAGGTAGGCACCTTGTTAAACAAAATCCCCACCAATATGACAAACATTCAAACAGGAGTGGCCTGCCTTTATCTCGTCGCCACCCAGTTTTGACGGAGTCTGTTTCCCTTTTACAAAGGGTTTGCTGTCTGAGAAGTGAACATTTTACCCAGGAGACCAAAAGTCACTCCCCAGCAAGGTATTTCCCAAAGGAGTTGTACTGTCTGTTCCAGAGTGCGTGCTGCGGCTGCTGAACTAACTCTCCAGGCTGCCCTGAATGCCTTGATTTTTATCTATGGTTAGAGGGATTGCGTTTTCTGATAACCTCAGTCCACTCCCCTGAAAACGTGGGTATGTATCCATATGCTGACTCATTCTGGGTGCAGAGAGCACAGAATCCCCTACAGAGGGTGGAGACTGCAGAGGCTGAAACTTCGGAGGAGGAGGAGAAGGCGGAAGGGGGTGGGATGGAGAGAACAGCAACCCAGAGGGCTGGATTGATTATTTACAAGCTAGTTTGCCAGCAGCCAGATAAGGGATGGATCCTGGCTGGTGACTGTTACCGTGCTGCTTCTTTTAGGTCTTTCACTTAATGATAAAGAAGATTTGATGTGTTTATTAAGTCATTTGGTTGCCCTGGAAGTTGGACCTGTGCCTGTGGTGATAACTGTCTAGCAATGACTCCTGTTTGTTAACAAGCCTCAGCTTTTGTTTGCCGAAATGTGGGATTTAGTTGCATCTTTGTAGGTAGGAGATACTTTTAAAGGGACGGTTTTTAGGAAATTTAGATACATAGAGCTTGCCTTTCACTGGGAAGGATCACAGTATAGCTTTGCGGGATTTCTCTGCAAGGAATAATCCCCTCGGCACACATCAAGTCACACTACACACTGAGAGTATGAAGACCACTGATCTGTACAGGAGAACCAGACAGGATTCTGATCAGGGCACTGGGGCTGATCAAAACCATGGCGGCCAACAACGTTTGTGATCTCAGGGGGACTCAGCCCCAAAGTGAGTCACTTTCACAGCATGAGGAACACCAACTGATAGTCACCTTTTCAAGTGATGGGTCTGCTCCTTGTCACATTCTTAGAACTAATAAAGATTTACTTGTATTACTACTAATGACAGTGTTCCAGTTCTTTTTAAAAATTACTATGCAATGTTTGATACATGTCAAAGAATACGTGTAATGCACATTTAACAGTGAAAAAATAGAATGTGAATGAATCCACACTCCCCTCTCTGAACAAAGACACTACCCACAGGTCGAAGCCCCTTGTGTGCTCCCTCTTCCACTCGATCCCCCTGCCTCTCTCCCCAGAGATAACCACTATCCTCAAATATCTCTTTGCCATTCTTTTGTTTTTTAAAAACATGGTTTTAATGCCTATTTCTGTATCCCTAAATAATATTTTATCTGGTTCTGCTTGTTTTTGAGCTTTTTATATATAAATTCTATCACATACTATGTCTCCTGTGACTTGCTTCTTTCAGTCAACACTGGGTTTCTAAGATTTCATCTTTATTGTGTGCAGATATGGTTTTGTCATTTCCACAACGGTGTAATGTTCCATGGGGTGAGTTTAACACTTCATTTATCTACTCCCCCATTAGTTTGTACCACGACTAACAATGCCACCGTGACTATTCTTGTACACTTGCTCCTCAAACACTCTTCCTCCTGGGCAAAGTCAAACAAATTTCTCAGCCTTCCTGCAGTGAGGTAGAGTCACATGACTGAATTCTGACCCATGGACTGTGTACGGGAGGGATAAATGCCACTTCTAGACCTGGCCCCTACAACTCTGGACGTGCTGGTCTGAGGCAGAAGATGCAGTGGAGGATGCCAAGGCCCCAGGGAATGGTGCAGCCACTGAAGAGAAGCAGCCAGGTCCCAGGATGCCTGCATGAAGCAGAGCCCTTCCTCCCCAACTCCCTACCTAATGACCGTTGGTGAAGTGATAGCACAAAAAAAATAAACCTTTACTGTTGGCCACAGAGATGGGGGTTGCTTTGCTGTATGTTAGGCTTTCCTGACTACTACAACCTCCATTAAAATAGATTAGAGTGTGGGTATGTATGTAAGAAGGGGTCAGGTCAGGGCTCCGGGTGAGGAGAGAAGGAGGGAGGTGTGCCTATAAAATGGCACCTGGGATCCTTGGGGTGATGGAGACGTTGTGCGTCTTGGTTGTGTCACTTTCAATATCCTGGTTGTTGATAACGTACCACAGTTGTTCAAGATGTTACTGCCGCTGGAGGAAACTGGGTAAAGGGCACACGGGATTCCTCTGTGTTATCTGTTACGCTCCCATGTAAATGTACAATTATCTCAAAGGAAAAAGTTTTAAAAAAACTACGAAAGACGGTATGGTAAATACGGAGAAGTATTAACAAAAGGAGGAAGGCAATTTCTCCCTTGTTTTTGGAAAACAGATAAGTAAAGTGGCATTAGGTACAGAGGATGGCCCTGAGACCCAGGTGTGTGCCCCAATGCACCTGACTTTGCCCTTGGTTTCTTCACCTTAAAACAAGGACAATACCTGCCCTAAAACTTCATGGGGCTTGGGGAGATACAAATTACATGAGATGATAAATAGGAAAGTATTTGAAATATTGAAAAGTTTTATACAGGATGTTGAAGACACATTTCTAGTAACAACCTGGGAATGACAGAGCATAATGCAAATCCCACCTAAATTTTTAAGAGCTGGAAAGCTGAGGGCTCTGAGTCTTTGTGTTCACTCAGCAACCATGATTGAGGGGATGTTAGGGATTGCACATCCGTGGTAACAAGATAAAAGTACTTGTTCCAGGTGCAGACAGAGTGTGAAATATGCTACTTCTAATGTAAGAAAGAAAAGAATCAAGAATATGTATTTATATTTATTTTATACACATAAAGAAACTCTGCAAGCCGGAATTGAAAAACTAATAAAAGTGACAAGAAGAGGAACAGGGTGGTTTGAGCAGGGGTGAGGGTGAGACTTTTCATAGTGTGCATTTTTTTAAACTAGGTGAATATATTGCCTATTCAAACAATAAAATGCAAAATTTACGGGACATTCTTAGGGACGGTTCCTATATTGTGTGTGTGTGTGTGTGTGTGTGTGTGTGTGAGAGAGAGAGAGAGAGAGAGAGAGACAGACAGTTACTTTTGTTTTTCTCATGGCCTTACTTAGTCCCAGGAGGATGAAGTTTGCTGAGTGTTATCACTGCGGTGTGTATTTGTGTGTTCCCGTGTGTGTGTGTGTTAGTACAAGTCTGCATATGCCAGAGAATTTTGGACAAGGTCTTACCTCCTTCATGTCTCCCCACATGGGAAATACCCAGCAGTGATGGAGTGAGGACCACTAGTGCAGCAACCCCTGCTCTTCAATTTTCTGCCCCTTACCTTATTACTATGTTTAAGAACACCAACTGACTTAATTATATTATCACTTTACATGGGGAAACTGAGGCTGACCTAACTCACTTTACCAGACAAAATGAGATTAGAAATAGCAGCTGAGGTCTTTACTCCCACTTCTGCACTATAAGCACTAGTCAGTAACTCCTTGGCTCTTACATGGCTTAAAACGCAAATGCTCTCAGGGTACCGAAGTTAAACCCAGGTTGTTTCAAAGGACTTTCTAGTTGTTACAAGAATTAAATTTGAAAAGCTGAAATCAAGAAGCAGTTCTTTCTGATTGTGTTGGTTTTCTGCAGCCTCCACGATCTTGGCCATAATGGAAACAATGAACCATGTTGGAGTAAACCGTCTTTGAACCTTTGAGTGTAGAGTCTCTTTCTGTCTACTCTCTGCAGAGTCCACTAAGCCTGCAATCTTTGGCTGTTCACCTCCCAGAAGAATGGGTCTTTTGATGTATGCTGTCGTCTTGGTTGGAGGCCAACTGCGCATGCTTTCATCTTCTTGTAAACACAGTGTTCAAGCACTGTCCCATCGAAATGGGTTCTACCTTCTCATTGACTGACTGTGGTGGAATGATTTGAACTGAAGGTTTGGCCCACTCCATTCTTCCAACATAAAACAAAGGTTATGCCACTGGGAGATGCTTTGCTGAGACCACGATTCATTTCTGAGGTCTCAACCAAACACGAGCTGAAGGATTAACTTTGCAAATTCTTTTAATTTGCCTGACACAGGAGACAGTTTACAAAACATATGAGGTTTCCAGGCTACAGCCAAATGGAAAAATAAGAAATATTAGCATAGCCAAAGAGGTTTTAAAAGAAGACTGTTCATTGGGAGAAGCCTCGGGGAATCTGAGTACAGCAGACTGTGAGTTCCTTTAGAAAACGAACATGTCCCATTCAGCCCTATATCTTTAGTATTCAGTATGGTGCCTGTCACAAAGAATATGCTTAAACATTCATGGAGTTAGTTAAATGCAGCTGCCACCTGGGAGGACATAAAAAGACAAACCCCATTTCTACAAATGTTAGGGCCTAAAAAGCTAAATGAGACCCTATGTCTAACCTGACAGACTAACTGGAAAAATGCACAGAACTAAATTTGTATCTTTATTGGGAAACAAACTGAGGGGTGACAGTAGTTTAGGTCAGAGATTGCTGGGTGCCTGGCATTTAAAACGTGAATGTAGTCTGCTAATTCCCTCGCCTCATGGATAGATTGGTTTTGTAATTATCTTCACTAGACTCACCTGCATGCAAAGTTTGCTGATCACTGGCAGGTACTATGGTTTCCCTGGAGACAGGGAATCCTTAATCCACCTTTTCAACACTTGGGAGAGTTCAAAAGACTCACAGTACAGAGAGACAGATTCATAGTTCGGAGCATCAGAAGTAGCACTGGGAGAAGTAACTCATTTACAGAAAAGAACTAAGACTTAGGATTTGTACCCACCATGTACACTGGGGTAGGGACTCTCCTGATGATGTACATACCTAGAGTCTTTTAAGTGTTACACAAGTGGCAATACATATATACTATATTACGTATATAGTGTTATATAGTGTATGTACTGTGCTCCCCAGCCTCTTTCAAATCATAGCATGTACTCAGAAAGTGCTATGATTTTATGGCACTATGGGAAAAATTTATGAGGCTGGCAGAGGTCACTGACCATAGGGTCCAGCTTCTCCAAGGACTGAAAGGATCAGTAGCCTATCTGTAGCCTGTCCGCAACCCAGCAGTATGTCCTAGCACGTGGGCTGGGAAGCTTTAGTGAACTGAGGAGAACAAGAGTTCTGGAAAGGTCTTAGTTCAAATGCTGTTCCCTTCTACTACTAGCTGTGCAACTTCTGGCAAGTTACTTCATTTCTAGGTGCTTTAGTTTCCTCTACTGTAGAATGGGGATAAGTAGCCATCTTACAGGGCTGTTGAGAGAATTATATGGAATTAGGAATGTAAAGTACTTAGTATAGTACTTTGCACATAATCAGCATTCAGTAATAAGTGACACTATTTATACAAAACAATGGCATTATCATCTTCATCATCACCACCTATCATTAGAGGTCACTTCTTATCATTTTGGTAACCTCTGATTGAGAATGAATTAGATAAAGAAAAAATACCAGGTTGACTGAGACTGATGAAATGTGAATAAGATGCCTGCCTACTAATGAACTTTTTATTTGTTCATTTTTTAAATTGTGGTAAAACACACAGAACATAAACTTGCCATTTTTAAGTGTACAGTTCAGTAGCATTAAGTAGACTCACATTGTTGGGCAAACATCACCACCATCTATCTCCAGGACTTTTCTCATCTTCCCAAACTGAAACTCTACCTATGAAACAACAGCTCCCCACTCCCTGTCTTCCCGTTCTCCTGTAACCTCTATTCTGCTTTCCATCTCTGTGAAATTGACTACTCTAGGTACCTCATTTAAGTGCAATCACACAGTATTTGTCCTTTTGTGTTTTGACATTCCCTTCACCCTCACCTATCTGAATACAAGGGTTTAAATCTACCCAAGGGTCATTCTCAGTCCAGAAGTCACTCCCCAAAGCCTCTTTCAGTACATTCAGGCCAGGCCATGTCAAGAATTTGGACCACCTCTATGGGAGGAAAAGTTACCAACAAGGTTTCAAGTCCAAACCAGAACCCCATTCAGTGTGGAGTATGACTGAATCCTTTTGTTAAGGGTTCAGTCAGGCCAAATAGTTCTGAATCATCCAAACTGGGGATGACCAGGGGTTTCTAGCTTGGGATAGATCCCAGGTGAAGCTGGTGAGAGCCTCCACCATGCATTTGTTTCATGTAAATGTTCACTCGTTGACCCTTCACCTGGATATCCAGTGGCTCATAAAATTCAACATATCCCAAACTGGGCTCAACATTTCCAAATCTGCTCCTCCTAACATAATCCTTGCTTCAAATGATGGCATCATCGGCTGTCCAGATGCCTATGGAAGAAATCTGGGAATCATCCTACTTCTTCTTAGTCCTTGACTGGGATCAACTACTAAGTTTTGCCAGTTTTACTTCCATTCTTTTTTTTTTTTTTGCGGTACGCGGGCCTCTCACTGTTGTGGCCTCTCCTGTCGTGGAGCACAGGCTCCGGACACGCAGGCTCAGCGGCCACGGCTCACAGGCCCAGCTGCTCCGCGACGCGTGGGATCTTCCCGGTCCAGGGCACGAACCCACATCCCCTGCATCGGCAGGCAGACTCTCAACCACTGCGCCACCAGGGAAGCCCTACTTCCATTCTTGAAATATTTTCTTTCCCTTCATCTCTATCATGACTGCTCTAGTTCAGGTCTAATTATCTTTTCCCTAAACTACCTTTTTAGGTTTCCAGGTTCACATTTCAAATCACCTTCTACATAATATCAGAATAATCTCTTTTTATAAAAAGCAAATATATGCCCCTTCTCTACTGAGCATTCTTCAGTACCTTCTTGCTATCCTCAGGATAAAGTCCATATCCGTCAGACTGGTATACGATGCTCTCTGAGTTCTGGGCTCTTACCGACTCGCTAGCTCAATCTGACACTCTTCAGGCTCTATTATATTGATACATTAGAAGAATTCTAAGACACTTACAGTTCCTCACATATTCTCTGTGTCTTCCCACAGTGCTTTTGTTTATGCTAGCCTCTCTGTCTGAAATGTTCTTACAGCCCTCCTGTCCTACCGGGTTGGGTGCCCCTTCTCTGCATTCCCCAAACATCTGGTGTACGCCTAGCATTGCACTTTAAATGTTTCACTGTTGTTTTTATATGTTTATCTTCCTCACTAGACTGAGCCATTCCAGAACAGGCAGCATTCATCCGGTATCCCTAGAGTCTTGAAAGTGCCTGAACCAAAGCAAATGTTCAATATGTGGTGAATAAAGGACTAAATCAACAAACAAATGAGAATAACTATGGCATAGGTCAGGTCTGGATGCCACTGGAAGGAAGGAAGGAAGGAAGGAAGGAAGGAAGGAAGGAAGGAAGGGAGGGAGGGAGGGAGGGAGGGAGGTCAACATACAGAAGTCAATTGTATCACTATATATTAACAATGAACAATTAGACTATGAAAATTTAAAAAATACTCCATTCACATTAGCTTAAAAGACTTAAGAATTAATTTAACAAAAGATGTACAAGACCTGTATACTGAAAACTATAAAACACTGCTAATGGAAATTAAAGAAGATGTAAATAAATGAAAACATGCACCATGTTCATGAATCAGAAGATTCAGTATTTCTAAGATGGCAGTTCTCCCCAAATTGAGCTACATATTCAGTGCAATCCCAATCATTCTTTTTGTGAAGAAACTGACAAGCTAATTCTAAAATGTGTAGGAAAAGGTAAAAGATCTAAACAGCCTAAACAATTTGAAAAAAGAAACACAAGGTTAAAGACTTATCCTACCTGATTTCAAGGCTTACTATAAAATGAAAGTATAGATACATAGATCAATGGAACAGACTAGAGATTACAGAAATAGATATACACTTATTTGGTCAATTGATTTTTGGCAAAAGTGCCAAGGTAATTCAATGAGGAATGGATAGTTTTTTCAACAAATGGTGCTGGAACAAATGGTTATTAGTTTAGAAAAAAAAAAAAAAAAAAAAGAACCATGCCCCTTACCTCACACTATACACAAAAATTAACTTGAAATGGATCACAGACTTATATTTAAGAGCTAAAACTATAATCTTTTTAGAATAGACAAGGCAGAAATTCTTGCTGAACTAGATTAGGCAAGAATTTCTTAAGCAGAACACAAAAAGCATGGCCCTTAAAATCAAAAAGTAATAAAATGGACTTAATCAAAATTTATTTTTTTTGCTCTTTGAAAGACATAGTTAAGAAAATGAAAAGGCAAGCCAGAGATTGGGAAAAAAGATCTGCAGAAGATATAACTGAAAAGGGGCTTGTATCCAAAATATATAAAGAATTCATAACTCAAAAATAAGACAACAATCCAATTAAAAACTGAAAAAAGATTTGAACAGACACTTCACAAAATAACATACTTGGCAAATAAGCACATGAAAAGATGCTCAACTAGCCATTAGGGAATTGTAAGTTAAAACCACAACGAGACACTACTACACATCCTATAACAACTGAAATTAAAAGGACTGATAATAGTGAGTGTTGGAGAGGATGTGAAAGAACTGAAGACCCATACACTGTTAGTGAGAACGTAACAACTTACAGCCTTCTGGAAAACAGTATGGCAGTACGCTACTGAGTTAAACATATATTTACTATATGATCCAGCATCCCCACTCCTAGGTTTTTACTGAAGAGAAATAAAAACATATGTCCACACAAAGACTTGTGAAAGAAAGAAAATATAAAAGACTATACTCTTTATGATTCCATTTTTGTGAAATTCTACAACAGAATAAACTATAGTAATGGAAAATATGGTCAGTGGCTCCCTGGGGCTGGAGGTCAAGGGAGGGGATTAACTGCAAAGCCACAAGAGAAACTTTTTAGGGCGATGAAAATGTTCCATGTCTTGATTGCAGTGCTATTTCTATGACCGTATGTGGTTGCCAACATTCATTTAAGTGTTCACTTAAAATGGGTGAACTTTACTACATGGAAATTACACCTCAAAAAAGATGGGAAAAAATATGCTTCGTGGACTTATGAAAGTTGAGTTTGTACAATTAGGAAGCATACAATATGCAAATGGAAAAGTCATTAAACCTTAAATCTGAGCATTATTTTCCGGCTTTTTCCTTATGCTGAACATTACTCAGTTCTTCAAGCTAGCGTTAAGATGTCAGCAGTACAATACTGAACACATACTGTTGTAGAAGTACTCATCTGTCTTAGTATCTTAGAACTGAGCCATTCCAACATAGGAAAAGTAATTGGATTTAAGAAACCTGGTTTCTAGTCCTATTCTTCCCCTAACATCATGCATGGCCTTGGTCCAGGCATTCAGCCACATCCTATCCCTGTAATACAGAGAGTTTTCAGAGATTCTTAATCTGAGGTCCATGCATCCCCCTTCACCTCCTCCCCCTCCACAAGGGTCCTTGGATAAAATTCAGGGAACTTGCATGGGAAAAATGTATGTCTTTATATTCACTACTTTTAACTGAAATTTAGCATTTCCTCTAATTATGAATGCAGGCAACCAACTGTAGCAGTGTTAGCAGTACCTTGACTTTGTTATCAAGAGAAATCACAGATATTTTTATATCACATTGTGGTTGTTGCTCATATCTTCAAATATTCTTTATGCTCATCACTATTTCAAAATTGCAGTAGTTATTAGATTTGCCATGGATATTGTTATTTAAGGTATTTACAAAGAAGCTCTTATATATCTGTTATTACTTTTTAAAGATTTGATAATAGTATTTTAATATAATTGGCTTCCTTGTAGTACTATATAATTTATTTTATGCATTTTAAAACACTGAAGAAAGGATCCATAGGGTTCACCAAAGGGGTCTTTGGCACAAAAAAATGTTAAAAACCCCTGGGCAAGATGACCTCTAACCATTCAATTAACTGCTAAGAATTCTATTCAAAACTGGCATAGAGGGCTTCCCTGGTGGCGCAGTGGTTGAGAGTCTGCCTGCCGATTCAGGGGACACGGGTTCGTGCCCCGGTCCGGGAAGATCCCACATACTGAGGAGCAGCGGGGCCTGTGAGCCATGGCTGCTGAGCCTGCGCGTCCAGAGCCTGTGCTCCACAACGGGAGAGGCCACAACAGTGAGAGGCCCGCGTACCGCAAAAAAAAAAAAAAAAAACTGGCATAGAGATAGATAGCTCATATTGTAAATGAGATAATTAAAAGCACTTTATAACTGTAAGGTGGTATACTAACGTAAGAGGTTGTCTTCTATAGGCCCATGGGTGAAGCGATGTTTTCAACGATTTCACCCCTTACTTTTTTTTTTTTTTTGGCAAGTGGTGCAGCTTGCCACCACTCCCACTTGTCTTAGAACCTGGGCTACCCCACATCTATGTTGCCTCTTTGGCTGTAGGTTTGCATGGACTTTGTATAAGGAACCATTATAACTGATCACATTACTATGTCTAAACAGGTTAAATCTAGTTTTTGATAATCAGGAAGTGGTAATTCTATTGTTTGTTTCGTTATTTTTATTTTATTTTTTTTGTGGTACGCGGGCCTCTCACTGCTGTGACCTCTCCTGTTGCGGAGCACAGGCTCCGGACGTGCAGGCCCAGTGGCCATGGCTCATGGGCCCAGCCGCTCCACGGCATGTGGGATCCTCGCGGACTGGGGCATGAACCCGTGTCCCCTGCATTGGCAGGCGGACTCTCAACCACTGCGCCACCAGGGAAGCCCTCGTTATTGTTTTTTGTTTTTATCCCCAATCTTCATTTTAAAAAAATTGAACTATAGTTGATTTACAATATTGTGTTAGTTTCAGGTTTATAGCAAAGTGATTCAGATATATATATATTCTTTTTTACATTCTTTTCCATTATAGGTTATTACAAGATATTGAATATAGTTCCCTGTGCTATACAGTAAAAATCCTTGTTCATCTATTTTATATATAATGGTGTGTATCTGTTAATCCCATACTCCTAATTTCTCCCTCCCCCCCTTTCCCCTTTGGTAACCATAAGTTTGTATTCTATGTCTGTGAGTCTGTTTGTAAATATGTTCATTTATATTATTTTTTAGATTCCACATATAAGTGATATCATATAATATTTGTCTTTCTCTGTCTGACTTACTTCACTTAGTATGATAATCTCTAGGTCCATCCATGTTGCTGCAAATAGCAATATTTCATTCTTTTTTATGGCTGAGTAATATTCCATTGTATATGTATACCATATCTTCTTTATCCATGAATCTGCTGATGGCCACCTAGGTTCCTTCCCTGTCTTGGCTATTGTAAATAGCACTGTTGTGAACACTGGGGTGCATGTATCTTTTGGAAATAAGAGTTTCCGTCTTTTCTGGATATATGCCCAGTAATGGGATGGCTGGATCATATGGTAACTCTATTTTGAGTTTTTTAAGGAACTTCCATGCTGTCTTCTATAGTGGCTGCAGGAGCTGATAATTCCTTAATTAAGCCACTTATTTTTCTCTTTCTATGGCCACAGAGTGAAACCCTACTTGAGCCAATATATTTGTGCCACTGGACAGGGGATCACAGCTAGACAAACTGTCACCATCACTGAGGAGTGACGCTAGCTTCATGCCTCACTGCCTTCAGATCAGTAATGTCTTTGGTGAGATGTCCACTTGCATTCCTGGGAGATGAGAGAGTATATGCATATCTCCCAGTGCATGGATGGTCACTGACCCTCTACGTTTGTTCCTGGGACTTACAGTTCTCTGTGAAACTCCAAAGGCTTTTGACATTCATCACATACGTGGGGATACTGCCAACCAATGACCTGAAGCATTATAGTAATATCGTTTACTAGCTCATAGGCTCTGGAGTCAGTTCCTGGATTTAAATCCTTCCTCTGTCACAGTGAATACATTTACTCTTTCTGTGCCACAGTTTTGTCATTTGTAAAATGGGGCACTACTAGTAATTATCCTCAGAAGGATGTTGTGAGGAAGAATAACAATATATATACGCAAGGTACTGAGAACAACTTCTAGAGCATGGTATACACTTAATATCTGTTAACTATTGTTACTGTAACTATTATCTTCAACAACAGCAAAAGTTTTACAGCCAAAATAATGCACATGTTTCAATAATACTTTAAAATTGATTTTAAGAAAAGGTTATACTGAATGAGATTGATATTATAAAAGTTACTCTTTGTAAACAGCTTCCTTTCTTTTATTGAGTGAGGTGCCTTCTTGGGTTACAATCTGTTAATTTCAAAGCCACTGCATATGTTTTTAAGTCAAAATCACTGAGTATTCATGACCTTTCTTTAATCAGATAAACTCACTTTAGCAACTACTTTACTCCAACAATTACAGTTGAAAAGAATAATATAACATATATAAGAGGGCATCTGGTATTGTGTATCTGATTTACAACCTCTTTCCTTACAAGAACTCCTTTGAGGTCACTGAAAAGGTCTCACAAGGTATTAGAATGAAGAGAATATTCCCAATGAAAATTAATGAAATGAATTCTCAAACCAGGGTCAGAAATTACAAAAAAAAGACTTTCTGGAAGTAGACTCTAAACATGAAACAGAAGTCTCAATTTGAATCAAAATAGTGACAGTGGTTGCTAAAGGACTGGAGCTATTTGAGCTGTAAACCTTGAAGAGGGTGTGTTTGTGTGTGTAATCAAAAGACGAAAACCACTTTGCCCAGCAGAGCTAACCACTTTCAAGGAAGTCTAGGATAAAAATTAACCCAAATGTTTAAAGTATCTAAAATACCCATAGTTCTCTTAATCAAAGCAAAAAGGCATTTTGCATTAGAAAGTAGATTTTCTTTTATCTTTTTCTATATTTTTAAATCATTTTGAACAGTACAGAGAACCGACTGGTTTCACTTTTTGTTCATAATCAATTTTAGTTCCTGTTGCTTTGATAGTTATTATTACTACTAAAATGATAAAATTAAATCACAAAGATTTACATATTCCTGATCTGAGGTAAATATATTAATTCTAAAATAATATCACACTTTTTATAAATCTGGCTTGAAATGAATTCTAATGCATATCATTGTGGTTCCTAATTTTAATCACTTTGTTGATTCTGATTTACTCTTCAAATCTATTTATTTATATAAAAATGAGATCTGTATCCAAAAAGCAAGCAGGTTTGGGAAACCACACAGTTTTGGTTTTACTGAATTATCTAGTAGCCATCTTGTTTGTTGCTGCTAAATATTCTACAAGACATTGTTTCCGTGGCAAAGAGATGAGTTCACACCACTTTGCTCAGGAGCTGAGTGGCTGTCAATTTCACAGCTTTGCTTTGAGTGGTGAAACGACAGTGACACATCAATGCAAATAATTTCCTTGGTTATACTAGCAATCACACAGCCTGACACAATCAGAGCTTGGAAGGGGCATTTGCAACAATAAACAGAAGGCTCTGATTTTTACTTAAAATTTCAAAAGCTGTCCTGATTTCTAGCTTATTGGCCTTGATTACAGGCCTATGAGGAAAGAATTATTTAAATGACTAGCGGAATTAGTCTGCAGTTGTCAATTTCCTCTAGCTTTCAAAAAAAAAAAAAAAAAAAAAGTCTTACCAGAAACTGAGCTCTCTGTAAAGCAAAATTACTGTTTTCTGGACTAATGTAAGCTTAAAACTAATGAATGACCAAATGAGTGGAAAGAGAGACAGATAAGGACAAATACCAAAAGAAGTATATTAGGGAATCTGTGTGAACTTTAATTATTGAAAATAAAGAAAAAAAAATCAGAGTAAGAAACTCATCATCTGCTAGAACAAATAAACCCTGCCACCTCCTTCTGCCTCTACTATAACAACTGTGAAATGGAGTAACAGAGCATTCAAAGTCCTACTAAGACCTACCTGAAATAACGGACAGAGCAAAATACAATGAAAATTATTTTCTTCTTTAATTTCTTTTGAAAATATAAGATTGTCTATAACTAACAGAAAAAGCTGTGTTGTTGTATTTACATGATGACATATATAGATATAACATATATGAAAATAATAGCACAAACAAGGGGGAGAAGGAGGAGCAAAGCTGTTATATTTTACCAGAATTAAGTCACTATTAAACTGAAGTAGACTGTGTTAAGTTAAAGACAGATACTGCAATCTCTAGAACAAACTACTAAGAAAAAAAAAAGATAGCTAAAATATCAACAAAGAAAATAAGATGGTACACTAAAAACATTTGTTTGACACAAAATGAGGCAGTAAAAGAGAAACAAAAAAGGAATGAGACAAACAGCAAACAATATCAAAATGGCAGGCCCCAATCCAACTATACCAATAATTACATTAAATGTCAATGGATTAAACTCTCTAATAAAACAGCAGAGTTTGTTTAAATGTACACAAAAGCAAAACCCAACCATATGCTGTCTACAAGAGACACACTTTAGATTTAAAGGCATTAAAAAATAAAGGTTGAAAGCAGTGGGCTGGAAAAGGTATACCAAGCAGACAATAAACAAAATAGAGCTGGGATGGGTTATTAATATCAGATGAAATAGACTTTAAGACAAGAAATATCTAGAGACAAAAAGGAACATTCCATAACAATAAAGGGGTCAATACGTCAGAAGATATAACAATTATAAACGTACGTGTACCTAAGAACAAAACTGACAGAACTGGAAGGAGAAATAATCCTTCCTGCATTTGTTAGTAGTAGCTACCTTCCTCAACCAAAGGCTTTCCCCAGTTCCTGCCAGGAAACCCTTTCCTACAGCTACAGCTATAGCTCCTTCCAGCTTCTGGTAACCACACTCCCCTCTTGCCCATGCAGTCCTAGGAAAGGTAAAGACTCGCTGCGGCTGCTACCATCCTTTCTGGTTTTCTTTAACACAGTCCTTCCATTGAATTCTCCCTAGTTACCTGTATGATGTGCCATCTGTTTTCTGATGGAATCTTGACCTATATCTAAACTCCTCTCCTTGATTTGAAAGAGACTAGTAGTTTCTTACTAAATAGGATTCTCTCTTTCTCACTCAAGTTAAAAGAACTCTGATTTTTAGTTGGGCATTTGCTGCCCCAGAAAAAGAACTACATTTCCCAGTCTGCCCTAGCACACCTGCTGAGGCCTTATGAACTAAGTTCTAGAACGATGACATGTAATTGGAAGTGGTGCATGAGACTTCTTCAAAGTCTCATTAAATGAGAAGGTTTGTACCTTCCTTCCATCTTTTCTCTATTCTCTTACTTGGATTGTGACAGCTGGAGCTCCAACAGCTTTTTTGGCCTATACGCAAGAAAGTCACACCCAAGGGATGATGCAGTATAAAGCTTCAAGGAACCTGGGTCCCATGTGACCTTTGGATATGTCATTCCAGCCCTGGACTGCTTCCTTATACACAAGAAAGAAATACACTTCTATCTTGCTTAAACCATTGTTTTTCAAGTGTTTTATTACCACTCCATCCTGACATACATGGCCTGGGAGGCACTATCTTATCTGGTCCTGACTCTCTTTCTAACCTCTCTCATGTGACTCTCTTTGCTCACTGTGCTCCAGTCACACTGGCTCATGCAAAGCCCTTTGCTAACTTTTGTAGCTCTTTGTACAAGAGGACTTTCTTTCCCCTGAAATCTCTTCACTGAATCTGAATGGCTGCTCATTAAGGTCTCAGCTGAAATGTCAGCTCCTATGAGAAGGCTTCCCTGACCATCCTAACAACAGCTCCCCTCTTAGCCTCTTTCAAAGCCCTCTGTTTTGTTCCATTATGGTATTTGTCACCATCTGTAACATATATTTGTTAGTTTACTTCTTTATTGTCTGTCTCTCTCATTAGACTCCATTAGGGACAGTGTCTCTCTTTCTAATTCTCTCTTATATATATAACATATGAAGTTTTCTCTGTGTCACATATTACTTTATGCCTTGCATACATTAAGCAAGCTTCGAGAATATTTGTTTGTAAAAATGTGTATCAGTGTACCACACCTTTATCTGATCTCTTTTCTCATTAACTAGATCAGGGGTTGGCAAACTTCTTTGTAAAGAGTCAAAGGGGAAATATTTTAGGCTACACCATTTTTGTTGCATATTCTTTTCTTTCTCCTAACAATTTTTTTTTTTTTTTTTTTTTTTTTTGGCGGTACGCGGGCCTCTCACTGCTGTGGCCTCTCCCGTTGCGGAGCACAGGTTCTGGATGCGCAGGCTCAGCGGCCATGGCTCATGGGCCCAGCCGATGTGGGATCCTCCCAGACCGGGGCACGAACCTGTGTCCCCTGCAACGGCAGGCAGACGCTCAACCACTGCGCCACCAGGGAACCCCCCCCAACAACTCTTTAAAAACATAAAAACCATTCTTAGCTCAAGGGCCATATAAGAATAGACTCAGGGTGGAGTTTGGCCCATAGGCTGTGGCCAACCAACCCTTGCTCGAGACTCTAAGTGTCTTAAGGTCAAGCCTGAGTTATTTACTTATAACCCCTGGGACCTAGCACAACACTGAGCACACAGCAGGTTCTCAATCAACTCAGAACTCAGGTGAATTGGATTAAATTGATTGGGTTAGGGGTCAAGAAGAGAAGAAATGAGATGGAATATCTAAAATGGTCAGATTTGGTCTAATATGTATTTTGCCAGGGAGATAAGGCCTATGGTCCAGGCTGGATGACTCAAAGGGTCATTTACCAAGGAGTTACAGGTAACTGGAAAAGATCTCAATACCCTCTCCTTCCAAGCAGCAACCCTGTGACCTTAGGCAGCTGCATTCCTTATAGTGCAGCTGACAGGGGCCCATGAAAAACAGCCAATTTTCCCCAGTGGTTGCTTTTGTTCTGTGTTACTGCGCCTTGCTTTCTGGTTCTCTTGTCATCCAGTATTCTGAAAAGCTGCTGCCTTAAAGATAGCATCTACCTCCAGAGGTAAATACAGCTTGGCAAATACAGAATTACCTACATAACCACTACAGATAATTCTTAGATGATGGCCAGGAAACCTTTCTGAAAACAGTTTCTGAATGAAAGCAAGTCCCTGATCCTGCTGTGGTTCCAACTCTTGCGATACGTTGATATGGATGACGGAAAGAAAGAAGGAATAAATGGATGAAAATTCTCCATGGCCAGAGCTCCCACTCCTGCAACTGCCAGAATGCCAGGAAGTTGCAGTGTCTCCTGAGAGATCCCAGAATACGTACAATGTTCTTTCTCCCCTAGGGCATTCTTACTTCCGAACACTCTGGCAAGGTCTGAGGTCACAGCCATCAGCCTCAAGAGAGGAGTGCCTCTTTCCTCTAGCATCCAGAATGCTCAGAATTATTGCCAGCACCCGCCCTCTCGACAAACCTCTTCCCGGGCCTGGGCAGAAGAGAGGGTGGGGGAGAGCAGAGACGTTATCGGGTGTCCTGCCAGGTCTTCGATCTGCACGGAGCAGTGAACCAGCCACACAAGACTGGCTCCATCTCCAGGCGCTTCCTTCTTCCTTTTTCTTGTTCTTGAGATCTCAGAATAATTCAAGGCAATGTTCTATCATTAAGTCTCTGCCACCCCATGTTCAACTCCCATCTTCATGACAAGAAAAAAGGGAATAAGTGGTCCCATGGGGGTTGTAACCAAGCAAGCAGATGCTTCCAAAAGAAGGTAAGTTTCAGATGCTTAACTGTATGACTGAATAAAATGCATTACTTGACCAAGCTTCACTATGATGTTACAAGTCCTACATTTTAGATATAAGAAAGAAGCAAAAGGGTGGAAATAATTTATTTAAAGACAGGCTGTGAGTGAATGATGGAGCAGGAAACAGCATCAGAGTCCCTTGATTCACAGACAAGGTCTTATCTGCCAAAGAGCCGAGAACGTGGGTCATGTCGCTTAGAGCGGAGAGCAAACGGCCTGGGGAGGAAAGGAGTAAGAGCCTAAGGAAACACTTTGGAAAAAGTAAATTAAACAGATCTCGAGGTCCCCGTACCTGTTCTAATGAGTGTCTGGGGGTTCTATGTTTCTGAAGAAGGTAATCAAAACTAAGTGAAGATATGGCTTTAGGACTTAATTTTGCATGTGACAGAGGAAGGTAGAGAAGGGGCTGTAAGAAATAGTGGATACACGGTACTGTGGGGAAAACAGTCTTTGGGGAATAGACCTTCCAAAGGAACAAGAACTGCCGTGACACTGAACGCACTGAGAGGAGGCCCGGCAGGAGCTGAGAGGTGGACGCTCTTTTATCCCTGAACAGCTCTCCGGCCAGGCCCCGCCAGAACAGGCAGCCTTGAGATGCACGTGGAAAACACAGGTGAGAAAGATCAGTGCCAAGGATATCTTTTTTCCCCTTATATCTGATATGATCTGACATCATCTTTTTTGAAAATGGAATCATGGCTAGGAGACCAAAGTAAGTTTCGGGACAAACCGTTGAGATTTCATGCCACTGTGGGATGAAGAAATTAGTTGAAGCAGTCATCTAATTGAGTGTTTGTAACTGTCCTTCTGTGTGTCCTCCCTTCTGCGTCCTTCTCTCACAGCTACTCTGGGAGGCCTCAGACCATAGTCACCACCATTCGTGGCAGGGTACAGCTCCCTATTGCTGAGCTGGGCTAGAGGAAACACACCAGACTAATCCCCCAGGCAGCTGTCCAGGGTCATGAGACACAAACCAAGCATACAGTCAGGATCTGGGGTCAGGTTACCAGGCTAGAAACAGAATCACTGGGATCAAGATGGTGGGGCAAAGTGGACAGAGCAAATAGGAAGTGAGATCTCAGAAAGCAGTTAACACTCAGAACAGAAAACCAAAGCCGTGATAAGGTCAGAATTAAAAGTGAGAGCTGGAAGCAGCAGTAAGAAGTTCAGCTCAGTAGAGCCACAGAAGATGGTGAGCAAAGAGGAGAGTGCCAGGAGGCCTTGACTGTGGGACTTCCTCTTCCACCTGGCCCTGTATTGTAGGTTAAGCTCCATCTGCTGATATCTCCACAGGACTTACCAACCAAATCCCCAGTGACATAAGAGGGAACTAAAACAGAGGGAGGCTTGTCCTAGTGATTTGAACAAGGTCATATAATTAGTTGGAGGCACACCCAAGATGAAAATCTTCACCTCTCCACTCTCTGCTTATCTGTACACATAATTAATATAGAGCAACATGCTTGCATTTTTCAGATGCATTTGAAAAGATGGTCCCAGTGTAAGGCTAGTTATCGAGTAGGAGCTCCGTATGAAGCACTGCATGACAGGTGGTTATCATTGGGAAATACCTTAAACGAGAGGGATAACCAACTTCTTAGAAGTACGTATGGCCAACTCTCAATTACCTCTATGCAGATTATACCGTGGTAAGGTTTTCATTAGAGCTTTCTTCCCTCTACCACTATGGACATTTTTGGGTTTCTTCCCCTACTATCTGTAGATGTGACGTCAGGTAAGACAAATTAAGAACTATTTTAGCCTAAGCAAATCATAACCAAGAAAGTAAAACCGCTGGGAAAGAAAAATCCCCCCAAGTCATTATCTTTACACAGACAGCTTGGCTAAACAGGGCCAAAGCTGTGCATCCTGAAATAGTTTATTAAAGTCTAGGGTAGTTCCATATACTGAGTGAAGTCAACCCAAACCCACTGCTTTTCTGTAACTGGACTCAGGAGGGCTGAAACTTCTGTGCCTTTGGCTTGAAGTCTGGGCATGCTGCATATCAAATTACTAAAGACTAAAGCTCGTAGCTGACTTGCAACTCAAACCTGGCACCATGGGTCACTGGTTCTTATATAACAAAGAAATATACAAAAGAGACTCTAAATGATCCATTAAGCGAAAGCCGGAGCAATGTTTACTGACTGATTAATATAATACAGCAGGAATTTAAATATGCCTACTGTGTGGAAAACACTGAGAAGTCATGTCAGGAATTCATTAAAACACAGTCCCACCTTTAAGATATATATTATATATTACCAACGTTACAGATTTTTTTCACTTAATAAGAATGATAACCAAATGATCAAAGCAATATGTTTTGCGTAATCTTGAAAGTTTTGAGGCCTGAATCTGGAAAGATACTTCAAAAATAGAAATCTCTCTAGGGTAGGGTTTCTTAAATTCAGCGCTACTGACATTGTGGTCTCAATAACTTTTTGTTTTAGGGACCTGTCCTACGCATTGTAGGATGTTTAGCTGCATCTCTGACCTCTACCCACTAATGCCAGTAACAACAACCGCCAGCCCTGGTCCCCTACCCGTCGTGACAAACAAAAATGTTGCCAGACGTTACCAAATGTCCCCAGAGCAGCAAATGATACCTGGTTGAGAACCACTGATCTAGAGATATTTCCTCTTGAAGACCATGCAGTAAATACACTTATGCTAAAGTAAAAGGAACCAAGTCAGGACACTAAGGTTTGTCATATTCATTAGTACATGTGGTTTAGTACATTTTTAAATGTAGGCTGAAAGGCTAATAGCAAAAGTATACTCACTGTGTACAAGAAAACAAAAATCTTTCCACATCAGCAACAGAGTGAGTTTTGTAAAGCCTTCTGCATCATATTCCACGACACCCCTAAGTAATAAAAACATACACACAAACAAAAAACCCTCATAAAAACAAGGTATAAAGGAGATGGAAACAAGTAAAGAATATATTCATAAAGTCAGGGTTATTGAATCCGAGATGCATTTAAGACAAGTGAGTGTTGCCACAGGAAGGATGTGGGATTTGGAATGAAAGCAGCTAGGTTTAAGTTACAGCTTTGCCATTTTACCATCTGTTACAACCCCGGGCAAATCATTTAACCTTTGGAGCCTCAGTTCCCTCATCTGTAAAACAAATCTAATCATATTTGTAAACTTCATCATGGAGTTGTGAAAAACAAGTAAAGTAAACCATAAAATGTTATGCAAATGTTAGTTACTAGTGATGGGCAAAAGGACAAATGAAGAAATCAGGGCAACAATGACCCTATGTCTGTACAGTGATAGTGAAGTCTCACTTTCACTTAGGCACTGAACAGTAACAAGCAGTGACAATATTACTAACTATAGGATTATATACTACTTTCTTCCAAAGTATTTGGAATCCTTTCTCTTGTGGCCCCCTATCCTCCCCACCAGGCTCAAGACGAAGTAGCAATGTTAGCTGGGTGGACACTGGGTTCAGATGGGAGATGCACGCTTCATGTGTCAATGGAGAATAGCCTCTGAGCACGGAAGGGCCTGGAGAGAATTCTGATAGGCTCACCTCCCCCATTTCCCTCAAGAGCTAAGTGCTTAGGGGGTGTTACCATAACGTGCCAGTACTAACCACACAGCGAGGACAAGGATGATGTTCTCTCTTGTCCATACAAGGAGGCCTTTGTTGTCCTTAGAGATGCCTTCATCCTGGCTGAGTCAGGCCAATCAGACCATTAATACTGATGGCCTCCAGGTTTAAGTAGGAAGGAACAGTTGAACTCATTGGGAAGGTAAGGGAACTAAGGCACTGAAGGCTTAGTGATTTGCTCAAAGACTGTTGATACATCACTAAGATCTGCTGACTTAAGTCAACAACTCTGTTCACCAGTCTGTATTTCTTTTAAGGATATGTAATTTACTCAACATTATAACACTGATATCTAAACTTTTTAGATCCTGCATCCCGTAAGCAAAAACAAGCACAGAATCCTTTTGATTACGCATATAGTACAGTATATGGTAGTACTTGTATATCATTTTGTAATTGTATACAAGTACTACTATATTATATGTATAAAAAAACATCAAAATGTACATAAACCGAATGAGATTTAAAAACAAGTGTAAATTCGATTTTCACCCTTCTCGTGAATGCCAATGGAGTGAGGTGGGGCACACACCCCTGAGGTATGTGCACCCTGCTTTGGAGGTCATTGTATTAACGTCTGCATTTTCGATTATATATAAGAAAGATAATCTGACTCAAAAATGAGACTAACGGTGTCATTTATTAACCACTGTTTGTATCATAAGCACTTTCTCAAAATGCTCATAAATAAAGCTGAAAAAAATCTTAAGTATTAGAGACTCACGTGAGAGACAGTCATACTGTTTAGATATTGATACTTCTATTTTGAGGATATGCAAATTTCACTGTGGATAATGAGAAAATTTCTTGAAATTGTTTTGATGAGTCAGAAGTTTTGCTTATAATTATGCCACATTTGTAAAATTATACCCCAGCTTTATTTTTTTTAAGATTTTTTTTGATGCGGACCATTTTTAAAGTCTTTCTTAAAATTGTTTCTGTTTTGTTTTTTTTGGCCTCGAGGCATGTGGGATCCTAGCTCCCCGACAAGGGATCGAACCCACACCCTCTGCACTGGAAAGCAAAGTCCTAACCACTGGGCGGCCAGGGAAGTCCCCCCAACCTTATTCTTGACCTCATCTTCTCTTTCTTATTCCTTTTGCCCTAATTTCTTCATTTACTTATTTAAAATTTTAATACACACACACACACACACACACACACATCCCACTTCTCTGGAATAAGGTGGGAGATAACTAGACCACTAAAACCCTTAGGGCTTAGTCCCCCCAGGTAGGTAGAGTGATCCACCTTTTAAAGAAGACTGTGAGGAAAGTCCATTCCCCAACTAAGCCCTGAGGGGAAGGTTGATAAGGGCTCTCCCATCATTAAGGAAACAGCTGCAGAGCAGCCCACCACAGGCAAAGGAAAGGGCCAGAGCACAGGGAGGGCTGGGAGGAGACGGCCACCCTGGAACTGCAGCTACACACTTCCCTCCTCCCTTGTGGGGCCTTCTTCCAACTCCTAATCCCAAGTGTGAGTCATCGCGATGGTGCCAGACTTCCTTCCTGAATCTCTGTGGCCCTGGGGGGAGTGGCGGTCCTATCAGGAGACCTGAGTCCTGGGAACAGGATCCCAGCCTGGCTTTCTCTCTCTGAGGTGTGTGACTTCCGCTGGGTGCCTGAACTGGCCAAGGTTTCGGGGCTTTCTTCAGTAGAATGTGCCAGCCACTCCTGCCTGCTTCACCTCATGACAGCTCTGTGATGACAGAGGTGAAAGTGCTGTGCAGACGATAAAGAGCCCGAGAAGAAGCAGGCCTTACGCCCACTGTCACTGCAGTGTTTGGGGCTAGTCATGCTGCTGCTCCAGGGAAGATATTTGATTCTACTATTTGCTAAAGAATGCTAAAGAAAAAAGTCTTCCTGGGAGCTTCAGGGTAAGCAACACACCAAGAAGAATCAAAATGGCATTCAGAGGTATCATAGGGAGGAACTGCTATTTTCTTAATCAAGCCCTTATATTAGGGTCATCAGGACGGGAGTGCGTCATTGATTCGTGGTTTAAACAAAGAACTTACGTGCCAAAATGACTGAGAAAAGCAGCAATATACTCTCTTCTTTTGTGATATCCTTGAATCACATACTGCACCTGGAATAGGAACCCAAGCTGAGAAGTGGAGTAGGAAATCATTAAACATTTTATTATGTAGAATTTCAAAGATTCAGAGAGGTAGAAAGAATAGCAAACTGAACACCCATATTCCCACACCTATATTCAACAACTGTGAATATTTTGTCTAGTTGCTTTATCCAGCCATCTACCTACCTATCAACCTGTCAATCAATCTTGCTGAAATGTTTCAAAGGAAATTAGAGACATCATGACAGTTTGCCCCTAAACACGTCAGCATGCATCTCCAAAAAACAAGACATTTTCCTGCATAACCACACTACTGTCATCATACCAAATTTAGTAATCATTCTCTGAATTCATTTAGTATGCTGTCCATTTTCAAAACTTCCCAATTGTCCCCAAAACATTTTTGAAAAAAGCAGGGTGTAAACAGGGATCAGGCATTTAATTTAGAAAGTCTTTTACTATAGTAAAAGTAGTACTTCCTGGGGTGTGGATGTGTGTATATAATATTGACTTTCCAAAGAGACTGGGCTAGTTGTCTTTTTTTTTTTTTTTTTTTTTTTTCTTTTTGCAGTATGCGGGCCTCTCACTGTCGTGGCCTCTCCCGTTGCGGAGCACAGGCTCCGGATGCGCAGGCCCAGCGGCCATGGCTCACGGGCCCAGCCGCTCCGCGGCATATGGGATCCTCCCGGATTGGGGCACGAACCCGTATCCCCTGCATCGGCAGGCGGACTCTCAACCACTGCGCCACCAGGGAGGCCCTGGGCTAGTTGTCTTATTCTGTATTCTCGATTCTCTGATTGTTTCCTTCCGTTTTTCTCTACCTTCTGTATTTCCTAAAATTGGAAGTTAGAGCTAAAGGTGTGACTAGATTCAGGTTAAATATTTTGGGCAAGAAAACTTCCTAGGTGATACTGAGTTTGATCATTGGTTAAGGTGACACCAGCCAGACCACTCTACTGTAAGGGGATGTTTCCCCTCTGCCATAGTGAGTAATCCAGGGGTACACCCCTCAAAGCATGGGAAGATCTAGTTCCCATGAACCTTTTACTTAATGGTTTTAGTATCTGTTGGAGATCCTTGTCTGAATCAATTACTTCACTAGGGCCTGAAAAAAATGGTGATTTTTGTATTCTCTCATTCCGTCTGCATTTATCAGCTGGAATTCTCTATAAAGAAGAGCTTCCTCTCAGCAAATGGGTCTATTTGGTTATCTTGAACACAACGCCTATTGAAAAGGCACAGTAATGCTCCATCCTTTCTTTTTAAGCTCATAACATTCAGAATAAGGAGTGTTACAACAGGAGATTTTATTTTGCCTTTTTATATTTCCTTGCTATCACCAAATGACAGTTTCTATAAAAAATTTGTGAACTCATTAAGCTAGGCATCTGAAAGTTAGTCATTTACCCATCAGCTTCTAACACAAAAATACATTCCTTATGAAATGTCTTCATAATGGGTGAAAGAAACAGGGGGAGAAAAAGACCCCCCAAATTGTTTATACTGGCTGTAGTCACACTGAGTTTCCATGGATAACAAAAGCTCGAGATAAAGTGCTTGAAATAACCTTGACACAATTGGTACTGATAGCCATTTGTACCCTTTAAAAGTAAAACAATTCTATTTATATAACAGGGGTTTTATGTCAATTTATAAAAACAGTGCTTGCTTTGCAGGCTTAATGCAGGATCAGAAATGTTATTTTGGGAAAAGAAAAACAGATGATAAGTTTGCTTAAGTGGCTTTGTTTAAAAAGGGGATGAAAACAGTTCTGTATACTTGATTTTAAAAACAGAAAACCATTCTAACAGAAACCCACAACAAAACTGGCTATAAAGATAGATTCCAATGTAATTATGGAAATTCATTTGAAGAGATTGTTTCTAAAAGCAGCCCATACTGTCCTCGTTTGTGGCAAGGAGAAGAACATCAATTTTAAAAGACAAGCAAAATTAATGAAAGGGAACCAGATAAGAAAAACTGACTAAGTCTTGTATTTCTGGGAAAATGGTATTATAATTTTTTTGAGGAAAATGTATGACTAGAAATTAATCTCAATTGGAGAGCTTTAAAAAGGCTTTTCTTCTTGGTTCTGGAAGACCAAATTTGCATTTTTCTCTATAATACTGGGATATCTAGATTTGAAGGCAGTGCAAAGTCTCCCAGTGTAAATAAGAAATCTGTCCTCTGATCGGTTTTGTAGGAGGGCAGTGGCTGGGGGAATTTGGTCCAATGAGCAGCAACCACTCTGTGAGAGTTAAATACCCTGGAATCTGTGCCGAGCCCACAGACTGTGGAGTTGCCAGATTTTAGTTTCTCTGACATTTAAAAAATAATACTGAAGCCTTTGAAATATTATTATATTTCTAAAATATTTTCTATATAGAGATGAGCTATCTTTTGAATGAAAGAGACAAACAAAAGATTTATTTTCCAAGCCATTGTGAACAAGTCAACAGGAGCAAAGAAAATAGGATTTTGGGAATTAAGCAAACTGAGTCCACGTGGGAGAAGAAACAAAGTCAGTATTGCTGGCGGATTAATATCTCTGGTTTTTAGCTACATACACTGGCTGGACATTAACAAGCATATTCTATACTTGGTAGAAATAGCTGACAACAACCATTAGTGGAAACTCAGCTACTTGCCAATGTAAGGGCTCATTAACACAGCTAAGAGATGGCTTTAGATAATCTGATGTGCCTGACTGTAAGACAAGCTGACCTGGAAATCCTGCCCCTAGAAGCAGGACTCTGGCAAACTGCTCCTAGACATGACAGGGAGAATCAAGAACCAACTATTAAGAAGTGCAGTACAGAAAAGCAGGAAGAGATAAAAGCAGCTCTACAGAATTACTGTGATATTAACAAGTGGCAAACACACACACACACACACACACACACACACACACATGCATGCAACAGATAATTGGGAAATGAAAGAGTTCAAAAATTTTAAACTGTAAGAAGGTGTAAGATCTAGCAAAAACTTAGGGCATGAAGGAAATTCCAGAAAGAGGAGATGAAGATAAGACTGGAACAGGAGGTCAGAATCCTCAGAAAAGGAAGGAGGGCAAAGAAATCAGGAGAGAAACTGATGAGATGTAATTCAAAGTAGGAAAGGTCGATGTCAGACGGAGGTTGAAACTAAGAGGATGGGGTGGAGAGGACGGTGTGTGCACCATGATGCTGGGTAGATGACACTGGAGGAAGGAGCCTCACAAGGTGGGGGAGGCAGAGGACTTGCTTTTACCTTGTTGGTGAGCAGGTGGCACACTTGAGGAACATAATCAATGAGACATCCTCCTCCTGGAAAAGCTGGGATATGAAGAGCCGAGGAGCCGCCAAGTGCACTGAAAGGACAAGAGTACAATGGACACTTCTCTCAGGGCTCAGGCAGTTTAAGTGACACCCCAAACAGACCTGGCTTCTCGTGTCCACCTCTGCCCACCAACTGCCTGAGATAATGATGATGGTTAAAGGGGCTTCCCTTTATGACTACATTTCCACATATATTTTATCCATTTTGTTAAAACAACATGTTCATGTTACACATGACTAAAAACTAACGATTAACGACAACTCCTGATCCTATCACACAACAGTACAAATTAGCAAATTTTGATTGGCACGGGTAAATGTCTTACCAACATTAATGGATTGTACCTGTTACTGAAACACAGACTTTTATACTCTTGATTATGCCCAGTTCATAATTGCGCTGAGCAAAGGTAAGTCATTCATTAAACTGAACAAAACTGAACTGACACAACGGTGTAATAGTGTACCAAAGGGACTAGTTCTGCAGCTCACCGGCTTTGTTGCCTTGGGCAGCCTCCTTGGGCCTTAGTTTCCTCATTACTAGTGTGAGGCAGGTGGTCTAGGACAGGGGATGCAAAAGCCTGGGGTCTACCCAGCCCAGGCAGAGGTTTTGTAAATGAGTGGAGAGAACGAGGTGGGGACTCTCGAAGGAACTGGGGATTTTGTGCACAGTGGGAAGGGCTCTCACTGATCCGCACCAGCTATCTCTGACATGTAGGAATACAAGCCTGGTCTTACCAGATCCTAATTTTTCAAGTGAAGCCAGAAATCCAGATGATTTAATCTCTCAATTTTTAACTGGTGGCAATTAATTAAACATTTTCTGAAACACCGGGGTCCCGTGTCTGTGGGTCAATATGGGTAGGAAGTGTGTAACTAATCCCAGTAAACACTGATATTCAATTCATCTAAACAAGAAGGTACAGTCAAAAATCATCAATCCAAACACTAAGACACTGTTGATTCAAAAACATTTTCCAGAACTTTCCTGGAGATTCTCTTTTCAGTTTAATTAACCAGCGTAAGATTATTAAAAAAAATTGTTCAGAACCGTATAGCATGCATTTTGTATATCATCCTTAATCTTGATTTCATCTTCTTTCCTACTCTCACTTTCCTTCGGTCTTGATTTGTTTTTCTTATTTGAATTTTACTTTAACGTATATATTTCTGTAAGCCTCTTAAAGCCTCTCTGTAAGACAACGGGATATAAAAAGACCCCTAAAATCTCTTAATGTTGTGATTATTCATTATCCAAGTCCCCATAGTAACGAGGTTGTAAGTGGAAGCAAAACATTTCACAACAGTAACAGTCTAGAAAATCATTCTCAAATAGTGTAGAGCAGATTGACTCAGTCTAGAGTTTGTGGTACAAGGAACAATATATGTAACTACTCGAAGGACTCCAGATCCAGCCTGTCTCCCTACTGACTACAGATTTCTGAAATTAATTTTTCTGGTAAAAATGAATATTATGTTTATTTATTTACAGGAATGAGAAATCCCAAGAAACAAATAAAATTCCAGGTGGTGTGAGCAACTCAGTATGGAGTGGAAGTATTCGCTGTTGACTTATCCTACTCAGATGGTAATTAAAAAGCACAATAACTGACAACTGAGAAAATTCTGTGACAGCGTTTGACTAAGTATGACATTAATATGTCATGTACACCCTGCAACTGCACAGAATCAGCAAGAACATAATTTCCATTTGCTACTCTCAGAGTAGACACTGGATGAGATTTAGCCTCAACTCTGAAGAAGGCTAGGAAAATTCCTCCGACTTTCTGTGAATGAGGGGAAGGCTTTCTGTCCCCTCTTTTCATGCAAAAGTACACAGAGGGCACACTTCTCACTGGAAGTGTCTAATGGTTCCATTAGGATGGAGAACGGATTAAGAAGAAAATTCTATAGTACAAGAAAAATAAATCCAGTATTTACAGCCTGTGGTTCTTGGAATATCTGCATAACAGAGAATACCAAGATCCAGGCTTCTCATAGGTTGCTTAGAGGAACAATCCTTAACATAATAAAATTAAAAAAAAATTCGGACAGTTCTCTAGAATTGATAGTAATGGCCTTCGACCTGTAAATAGTATTACAGGATAAGTTCTTAATCATTCACTAAATTGAATACAAGGAGTGAAAACAGCAGTGTGGGTAATCCTCTCAACTTGAAACTCTCTCTCTGCCTCTGAAATACAGCCATTAAACAAGAATTACCTATAATAATAGAAAGAAGCAGAGGTATGGAGAAATCCAAAGACCAGCTGCTCTGCTGCCAGGCCCATCTCTCTGCACTCTGCTTCTGTGACTATCAAGAACTAACCCTTGTTGCTAGGTGCCTTCTCATTATCTAATTTAATCCTCTCCACAATTCAACGAGGTGGGAATTATCACTGAGATTTTACAAGTGAAGGAATTGAGGCTCAGAGGGCAGAAGAAATTTCCCTGGGTTCACACAACTAGGAAGTGGTAAAGCCAGGATCTGAACTCAGGGAAGCCTGTTGCCAGAGTCCAGGCTGTTGTTACTGCTGAATTATGTGCCTCCCTGAGAGCAGGGGGGATTTTAATCTTGAAAGGGCTACAAGGGGACTTCCTGGTGGCGCAGTGGATAAGAATCCACCTGCCAATGCAGGGGACATGGGTTTGATCCCTAGTTTGGGAAGACCCCACATGCCACAAAGCAACTAAGCCCGTGCGCCACAACTACCGAGCCTGCACTCTAGAGCCCACAAGCCACAACTACTGAGCCTGCGTGCCACAACTACTGAAGCTTGTGCACCTAGAGCCCATGCTCTGCAACAAGAGAAGCCACCGCAATGAGAAGCCCGTGCACTGCAACGAAGAGAGCAACCAAGCCCATGCGCCACAACTACTGAAGCCCGCGCACCTAGAGCCTGTGCTCCGCAACAAGAGAAGCCACCGCAGTGAGAAGCCCGCGCACCACAACGAAGAGTAGCCCCAGCTCACCACAACTAGAGAAAGCCTGCACACAGCAGTGAAGACCCAATGCAGCCAAAAATAAATAAAAAATTAAATCTTAGGGAAAAAAAAAGGGCTACAGGGATGGAAAGACGCAGTGGGTATGGCTGGTAAGTGAGCAGGGTCAGGATTCCAGTGAGGCTAAAGGGCTTCTAGAAGCACTCAGACCACCACCGAAGCAGGCACTGTGCTGTACAGCCCATCTCCCCTTACAACTTTCCACAAGGCAGCAGGACAAGCATTCCTCCAGATTTTGTTCACACCTCAGTACTCTCCCACCCCAACCATCAAACAACCGGATTCACTGCCTCTTGGATGTGAGGGACCGACCACTCTGTCATGTCCAGTTGTGAATGACTTAGCTGTGCAGGGGAAGCCTCAGTGTGTGAAGCACTTCGGATACCAACAAGGATAGTTTTAAATGAGAGTTGATTTTTTAAAGGACACTCGCTGCACGCTTTATTTAACTCAGCAGTTTCTCTGCCTGTGAGGGTTCTGAACCTGACTTCCAGCATCACACACTGATAAGTGCCGCTGATTCATGTATAAATATCCGCCTCATTGGTAAATATTTAACAGGCTTGCTATAGCCTGAATGCTGCCCTGATCGTGCTGAATAAACAAAGTCAAGTGCCTTGAAATAAAAGAGCTATTATGTTTTCAAAGTGTGCAAGATGGAGGAGGTAAGGCCTTGTGATCTCGAATCCTTTAATATTCATGAATCAAAAAATACTGGGCTGAGCATGTACAACAGAGAACTCACCCTGTGCAGGGATGCCCGGCCTCACTGAGCCATTCCCAGGAATGCAGGGCTGGCTGGTGAGAAGCAGGGCCTCACTAACTCACTAAGTGGCTGAGTTGGGGCTGGGGAAGGGGTGAGGAGGAGATGAAAGGGACCAATGGCTGTAGACTCTTCTGATCTCTGGAGCGGTGCAGGGAGAAAGCAGGGCTAAAAGGTGGGGAACCAAAATTGGTGTGGCAGGGTCTCAGGCTGAACTTGGGAGAAGAAACAGGTGAAAAGGGCTGCTTTGATGAGAAAGCACCGTCTATCTCTTTATGGACTGTAATGAAACATGAAACTGCCTGATAATTCTTAGAACTGAAACTGAATCTGTGGATAGAAATTAGAAGGACAAGGCCAGAGCTCGAGAAACCTTTCCAACAGTGGAGTTGAACAGACCGAAAGTTAGCCAGAAAAACATTTCCAGGTCTGTCGCCTTGGCTCTAAAAGTCAAATATAAGAACTGTCTATGTACTAACACTATTGTTTCCATGCAAATACAGCTAACTGAGCCCTTGTGGACCTTGCTCTGTCAGCAAATATTCAGAGCGTCTCTAATATTGAAGACTTGGATTGGCTACAGTCAACAGCGTAAAGGAAATATTTTTGAGCATTTTGACATGGAAAAATGCAGGCAGTCAGCCTGTCTGCAAGCTTGACTTGGGACAATAGGGTTTTAACTCATTATGGAATAATAACTCCCTTCTCCCCATGTTGGGCTTTACCTTACTGGCCAAATAAAATGAAGAAAACATGATCTGGCCCTGGAGAAATCGAGAAGGGCCAGTGATTTTCAACTGTAGTTCTTGCTGCTGCCAAGTTCGCTCTCTTTGGTCTTACTCAACTTTCCCATGAGTGCAGCGGGGATAACACTACTCTCAAAAGGACCCATCTTTCTCAAGGGTTAAAGTAACAATTAGAGTTACACTAATATTAAAATAGCACCACGCACTCCAAGAGAGACGTTATTCAAGAATGCCTCTTGTGTGGGTGTTCTATGTCCAGGGTTAGGTCAGAGATGCTTGAATCGGCCTTAGTGTCCCCTTCCACCTTTGAACCGGGTGCTGAGGGAGAGGAAGTTGCCCTGGTTGCCTCCTCCATAGTGTGATTCAGGGGAGTGTTGGAGGGTGAAGCATGGAAATGGGGAACTTCAAGGATGATAGATGGACACCAGCGGCCACTAGGCCCCAAGCTAAGAGACATCTAAAGAA
The DNA here is from genome assembly GCF_025265405.1 of Mesoplodon densirostris. Taxonomy (NCBI): domain Eukaryota; kingdom Metazoa; phylum Chordata; class Mammalia; order Artiodactyla; family Ziphiidae; genus Mesoplodon; species Mesoplodon densirostris. The sequence continues at coordinate 22,498,630 of NC_082674.1, read as the reverse complement.
AGGTGAGCCTTCAATTCAATCCAACAAACACGAACTGTATGCCTAAATCTGTTTAAGGACTTGAGTTTTCCATTCTGAATATGTGACTAGGGCACCACTGTTAATTCCTTTCAAGGTAGAGAAATGCCAGGGACCTCAAGAATCTAGGGCACTCTATAATGTTTCCTGGTGGCTTGCCAGGAACGCCATTACAATAAAACAAAAGTCACTGTTATTTATTGAGTATCCACTTTTGCCAGGCACTCTTATAGGCATTTCGTTATCTCTAAACCTCCCAAGGACTCTGCCAGATAGACCTAATTAGCCCAAGTTACAGATGAGGAAACTGAGGTTCTAAGAGTCTAAGTATCTTTTCCAAGATTACTCAGCAAGTAAGTTGCAGAGATAGGCTTGAATCCTAGTCTTTCTGGTTCCAAAGCCTGTGTCCTTCTTCTTTAGAAATTCTTTCATAAGAAGGATGGTGTGGAATTTCTAAAACTCTTACCCCTACTAATCTCTACCTACATACTGAAACAGTAGTATAAGTGGCTGAAATTATCCTCAAAAAGCCTTCATACATGAAATTCATCACCTTCTCATCTCACTTTTTCTTAAGATATCATCTGTCACAAGAAGTTAACTGGGTAGGATAAAAAAAAAATCATACGTAGGTTCTGAAAACCCAAAAGTACATAAACACTACACCATGGAAAGAGTCTGCTTTTTGTTTTTCTTTTTTCCTAACTGGATTTTCTTTTTCCTAGTAAAGCATTTTCTAGAGCTGCTGTTAGCCCTTGTCTCATTTTATAGATTCAACTTGGAGCCATCTTAAGAGTCTCTCCACCACTCAGTTAAACAAAATCAGGGTGTAATTCAAAATGGAAAAAAACTCAATGAATATAACAGGAGAAGAAAATAAAAGATCAGAATGACAAGTTAAGTTTACAAGTAGGAGAAAATTTGGGGAGTCACACTGGATGAGAGGTTCACTGAAGCATCAGTGTGGTCCTGGATGTATTACATTTATGTATCTGATCTAATATTTCCACTAAACATACTTCACAGCATAAAATCAGGTCTTCTTAGAGCACTGTATTCCATTTCTTGCTTCCCATTTTTAGAGGGACATATAAAAATGGAAATGTTCTAAGACAATGATAAGTATGATTAAACACTCAGAAAACGTTCCTATTTGGAGCAAAGTCTAAAGAAGTTGAAATTGTTAAGTTAAATTACTTAGAAGGGTATGGAATTATGAAATAGAGTAATTTAAAAATGTGAAGGCATACTGTATGGATAATTTGAATCAGGTATTCTTTGCTTAGTCACAGTATAAAGAGAGTTTAAAAGGCAATATGAGGGATTTAGTTGGTAAAATGAATTCTCCACAGAATGGAGTAGTGAATAATACCTCCATTTATGAAGTACTATGTATTAGGCACTATACCAAGTGCTTTTCCTATATGATATCCTCTCCTCTTCACATCAATCTCTGAGAGAGGTGCTATCCCATTGTACAGATGAGAAGGCTAGAGCTTACAGAAGCTACATAACCATCTCTGAAGTCATGTAGGTGGTAAAATGGCAGAAGGGCATCTAAATCCAGGTCTCTCTGACCTAAATCTACCCCATGCTCAGGTCTTCAATGATCACTTTTGTGACATCTGGTTCCACATGTGTCAGATCCACCAGGCTCCTCCTGGTTTGGGTGTTTCAGGCAGATACCTGGGCTGACTGAGCCCGTAAGGCTGTTTCCAGGAATATTAATTAAACTTACTTAGGTACCTGAACTGAAGTGGTTAGGGACGTTTTCATTCTAGGCAAATGAAACCCTGGAAGCTCTGAGGGCCAGAGGACTTGATGGACACTATCCAGGAGAGAGGAGGCGAAATGCAAGCAAGGAAACTTTATACTTAAATACAAAAGATGAGAATATTGTAATTACAAACAGAGTCTGTCTAATGACATGAACACTAAGCAAGTTTTTGTTCAGAAATGTGTTTAAGTTTGTTAACATCTCAGAAAAGCCTTTGAGGGACAATCTTAACAGATGTCTACCATCAGGATTCTGTTAGCATATGGAAAAGCTTTTAAAGCCCTGAAAAACAACAAATGAACTTAGCAGATGTTCTATTAGGATTTGGTATGAATCAGGCTCCTGGACTTCAGACTATACTACAAAGCTACAGTAATCAAGACAGTATGGTACTGGCACAAAAACAGAAATATAGATCAATGGAACAGGATAGAAAGCCCAGAGATAAACCCACGCACATGTGGTCACCTTATCTTTGATAAAGGAGGCAAGAGTACACAATGGAGAAAAGACAGCCTCTTCAATAAGTGGTGCTGGGAAAATTGGACAGCTACATGTAAAAGAATGAAATTAGAACACTCCCTAACACCATACACAAAAATAAACTCAAAATGGATTAAAGACCTAAATGTAAGGCCAGACACCATCAAACTCTTAGAGGAAAACATAGGCAGAACACTCTATGACATAAATCACAGAAAGATCCTTTTTGACCCACCTCCTAGAGAAATGGAAATACAAACAAAAGTAAACAAATGGGACCTAACGAAACTTCAAAGCTTTTGCACAGCAAAGGAAACCATAAACAAGACGAAAAGACAACCCTCAGAATGGGAGAAAATATTTGCAAATGAAGCAACTGACAAAGGATTAATCTCCAAGATATACAAGCAGCTCATGCAGCTCAATATCAAAAAAACAAACAACACAATCCAAAAATGGGCAGAAGACTTAAATAGACATTTCTCCAAAAAAGATATACAGATTGTCAACAAACACATGGAAAGATGCTCAATATCACTAATCATTAGAGAAATCCAAATCAGAACTACAATGAGGTATCACCTCACACCAGTCAGAAGGGCCATCATCAAAAAATCTACAAACAATAAGTGCTGGAGAGGGTGTGGAGAAGAGGGAACCCTCTTGCGCTGTTGGTGGGAATGTAGATTGACACAGCCACTATGGAGAACAGTACAGAGGTTCCTTAAAAAACTAAAAATAGAACTACCATATGACCCAGCAATCCCACTACTGGGCATATACCCTGAGAAAACCAAACTTCAAAATGAGTCATGTACCACAATGTTCACTGCAGCACTATTTACAATAGCCAGGACATGGAAGCAACCTAAGTGTCCATCGACAGATGAATGGATACAGAATGAATGGCACATATATATAGTGGAATATTTCTCAGCCACAAAAAGAAACGAAATTGAGTTATTTGTTGTGAGGTGAATGTACCTAGAGAATGTCATACAGAGTGAAGTAAGTCAGAAAGAGAAAAAAAAATACCGGGGCTTCCCTGGTGGCGCAGTGGTTGAGAGTCTGCCTGCCAATGCAGGGGACGCGGGTTCGTGCCCCGGTCCGGGAAGATCCCACATGCCACAGAGCGGCATGGCCATGGCCACTGAGCCTGTGCGTCCGGAGCCTGTGCTCAGCAACGGGAGAGGCCACAACAGTGAGAGGCCCTCGTATGGCAAAAAAAAAAAAAAAAAAAGTATGCTAACACATATATATGGAATCTAAAAAAAAAAAAAAGGTTCTGATGAACCCAGGGGCAGGACAGGGATAAAGACACAGATGTAGAGAATGTACTTGAGGACACGAGGAGGGGGAAGGGTAAGCTGGGAGGAAGTGAGAGAGTGGCATGGACATATATACACTACCAAATGTAAAATAGATAGCTAGTGGGAAGCAGCTGCATGGCACAGGGAGATCAGCTCAGTGCTTTGCAACCACCTAGAGGGGTGGGATAAGGAGGGCGGGAGGGAGACGCAAGAGGGAGGGAATATGGGGATATACATATGCATATAGCTGATTCACTTTGTTATACAGCAGAAACTAACACAATACTGTAAAGCTATTATATTCCAATAAAGATGTTTAAAAAAAAAAACAACATGTGGTATGAACTACTTATAATGATGCCCGGCCACGCAAGACATGAACAGGCAAAGGGAAAGAAAAGCTGTTTTCCTCTTGTTGTATCTTGATCCCTGGCCTGTTACCTGCAGTACGATTCCACCACAATTTCTTTAAGAAGAGAAACTATTTTCAAATACTAGTCTTTAGGAATGAGTGAATTTATTTTGAGTTTGTTACAACTCTGAGGCTCCAGTGAATGGCTTTACTGCTCTGCTACTGCACAGGTAGAGGTTATTTTTCCTATGAATTACTTTTGAAACATACTTACTGAAAAAAAACCCAATACATGCATATATCAAATCATTACATTGTACACTGTAAATATCTTACATTTTAATTTGTCGATTATACTTCAATAAAGCTGGGGGGGAAAATGAATGCATACAATAGTTACCCTAGACTAAACCCACAAGCATTTTTATAACTCCCTCCTCCTCATTGCACATAGGTTTTAATGATGGTCAAAAGAAGAGGCAGAGAAAAAACTCCCTCTGCCTGACCGGGTAGAGAAGTGTACCCACCTGATTCCTGTTTGCTGGCATTTACTAAAAGCTCAGGCCTATGAACAGCATGAGGCAACTTCACACACACATCACTGGTCTCTGTGCTCAAAGAACTAATCTATAGGTAGCTGGAGCCTGGCTTGCACACACAAAGAAATGAAAAGATACCAGATGCGGTTAGCCAGGCTACTGGTACACAGCGCTTTACAATTTGTTTCCAAAGTGCTCCTCATTTGGATTTTTACAACAGACTTACACAGTAGGTAACAAGTATTAAAATACTCACTATAGAGATGAGAAGACTGAGGCTTGAAATGGATGCCTTGTCCAAGGTTTAAGGCTGGCAACAGTCAAAGTGGGATTGGAATCTTTCCTCTGCGCTATTTTCATGACTGCGTAAGAATGATCTAGGGAGCCTGTTAAAAGCTCAGATACCCAGGCCCCACCCCAGAGAAGCTGATTAATGAAGTTCAGCGGGTCTGAGGTGGCCTGCTTCCCTAGCAGATGCAGGTGCAGGTGGTCCTCACACCCTGCTCTGTACCTCACCCTGAGGATGCACAACAGGGACTGAGGACCGGAAGGTGTGTGGTAAAAGCAAATTTGCCTCCCATCCCCGAGGCATTAGGTCACTGACTATTTGAAAGGCACTGTGGACAAAAATGGGAAGATGAAGAAAGCAGAGATATGCTCTTAAGGAGCTCAAGGCCTAGTACGGGAGATGAGACATTCATGGAAACAACTAGAAAAAAGATGATAACTGCTAAGTGTGTACATGGGCAAAATGAAGTCTAGTCACATGCAGGTAACCAGAAGGCAAGGCAAAGAGCAGTAAAACAAGACTGGGGCTGGAAGGGAGGACACAGAGACTACTCAACAAGGCAAGGCAAATAATCACAGGCTAGGAACTCTGCAGACAGCAGACCGTGGGTCCTGGACCACAGTGAGCAGCTTTTTGCCCCAGTATGAGAAAAGCCTACTTCATACTTCGGGCTGCCTGGGATACCTGCTGGTAAAAGGGCATCTGCCTGGAGAGGGAATAAGAAGCTATGATGGTCCATCCTGATGCATGCCAATGGTGAAGGGGGCAGGAAAGAAAACTCAAGGTTAAAAAAGAAGTTCTGTTTAGTCATAGAGTGAGAGATGTCCTGGAGAGAAGGAAAGGTCTGGAGTTTGAGCCTGAATCTCAGCCAGTTTCCTTGCTTAACATACCTCTTTTATACTGACAACTTCTAAATTTATATTCTCGCTCAGACCTTTCCTGAACTCAGGACTCATATGGCCAACTGCCTACTGAACGCCTCCACTTGGATGTCTAAAATGCACATCAAACTTAACCTGCTCACCAGCAAACTCTGCCTGCAAAACCTACTGCTCCTGCTCTCATCCTGTTTCAGCCCACAGCAGCTCCAACCGATTGGTTCCTTAGGCCCAGTCCAATCTAACATAACTTCTCCTCTGGATTCTTGCCTCCAAGGATAAGCTGGGGCTGCTCCATCTCAGCGCACTGGCTCAGTTCTTCTGCTGTTCCTCTGCCTGCAACTCTCTTCCCAGCCATCTACTGGGCTTCCTCCCCTGCTTCAGGTCTTACTCAAATACCACCTTCTCAATAAGGCTTCCTCAACAACCTATTTAAAATAACTCACCTTTTCCAGTAACCTCTCTTCCTTGTCTTTCTTTTTTTAATGGCATATAAATGGTGTATATCTCCATAAAACATTCTACATATTGTATTTGTTTATTGTCTCCCCCATCACCCTTCACTAGAATGTAAACTCCCCCAGAACGAGGATCTCTGTTCTGTTTACTGCTAAAACACCAGAAATAAGAATAAGGCCAAGTTCATTGTAGGCACTCAATAAATATTTGCAGTATTCAAGCTGAAAGAATAAGTAAGGAAATATATGAGAGTTAAATTTCCAAAATGGACATTAGAAGTCAGTAAATGTATATTATCTTTTCTGAAGCAGTCACTGTGAAAAAGAAGGTTTTAAGGGTCTAGGACAGGGGTTGGCAAACTTTTTCAGTAACGGGCCAGGTAGTAAGTATTGTTGGCTTTGCAGCCCTAAGGTTTCTGTAGGAACTACTAATCTCTGATGCTGTAACAGGAAGGCAGCCATACACAATATGTAAACGAGTGTGCACGGCCGTGTTCCCATAAAATTCTATGTATGAAAGCTGAAATGTGAATTTTACAAGATTTTTACAAGTCACAAAATATTATTCTTTAAATGTTTTTCTAACCATTTAAAAAATGTAAAAATCATTCTGAGCTCGCAGGCCATACAAAACAGGCTGCAGGACAGATCCAACCAGCGGGCTGTAGTTTTCTGACTCTTGATCTAGGATTAAAGGATCACTTGAAAGTTCTACAGATGCTGAAGGTAGGAAAAATATCCAGGAAGAAATATAGACCAAAAGACGTAGATTAGATTAGCCAAAATGAAAAGTGGGCCCGTGGGTCAAACCTCTTAGAAACTGTATTTGATCAGCAGGTAAACCACACGCATTAGCCTTTTACAGGCAAGGGTGAGGTGAACATTAGGCAACTCGTGGACTGTGGGAGTTCTCATAATGATACTGGATTAGAACCGTGCAAGAGAGAGCTATTTATATGATCTCAAATGACGTTTGAGGCATGTTCTGGTGCTTTTACTTCTATGCTAGGTGAAAAAGCTGCCTACAAAAGCCTTCCTCCCACCCGAAATACTAGCTGTTCGCTGGCGACTGATGCTCAGAAATATTAAGATGAATCATATATGCTCTTTTCACAGCGCAAAAAGAGATAATTTTAAAATTCAGAAAATGTCACTTTGGGTAGTCACAAACCACACAGTAGAAAAGCTGCCCAGCCTGAAAATTGTAAATAAATAAAATCCTGTTCCTGCACGGAAATCTTTTTTCCTCATTTAGGTTCCAGTGCTGCCCTGGGACTTGCCTCCAAGGTTGGCTGCTGTTAAAACGTGTTGGTTCCCATAAGCTGCTGATGGGAGGCGGCCTTTGTTCCCCAGCCCTCTTCCCCCGGGCCCTCCCAGGCTAACCCCCCACTGTTCTTGGTAATGCACAGCGCTCAGCCTTGACCTTCTCAAGCTGTTCTTTTCGCCTGCAGGCAGCTCTCGGGCCGCTCTGTCTACTGTGCTCGGCTGGGTTGGCCTGAAAGGTGCGGCTGACAGTGGCTCAGTCTTTACCTGGGCACGGGGAAAGGACTCCTATGTTTCTTTCTGCTTCCTGCTTGGAGAGACAGGTATTTTTGTCTTTGATCCCTAAGCTCTGTCTTCTTTCGCCTGTCACTAAACAGTTCACTCCCTATTTCCTCCTGTGCCCCTACCCCCCGCCTGCCCTTTTTTGCAACTTCATCATTTTCCCCACATTGCACCGTTTGGCACAGGAGGAGGGAACCACATCAAATAAAGGAATGCAACCACAAAAGCTGCCTTGAGAAGCAAGGCCCCAGATTCTTTTTTTTTTTTTTTTGCCAATTTACCGTTTTTGGATTTGTTCTCCCGTAATCAAATCCTCCCTATCGTGTTAACAATGTGGTGTTGTGTCAATACACTGGAATTCTGCTTCAATCAGCGACCCAGAGCTTAATAGGAAAATGAAGCAATAAAATGTTGGTCTTACTGTTAACCTTAAGCTAGGCCTGTACTTAGGATGGGGATGTTGGCTTCTTGATGGTATGTGGGCCAAACCTTCAAAGTTTTGTGAGAGCTCGGGGTTGTCAGCTGAGGCCTAACGCATTATTCAGGCGTACTTCTGCGGTCGAGAGGTGCAATCACTCCAAGTACCACTGACTGGAGCACGAAGCACCCCAAAGTTTAACAAGCCAGAGAAAGCAAGCCAAATTCAGACTGAATTTGCGTGCAGACGTTGAAAAGACATATTCAGCTTACAGGCGACAGCAACTCTCGGGTCTGGCTCTGATGATGTCTGTACTTATCACAAAAGGGTTTGTGTAAAGTTTAAGTGTTTTTTTTTTTTTTTAAATTAAAAACACGTGCCCAACATCCAAACCATTCAGAGACAACTATAAGGTGCCGCAACCCCCAAACGCTGGGAAGTCACTCTTCCCTGTCCTCAGGATATATGTGTTATCGTTACTGTTTAACAACAGCTGGCCAATAGTCATCGTAAATGAAAATACCAGTTAGAGGTTGAGCACTTTTGATGTAGTGATTTTATCTTTTGTGACTAACTTGGTCAACCCAGCTGTTCAGGGCATGAAGGGAAGTCCTTTTGTTGTCGTTTTGGTTTGGTTCACACGGCGGAGTCACATGCGATTCTGGTTAATGTTGGAAGTCAGTCTGCTCTTGAACATCATCTCTAGCAGATACAAGCAGACAGGAGCGGGCCACAGACAAGTCACTAGGCAGTGACTGGCCACCTTCAGCTGTCCCAGAACACCCAAGTGATGTGATATCCTCCAGAGATTCTCCTGGGGAGAGGAGAAGGAAGAGAAGAAGAAATCTCTCTCCTCCCATCCCTGTTTTAGGGTAAAATATTAGAATCTTACGATGGAAAAATGTGTGATTAAAAAAAAAAAAAATCCTGGGCCTCCCTGGTGGCGCAGTGGTTGGGAGTCCGCCTGCCGATGCAGGGGATACGGGTTCGTGCCCCGGTCTGGGGGGATCCCATATGCCGCGGAGCGGCTGGGCCCGTGAGCCATGGCCGGTGGGCCTGCGCGTCCGGAGCCTGTGCTCCGCAGCGGGAGAGGCCACGGCAGTGAGAGGCCCACATACCGCAAAAAGGAAAAAAAAAAAAAAAAAATCCTGTAGCCGGTCCTGATGTGAACTAACAGGGCAGGTTTTCAACTGCCCCGGCACCAGCAGAAGAATTACCATGTCAAACATACAGAAGGAGGAGTCTTTGATCCTTAGGAGTTAACGACCTTCTCGGCTAACAGGCAAGACTGCTGGTCTGCCGACTTTAGCAACATTCAGTCTGGCCCCAGCTCCATCTTTTTTTTTTTTTTTTTTGCGGTACGCGGGCCTCTCACTGTTGTGGCCTCTCCCGTTGCGGAGCACAGGCTCCGGATGCTCAGGGTCCAGACGCTCAGGCTCAGCGGCCATGGCTCACGGGCCCAGCCGCTCCGCGGCATGTGGGATCTTCCCGGACGGGGACACGAACCCGTGTCCCCTGCATCGGCAGGCAGACTCTCAACCACTGCACCACCAGGGAAGCCCCCAGCTCCACCTTTAAAAGCCAAGTCACCCATGTCATTCCAGCTGCCCATCTTTCTGCCCCTCCTCCCCACCACATCCCCATGCTGCCCAACCGGACAGAGAGTAGGGCCAAGGCAAGGCAGTGAAGGGAAGCGGGGACTGCAGGCTAGCGCCTGCGCAGAGGCCCCGCCTCTGCTCCACATTCTGCTGCCGCAGCTGAGGTGCCTGGTCCCTGTCCCAGCTACCGCTCCAGGAAAGGACCACAAATGTCAGTACAGAAGTTATCATTCTACCAAAACACCACACGTCTGCTGGATGGGGGCGCTGCTCCCCTCCACAGAAGCCCCAGCCCTCCACACGGCATGCTCCAAAACCCACCCGCAAAGCGGGAGGACCCATTTTCTGGAGACACTGGGGAGAAGGAATTGAGGAAAAAGGTGATGAAAAAGGACATCTGGGAATCTGCAGAGGTGAGGGACTGAAGAGGCTATCAGCGTAGTCAGAATTTTAACAAAAACAACATGTATTGAGTAGATTCCTGTCATTTAAAAAACATTTTATTTTACTAAGTAAATTGTTTACTTACTAATGAAGGAAGTAGGAGTTCAGTTCTGTTAATACCCATCTGTGCAAAACTGGAGACTGCTTCTGAATATCATAATTTATTTACCTGTATCTCTTACTTTAAAAATACCTCCATCGGTTTAAATGCTATTTCCATCCAGTTCTCTAAAATAGATGATTCAAAACAGCCACAGCAGTAAACACAGGTCTACATACTCCCAGACAAAGACTGCAGGGCAGGCCTGGTGAGATGCAGCAGGAGGCCCAGCAGAGCACATTGGTCCCGGCAGCTCAGGGAAATCTGGGTTTGCGGGGAACGTGACAACCCCAGAAGGTAGGTGTGTTTTCTTTCTTTAACCCAGTGACACAAGATGCAACAGAAGGAGAAAGTTTGAGTCAGGAAGGAAACGAGTTCTGGTAAATGTAGACAAGGATGATGCCGATTTAATTGGTCAGATATAAATGAAATTGGCTTAATTACTTCTTTGCAACTCACTTTCTTGGTTGCTTCAGAATTTTGACTACTATTATTTTCTTAAGCTTTTAAAACCAAAACACTCAAAATTTACTAACAGAGCAATACTAATAGCACAGAGGGAGCTGTCAACATGACTTATTTTAAAAGTATGACTGGGACTTCCCTGGTGGTCCAGTGGTTAAGAATCCGCCTTCCAATGCAAGGGACACGGGTTCGATCCCTGGTCGGGGAACTAAGATCCCACATGCCGCGGGGCAACTAAGACAGCATGCTGCAACTAAAGAGCCTGCACCTCAATGAAAGATCCCGCATGCTGCAATGAAGATCCTGCATGCTGCAACTAAGACCAGACACAGCCAAATAAATAAATAAATAAATAAATATTTTAAAAGTAAATAAATAAAAAGTATGACTGAACCATAGCTACTGAATCCTGACCCTGCAGTAGTGAGTGTGTCAATGTGGCCTCAGTGGCATCAATTTCACCCATTCACACAAAAGAACACACGGAATGGACCCCTTGACGTAAGGGTTCAGTTTAAGACACTCCATAACTCTCAGGGTCCTGAGTACTCTCCAAAAATAACAATCCCATAGAAGCCCCTGTGGATAATCTTCGAGGAGAAAGGCAGAGGAGGGATCCACAATTTCGGGGCCACCTGGCAAATTCTGAGCATCAAAGTATGCAGAGCTCAGTGGTCCAACTCAGAGCTTACAGTCCCCTCAGGAGGGGGCTGGGCTCACATCAACACCTCTCTTTCCCAGTCAGACCGAGACTGCTTCTCAATACAGGCGATGGCAAACTCAGGACAACTGTCTCTTCTGAGTACTTTCTCATTTTCCTGGCCACTAACATGGGATCAGGGTCTCTTCAGAGCCCGAGGAGCCCTCACACTCACTCACATTATATCCTCAAACTATAAAGCTGCAGCCATGCTCGTTGCCTGAGCAGCAAACACACCAACTGTCCTCCAGACTCAGCATATGCTATCGGGCATATTCTGAGAGACTGGAGCCTCCTCAGTAGGGTGAGGACTGAAAGCCAATTCCTAGAGAATAAATAACAGGTTCGTATGGGTAGGACCAAATCACAAACGTAAACAACAAATTTCAAACAACTGAAGTACCTGTCAATTGCAGAGTTGAATCCATTAGAGTAAAATCTTCTGATGCAGCCACAAGAAAGAATGACAGTGACTTACAGGTCCTGAGTTAGAAAACTGGCCGTGATGTATTGTTAAAGGAGAAAAAAGCAAGTTGCAGACCGGTATGCAATGTATCATACCATTTCTGTGACTAAACTAAAGCAACAACAGTAACTACAAAAACCCAAAAAGAGCTAGCAGGAACGACATTGTGAAAACACAAAGTCTACCTACTTTGCATTTCCCAGTAAATCATATTTCCCGTCTTTTCACTGAGGTGAAGACTTGAGGCTTACTGATGGTCCTAAGGAAGAGGGTGGTACCACCCAGGCCAGAGAAGCCCCGAGTATAGGGAAGAAGATAGCTATAGCGCAGCCCCCAGACGGGAATGGAAAGAAACAGAGGCAGAAAAGGGAGAGAATCAGAGAAAACAGGGTCTGCCTGGGTGTCTTAGAGACCTTCCTTGGGCCTCAGAGAGAGAGAGAGAGAGAGAGAGAGAGAGAGAGAGAGAGAGTGTGTGTGTGTGTGTGTGTGTGTGTGTGTGTGTAGAGACAGACAGACTGACAGGGTAAAAGAAATGTGGGCAGTGATGGTGAGAGGACAATAGTTCTAGATCACCTGAGGGAAATCCAAGTGCAGAGGGGTTTTTATTCCACTTTCCACTTAGGGCTGAGGAGATCATGCTGCAGAGTAACCTTCAGACTAAGGGGGAGCTACAGTCGCACACAACTATGACATTTTACCCTGTATACTCTGTTCTTTGGTACCACTGGAAAGTTACAGCTGCCATTTATTACCTGTGTGTGGAGGAGGGGGACCAGGGTATAAACAGAAGTGAATGTAAAGAATAGAAGGTCCTGGGCTTCCCTGGTGGCGCAGTGGTTGAGAGTCCGCCTGCTGATGAAGGGGACGTGGGTTTGTGCCCCGGTCCGGGAAGATCCCACGTGCTGTGGAGCAGCTGGGCCCGTGAGCCATGGCCGCTGAGCCTGCGTGTCCGGAGCCTGTGCTCCGCAACGGGAGGGGCCACGACAGTGAGAGGCCCGCGTACCACACACACAAAAAAAATAATAAATAAAAAGAATAGAAGGTCCTGAACTTGGCAGGCAAGGACCAAGAAAGGGAAGGGCAAGGACCCAATGAATGAAGCACCTGAGTGGTGAGCAGAGTAGTACAGTTTGCTTCTGGGGCTGGGAACCTAAAATTCCCGAGGACGTGGGGACTCCATATTATTGATCTGATTCCCACCCTTATTTGGAAGAACAGTCGTAACAGCTAACACATATTGAACACTTTCTGGGAGCCATGCATTGCACTGAGAACTCTCATTTATTATGTTTATTTAATCCGTACGAAAGCCCTGTAAGGTTGACATATTTCATAGATAAACAGTAAGGCTTGGCAGGTTAAGTAACTGACTCAATTAACTCATCTGGTAAATCATGGACACTGGATTGAGCCAGGACATTTAATTCTTAAAGCCACACATTTCACCACCACTCAACCCCTGGCCTCCCACCACAGACCATCTAGCAGTGGGGCCTTAGCAATCACTTAGCTTTTCTGTTGTCCAGTTTCCTTATATGCACAATGAGGATGGGGCCAACTAACTCTCAGATCTCTTCGGTTCCATCATTCCAGTCTGGTCTAATGCAGTGGTGTAGACAGATAGGTAGCTATTTGGATTCAGAAAGCTGGGAGTATCTCTTATTAAAGAAGCTTTACGAGAAATCCTATAACACCTGAAAGATCCAATCTTAATGTACAAACTTCTCTGGCACAAAATTAAGAAATAGTGACTAGTTGATGAAAGCACATTATTCAGAGGCAGAAGGTCTAGATGCTGTAAAGAGGGCAGGTACTACGTTCAGGAAACAGGAACACTGAGCCATTACTGTCCAACATGATTCTGCTCACCAGCCTGGGTCCAGTGAAGCCCCTGCAGACAGTAGCACCACCGTTTTATTTTGCAACAGGGACACTTGGACATGAAGCCCTACATGCTCGCTTGACTCCTCAATGGTTTGTCCAACCTTTCAAGCACAGTTGTAGAGGCCCTGTTACTACTACATATTTTTCTCAGCTCCCACTTGCGACTACAAGCCTATTCCTTTCAACTAAACATGAAATAATCTCTCACTGAACAGTTTCTTTGCTTGTAATCCTCTGCCTGACGTTTTGTCTGATTAAATAGAAGTAAGCTCCTAGCACAAGCCTTGAACAAGGATAAGCATTTGTGGTGGGCAGAATAATGGCTCCCCAAAGATGTCCAAGCTCTATCGCCAGAACCTGTGGACATGTTACCTTACATGGCAAAAGAGACCTTGCAATGCGAGAAAGGTTAAGGACCTTGACACAATTATCCTGGATTACCTGAGTGGGCCCAATCTGTTCATAGAGTCCTTAAAAGTGGAAGAGGCAACAGAAGAGTAGGTAAGAGAGATATGACAACAGAAGAACAGACAGAAAAGATTTGAAGTGTGAGAGGGACTGGATCTGCTGTTTTTGAAGATGGAGGAAGAGGGCCATGAGCCAATGAATGCAGGCAGCCCCTAAAAGCTAGGAAAGGCCCTCAGCTGACCTCCAGCAAGGACATGGATGTCACTTCTATGACTGCAAGGCACTGGATTCTTCCAGCATCCCAAGGGAGCAAGGGAACAGATTCTCCACTAGAGCCTCCAAAAAGGAATACAGCCTGCTAACACCTTGATTTTAGGCCAGTGAGAACTGCACTGTACTTGTGACCTATAGAACTGTAAGATAATAAATTTATGTTGTTTTAATCTGCTAAAGTTGTGGCAATTTGTTACAGCAGCCATAGAAATCTACACAGCACTCAAAATACAACTGTTTTTTTAAAGCAAATACAATGAGATGAATTTATCTTTCTTTATGCAACAGGATAAATAATGATAGTAGTGGCGTATATTCTATGGAATAAAACAGAATCATTAAGCCCTTTATTGACAGATGAATGGATAAATAAATAAATGAGGAAAGCTCTTTTTTACAGTAGAAAGCCAACTAATAAATGTAGAAGGAAAGATGAAGCTAGAAAATCATCAGTGGATGTTAAAGCTAGTGGGTTAAAGTCTGATGAGGATACATAGTCTCAACACTTGTCTCCATGAATTTCTTATTAATCACAGAGAGAAAAGTAGTAACATTACAGTGAAGAAACCCTGTGGACATCGCCTTAACCAAGTGATCAAAGCTGACATCACCAATCCCGGGACAACCTGACTTCACGTGCATCTCGGTGTGATGCACTCAGGACACAGGCCATGTCTGCAGCACTGCTGCCAAATTTCATAATCTGAATCTAATCATGAGGAAGTACCAAATGAACCCAAATTGAGGAACAAAATAACTGGCCTGTACTCTTCAAAACTGTCAAGGTCAAGAAAGATAAAGACAGACGGTGAAACCATTCCAGACGAAAGAAAAACAAAGAGACACGACAACTAAAGGCAACATGTGATCCTGGACTGGATCCTGGACCAGAGTAAAAAATAGCTAACAGGGATATTATGGGAAGAATTGACAAAATTAGAATATGGACTGTGGATTAGATAATAGCGCTGTCGGTGATACATTTCCTGACTTGATAACTGCACTGTGGCTGTGTAAGAGAAGGCCCATGTTCTTAGGAAATACAATTTGAAGCATTTAGGGTAACGTCCATGTCCCCAACTTACACTCAATTGGCTGAATTAAAAATAATCATAATATATAAACACAGATACACAGAATACTAAGGCAAATGGGGCAAAATATAAATGATTGGTGAAACTAGGTAAAAGATGTAAGGCAGTTCCTCATTCTACTAACTTTTTTCTCTTTTTAAATATCAACATAAAAAACCCTATTCCCAAACCATATAAACTATGCTTTCAATTCTTATGTTTATATTAGATCTACTGTTATATGACACACAAAGAGAATTTTAGGGAAAGGAAATATGAGTTCAATGAACTTAATTTTCTATAGTGTAATACGATATATAAGTGGCTAGGTGATTTTTCAATTAATATACTATTTAATACCTTGAATACAGTAGGCAAGCAATATGTACCTGTGGGCTAAAAAGAAGTAATTTATTTTTAGTAGGAAAGTCAGCATCCCAAATAAAAGCATGGAGATACATACATGATAGGAAATACAAACTTTTTAAAAATTAGCTTAAAGTGTGAATGAGCCAGAAATATGAGGAGGTTAAGAGCTCTTGCTCTGGAATTGATGGGCTCAAGGATTTGAAATCCAATACCCACTTAGTATACTGACCTCAGGGCAAGTTGTTTAAAACTTCCCTAAGCCTCAGTTTTGCTCATCTGTAAAATGGAGATAATAATAAAGCTCACAGGGTTACTGTGAAAAGTGAATTAAAGAATCCTGTGCCTCAGACATAGTTTAAAATGTTATTTATTATTACTATCTAATGAGTTCTAATGCTTCTGTACTTGATTGTTTCTTTCACAGGAAAGAGAATCAACATTCAAACCAAACTAAAAAATAAATTCGTTTAGTGGGTATCCATTGTCAAATGTTTGAAAAAAATCACACTTTCAATGAACTTCAAAACCCAACTTATCCTGGAGGAAAGCGTGGTTAAAGGTTCTTTTTAAACTTTCTAGGTCACTAGTCTCACTGGCCCCTCTTTCTCTCCTCTCCCCTGAGACTCTACAACTTTAGACATGTTTCTTCAAATAGAGAAATGCTTAAGCGTGTTAGGCCTTCTGCTTTTTCTACTGTAGGCCCACTGTTTATTTTCTTGAATCTGGAATGAGTCCCTGTATCTCTCAGGTCAAACCTGAACTACTTTCTTAACATTCTGAAATCCATTGATCCAGCTTCCTTCACGTTCACCTTCCAAGTGGTCCCTTCACTGCAGTTCATCTGGATACTCAAAAATGCTCTTACTGAACAAATGATTTTTGACCTCCACACAGCATTTATTAGTATAGATCATTCCTCACACATAAAATGCCTTCTGGCCATTATGTCTGTCCAATCATATCCATCACCTTTTCCAAAATAAATAAGCAGCAATCCATGGAGCCTTTCTTGACCATCATGAAATTCTTCTTCATTCACTCACTCAATGCATTCATTCAACAAATATTTATAGACTTGGCAAGGAACAGGACAATTGTTCTTTCTCTTACAGAGTTTACATTCTACTAAGGGACAAGCAATATAATAATAAATGATAATAAAATAATTGAGGAGAACAGAAAGCACAAAGGAGGAAATAAAATATAATGTTAAAGAGCATGACTGTTTATGTGGGAGGCAACTTCAGTGCAATCAAGGAAAGCCTTTCTGAGGAAATAAATTTAAACTGACACCCATATGGTAAAGTGGAGCCAAGCAAGTGAACATCTGGGGGAAAAGAGTCCTTCTGGCAGAGGGAAGAGCAAGTGCAAAAGCTCAAATGGCAGGTAAAGAACCTGGAGTGCTAGAAGCACAGAAAGAGGTCAACGAATGAGGCCAAAGTGCAGGGCACAGGGGAGGGTGGGCGAAGGTCAAATGTGCTGGCAGGGGCTGGATTATGAAGGTGATGGTAAGGTATTTGGATTTTATTCTATGCCCACGAGAGGGTTTTACATTGTTTCTTTCTTCTTACGGTAGATATTTCATGGGCTTATATAAGCTTTCCACACAATAGGTGCTTAATACATGCTTGTTAGGGGCATAAATTAGAAAAGCATCTAGGAGAGAAATGGAGCCAATACTCTAAGATCATGGATGATGGTTTCTGCCACCAACTTGTACCTGTGCTCCAACAGCCTAGACTTTAGGTCATAAGTCTGTTACATGGCATGAAAACAGAATTGTCATGGCAACTCTAATTAGATGGGTTTCTTTCCAAGGAGGATGAAGCAAGTACTACACTTACAGGCTGGTTTGGTTCCTCTAAAATACCTGAAAGAATTACAATGCTCTACAAGTTGGAACATATAGTACAGGGAGGGCCCAATTTACCAACAGAGTGGGTTCCTGAAGTTGGCTTGTTTGTGAGGCATTTGGGGAATGCATTTTCCTTTAGAAAGAATGTTATAAAGGAGGTTAGACTCAGGCCAATCCACTAAAGCTTTTTAAAATTCATAAAAGTGGCAGAAATACCGTATATTTGCATTGAGAAAATAATAGAAGTGAATTCTTTTGAAATGTAGCAATTAACCAAAAATTAAGTTGGAGCTTTTAATTTTTCTTCATACTGTCATTTGAGGAAAAGAAGTTTTAATTAAAGAAAATGAGACGAGAAGTAGAAATTTTAGTAGAGATTCTATTAAGGAATTCTAGGCACCATCAGGCTTTTAGACATTAATGTCACTAATTTATTATTATTATTACTTTGGATTCAGGTGTCTCTCAGATAGCTTAGTCATGATCATGGTCGTTTTTGGCTCAGAAATAGAAGAGAGCAAACCATGAGGAGTGGCTGTCCTGAGGTTGCTGGGCCGTCTTGAGGTTCTCCAAGGAAATGGAAGAGACTAAAGAGAAAGATAGCCTAAAATACAATTATAGGAACTATGAGAAACTGAAAAAGTAAAATGAAGGAAAAAGGGAAAGAGGAAATTCCCATGAGAGTAGGCAAGAGTGTAGGGGTAGAAATTGGCTCACCTAGGACAGCTTGATTGTTACCAAAAAAACAGGGAAATGAAGAGGAAGGAGAAAGGAAGAAAAAGAGGACAGGTGCAAAGGGAAGGAGTGGGAGGGTAAGGACCAAACACTGACTGGTCTTCGCTGGATGGAAGAGAAGAAAGTTTTTATTCTTTTATTCAAATATATGGGATATTTGAAAATTAAATGGTACATTCTTCTAAGATTGAATTTGCACTTAATATAACTCTGTTGCATATTAAAGAGAGTTTAATAAATTACTGTTAAATATACAAACACTTGTATTATTTTTGTATACAAAAAATATATTGTGTTTTGTTGTAACAACAAAATAACAACAACAGCAAGCACTTATTAAATGTCTATTACCTGTTAAGCATTTTATATATATATATATATATATATATATATATATATATATATATATAAAATCTCATTTAATCCTCACAACATGAAATAGTTATTAGCCCCACTTATTACAGATTAGGAAACTGAGGCTTAGACAAGTTAAGTAGTCTGCCTAAGGTCACACAAGCTAGTAAATGATGAAGTCCATATTAGAACAAAATCTGATTCCAAAGTGCATTTTCTTAACTTCTCTGCTCTACACCTGCCTCAGTAAGTATTACAACAATGCTAAGGAACAAACCTCAAAGGTCAGACCTTCAACAAGTATTTGACCAATTCTTCTTAACATTCATAGATGTAGAATTAACAGTAACATGAATTCATACGCCAAACTGCTTTCTCTAGAATCTTCCTCTTCTTTAGATTAACATATTTTACCACTGGCAATATGAGACCTGCAATGAGTACTTGGGGAAGGCAGCAGTTACAGGATAGATGGCATTTGCCAAATCATATAAGCATATCAATAGACGCAGAAAAAATATGATAAAATCCAACAGCCATTCATGACAAAAACTCTCAGCAAATTAGGAATAAAGGAGAGCGTTCTCATTTTGATCAAGAACCTCTATAAAAATCCTACAGCAAACATCATACTTAATAGTAAAAGACTGAAAGCTTCCCCACCTAGGATCAGGAACAAGGCATGAATGTCTGCTCTCACCACCCTGATTCAATAGTACTGGAGGTCCTAGCCAGTGCAAAAAGGTGAGAAAATAAAATAAAAGGCAAACGGATCAGAAAGGAAAGATAAAACTGTCCTTATTTGCAGATGACATGATTGCCTATGTAGAAAATCCCAAGGAATCTACTAAAAGCTCATAGAACTAATAAACAAAATCAGCAAGGTTGTAGAATATAAGATTATCATATAAAAAGTAATCATATTACTATATATACTAGTAATGAACATATGGAAACCAAAATTAAAAGCATAGTACCTTTTATAATTGTGCTCCAAAAATAGATAGATAGATAGATAAATCTCTAAGTATAATGCAAATGTAAAATAGCACAAAGGAGTTCTCCTGTGGTGATGTAACAGTTCTAGATCACGATTGTGGAGATGGTTACATGAAACTATACATCAGATAAAATTGCACAGAGCTACACACACATGTGCATACATACACACAAATGAATGCAGGTTTAAAAAGTGACGAAAAGGGCTTCCCTGGTGGCGCAGTGGTTGAGAGTTGCTGATGCAAGGGACGCGGGTTCGTGCCCCGGTCCAGGAAGACCCCACATGCCGCGGAGCGGCTGGGCCTGTGAGCCATGGCCGCTGGGCCTGTGAGCCATGGCCGCTGAGCCTGTGCTCTGCAACGGGAGAGGCCACAACAGTGAGAGGCCCACATACCGCAAAAAAAAAAAAAAAAGTGACGAAGAGAGGACAGATGAAGTATGACAAAATGTTAAACATGGAGGATGACTATCTGGAGTCCACTATACTATATTCTCTGGTTTTGTGGATGTTCGAAAACTTTCTTAAAAAAATATTTTTAAGTCCCAACCTAACTCAACGTAAAGACAACAGTTAATCAGTTTCCAAAACCAACCTGACTATTCTCTTTTGTGGTGACTAATAGGAAATTCAGACAACATTAGAATGAAATTCTGTGGCACCCTCTGAAGGTTTTGGCTACTATATGCTCAGGGAATGCAAACTCACTTTATTATTGAGCCAAGAAAAATATCATGATAAACCTGGAGAACCAAATCATATATAGATCTCATTCCGAAACCAGATTTAAAATATTTGAATTGTCTTTACCTCTGTCTTCATTTGCATAAGGAATTAAGAGTTAACCCTGATATGAAATCACTTTATATCTCTGTTCCAAAATCTCTGTTAAGTATTTTGCTTAAATGTTTTGTGTGAAAGAAATATAATCATTTCAAGGAATCTTCTCCAAGGAACTACTTTTTTTCTACCTTTTTGGAGATTCATTTCTAAGGGACTGGCCAAAAGTATTTAATGACTAAGCTTTAATGACTACTGTACTTCACTTTCAAGGAACACCTAATCCAGGAGTTTCTACTGGCACTGCTAGGAGGAGGAAGGCTTGATTGCCCTTGCTTTTCCTGTCTCTTGAATTTTATAGCTCTCTCTCAAGGGGAAAAACAGAAAATAATTCCTTTCTCATTGGGAAAAAAGTCGCTGGAGCACATGCTTTTGACATCTTTCTCTTTCCTTGAGATGTGAAGTTGAAATACTATCTCCTGCTACCACCTTTGCCACTGGGCACATTCCAAGGCCTTCTTTAATATCCAGCCTAACCATTATCAAACCTTGGTGAAACACTTACTCCTTAGTCTTTCAGGAAGTTACCAGCACTCTCTCCTATTCTAGTATACGTCATTCATAATGCAAACACAGCACTTTCTACTAGGGAAATGGGATAAAGACTGGATTTGATCAGTCAGTGCACCACAGTCATAGTTTGTGTGTGCCAGGCATCACAGATATTCAGCCTGTACACACCAGAGCAACAGCACCAGCTGGCTCCATTCTGATGATGGAGTTCCATAAATTCTGATTGATCATTGCCAGAGCTATACTGATTGTTAAATATTTTGAATAGCACCATAGTGCCAAGTGTTATGGTAATTCTTTACATGCGTTAAAAGTGCTATAAAATTAGGAGTTTGGCATTAAAATATATACACTGCTATATATAAAATAGATAACCAACAAGGACCTACTGTATAGCACAGGGAACTATACTCAGTATCTTGCAATAACCTATAATGGAAAAGAATCTAAAAAAGAACAGACATATACATATATGTATATAACTGAATCACTTTGCTGTGCACCTGAAACCAATACAACATTGTAAATCAGCTATATTTTAATAAAAATTTTTAAAAGACGACAAAAAGAACAATTTTAACAATACAAAATTTTAAAACTTTTAAATTTAAAAACAATTAAAAAATTTTTTTAAACCCAGTACTTTCTATATTGTAGCATAATTTACTATTTCCTGTGTTGTTCCTCCTCGTAGACTGTGAGCAGCTCAAGGGTGGAAACACATCTTTCTTCTTTATCTTTGTAGCTACAGGACCTGGCTCTATCCCAGACGTGTGAGAGGTACCAGATATCTTATAAATTAATACAAGGCAGGAAAGCAGGGGAGGAGAGCCACAGAAGAAAGCCTGGCCCCTACCCCTGCTCCCCCTGCAGGCTTTTCTTTTTCAAGAGGCTAACGTGTTGAAGAGATGGAACGACATTACTCAAAGCCATGGAGCCAATGAGCCCAGGGATTTCTACATTGAAGGAAGGAGGTGTAAGAAAAGAATGGAAAGTTCCTCTTTTAGACACTAGGAAATGGAACCACAGGGTTAACAATTAGAACAGTTAAAGGTATGTGAACAAGGTACATAATTGTACCTAGACTTCTGCTTTCTCTCTAAACCAATTACTTTAAATTATAGACATCTAGCTTTAGGGTTTAAGGTTACCTATTTTATGGAATAATTTTGTTTCTAAAAAGGAAAATCATACAAGAATCTCTATCTCAAGTAAACCATGCCTATATCTCAATCACTAAGATTGGATTTGCAGCATGATCAAAAAAATCACTGCCTCCTAATGGCAGGAAACGCTAACTGCAGGCCAAATGTCTAAGTAAAAACAGTCCTCAGTACTGGCCCTGAGGAATAAAGAACCCTCAGTGGCTGGACGAGTATCTGACACATGGCTGTTCAGTGAATGTATGCTGAATGAATGAATGAGTAATGTGACAACAATAACACCACGATTACAGCACATACATCATCTTCTACTAACCCGGCGGCAATGCTTATAAGTCAGTGTCTAGAAACTTAAAAAATTTTTTTCTGTTCCTTATCAAGGTAACCCTTTTCCCCCAGGCCACACCTTCTACAGGGAATCTGAAGATCAGGCTAAAGTCCAAAGTTTCTATTATTGGCCAAGTCTCCACCCCCAATTTGTGGGATGCCAATCCTAACAGATCTTGAATAGGTAATCAGAACCTTCTCCACCCAATGCAGCCATGACAGAAAACACTGCCTCAGAGATAAACAAAGCAATCATCACCCCAACTCCACCTCCACTGTGAGGAAGAATCAGGAGAGAGAGCTATTGACTTCTTGCTATGGACACACACAGCCCGGGGGCCCACATTTAGCCAGTAAAGGATCTCTGAGCTGTGGGAATGGGGTGTGACAGCAACTATGACTGACTCAGCTGGCCGTGAATATCCAAACTTATTACTGCAAATAACTTATGAGGGACCCTCAGACCTAATTTAGCCTCACTGTACATTTCAGGAAACTGAGACTCAGACATGTTAAAAGATCGCCTGAGAACACAGAGCTGGTAGACGCAGAGTTGTGACTAGAAGCACCTGCCCGTGCTTCTGGCCTCCCAGCGGAGAAAGGGGAGCAAGGATCAAAGAAGAAAGAGGGTGAAACCTATCATCAATCAGTTCATCTGACACTCTTAGAGGTTGCTTACCCCATCACCCCCTTTGTCAACTCCAGAGCCCTTGCTCACCTGGTAGGTTTATCAAATCCTATCTAAACAGGTAGAGGAGAAAATTGTTAGTAGGAACATAAGTTCCTTTATGTAAGGAACTTACATAAAGGTCTGAAGAGTAGGAGAAGAGGGTGGACACTCAAGCACGTATGCAAGAAAAAAAGAAAAGGAAACCGAAATTGTGGGAAAGGTACAATAAGAGAAGAATTTGTCTAGAAGGCAGTGCCTCAGGGGCCCGTTTTGGACATCGGAAAGACTGAGTAAGCAGAGTCCCACGAGGGTGCATCTTGATTCTAAGTTGTAAATATTGGGGTTGGAAAAGGGGGTATTTCTGCTAACTTAAAAAAACTGTTAAAGTTCTCAAAAACCACTGTCCTACAGTACTTATAAACCAAACTCAACAATTCAGCTTTTTTTTAAAAATAGCAATACCCAGTTAAGAAATGTTCCATAAACATGCATGGCCTGCTACAGACACAACATCTTGGGCTGGGCTCTCTCTGTCTCACCCTGAATCTGTTCTGATCGCAGCCGGGCTGTTCTGGACCAGCATGAACTCCGGAGAGCGGTACCCAGAGCTAACTACCTGCACAAGAATCTTCTAGCACAGCTCAGTGAAATCTGCTGCAGGTGGGCAATCCCATTCTCACAGGTGTGTACACACACACACACACACACTTTAACACCTCCCCCTCTCACTCACAATTCTTTATGAATTGCTCAGGAAAAATGTATTCTCTCTCTTTGTTCCTTTTATGAAGCAAAGAAACAAAACACAAATGAAAACAATAACAGCAGAAACCAGGGACCTAAATCACAAGAGGAGGAGCTACCAGGACTTAGCAGTGAACTAGACATATACTCATATTATGGAAAAGGAAATGAAATTAGACCTGATTAACAGTCAGCCTACACCACCAAATTTAAACTCTCTTTGAAATATCCCCAAATCACCATCATTGTTTTCACAACAATCTTTATCTATTTTTACAGTGTCCTCTAATTTAACCTTATATTTTTTCCTCAAGTGCCAGCATTCAAGATGGTTGTGTATACAGATCATGTGAAACATTTATTGACAGAATACTGAACTAATGCTATCCCCTGGTCAAGTTTGTTGCTTTAAAAATTTGTTATTGTTTTTTATTTGATTTCTAATAGTGCAGCAATTCTGTTTTCTGAGATACTTCATCCTTAAGTATTCAGGGGAGCTACTACTATAGTGGGTAAGCCCTCAGATTTGGAGTGAGAAAGATTGGCTTCAATCCCCATTCTGCCACTTAGACAGCTAGTATCAGTACTCACCTCACAAGGAGACCGTGAAGATCATATGAAATAATGCGTGTACATCACTGAATGCTGTGCTTGGCGTAGGGCAAGCACTCAAGAAATATCAGATGCTATCCTCTCCCTCTCCTCCCTCTTGTAGCAGTAGTAGTAATTGTAGTAGCAGTAGTAATAGGGGTAGTTGTCGTAATAGTGGTAAATAGTGGCAAAATCACACAGAGTTTGTAGTTAGGTAGGGCTGCAGTCGAATCCTAGCACTGCCACTTAATCAGGGCTGCTGTAGGCATATAAGGAATCTTTATAAAAAGATACACCCCTCCCCCAAAGATAAATGACAAAAAGATGCCCCTTCTTCTGGATTGAGGCACATGACAAAGGGCACTGGCTTGCTAACAAGAGCAGCTGTGCAAGTGGAACACAGGTGGGATTTCAGGCCCCAATCACCATCTCGTGGATCAGTATCATCATCATCATCATCATCATCATCATCATCAAGAACCCAGAAGAAAAATGAAGACTCAGAAAAGATGTCAACAGTTCTGGTTACTCTTCATTCCTGATCTTTCTAATATTCCTGAATTCCACTTGTCTAATGGAGTCTTGGTCTATAGCTCTGATCAGGTCAACCTGATGGGAGACTC
Source organism: Mesoplodon densirostris (assembly GCF_025265405.1). NCBI lineage: Eukaryota > Metazoa > Chordata > Mammalia > Artiodactyla > Ziphiidae > Mesoplodon > Mesoplodon densirostris. Next base: position 22,473,371 of record NC_082674.1, on the reverse strand, counting down.
TTGGCCCTCTCTCCGTCTGGCTGAATTACATACACATTCCTAAGGCTGGCATTCAAGGTTCCCTATCTACCTCTGAGCTAATTATAACCTGGAAGATTTGTGAATACCTGCCTTATACTTTCCTACCTTTTGCTAGAATATAAGCACCACGAGGACATAGATTTTTGCCTATATTGCTCAAATATGTAGCACCCAGAAGAGTGGGTGCTCAACAAATATTGGAAAATAAATACATTTGCTCATTTCAGACTCTTTCACCTGGAAACCCTTCCAGCCTTCAAAATTTTATCTTCCCCCCCATCTCTGTTCTACACGAAAGCTTCCCTGAGTCCTAATACATTTTCCATGGAATAATCAGAAAAAACTGCCCAATTTGAAAAGAAAGTCAGCAATGTAATTTTTATAATTTTAAAAGTTGAAGTAGGGCCTCCCTGGTGGCGCAGTGGTTAAGAGTCCGCCTGCCGATGCAGGGGATACGGGTTCGTGCCCCGGTCTGGGAGGATCCCATATGCCGCGGAGCGGCTGGGCCCGTGAGCCATGGCCGCTGGGCCTGCGCATCCGGAGCCTGTGCTCCGCAACGGGAGAGGCCACAACAGTGAGAGGCCCGCATACCGCAAAAAGAAAAAAAAAAAAAAAGTTGAAGTATTGGTAAAATTATATACTCCTCTAGAAGTAGCCAAACTAGTCTAGTGCCCTTTGGGAGGAATAAATTTATATTCATCCATTATAGCTATAAGTCAGGTACATATAAATGCCACAGATTGGTAATGTCTATTTAATTAAAACAAGCAAAGTAAGTTACTTAGCTTCAATCCACACTCAACAAAAGAGCTGGGACCTAAGCCAGCTGAAATTTTAGATCTCATTAATTTCACAGGAAAAACTGCATTGAAGCTCAAATGGTGGACTCTGGAGTCAGAAAGTCAGAAACCTGGGCAAGTTAATCTCTCCGTGCCTTCTTCATCTGTAAAGTGGGGGATGATAACAGTACCTCCTTTATTAGTTAGGATAGGTTAGGCAGTGCTGCAGTAACAAATAATTCCCCACACATCAGTGTCTTATCACAGCAAAAGCTCACGGAAAGTCGGCTGCATGCACAAGCGACTGTCCTGGGCAGCTGTCCTCAATTCAATGGTTCAGGGATCCAGGTTGGCTGACGAAGACAGTGACCAGAGAATCTAGTAAAAGAGGCTTTTTACCAACCCAGCATGGAAGTGGCACTGTCGCAGTGACCCTATTCCTTTAGAGACTGAGACAAGATATTCCAGAGAGCCAGTACAAGCCCCACAGGTGACTCAAGCACTGGTTCACACTGCAGGTAACTGTAGGGCCTCTGTGCTTATGCGTCCCTAAAAGTTCCTAGGTAACATTCTGCACGCTGCTTCTGTCTCAGAGACCAGGCTGCTTCTTAAATTCTCTAAGGTCATGGCCTAATAACAATCATAATTTTCATACCATCTACTGCCAATCTCTAGTTCAATGCAAATACAAAATTATACTTCTGGACTTCCCTGGTGGTGCAGTAATTACGAATCCGCCTGCCAGTGCAGGGGACATGGGTTCGATCCCTGGTCCAGGAAGATCCCACATGCCGAGAAGCAACTAAGCCCGTGTGCCACAACTACTGAGCCTGCACTCTAGAGCCTGCGAGCCACAACTACTGAGCCTGTGTGCCACAATTACTGAGCTTGCGTGCCACAATTACTGAAGCCCTCGCACCACAACTACTGAAGCCCACACGCCTAGAGCCTATGTCCCGCAACAAGAGAAGCCACCGCAAAGAGAAGCCCGCACAGCGCAATGAAGAATAGCCCCTGCTCACCGCAACTAGAGAAAGCCTGCGTGAGCAATGAAGACCCAATACAGCCAAAAATAAATAAATAAAATAAATTTATTTAAAAAGTTATATTTTTCCTGGAAAGCTACAAAAATTTAAATAGGATAAATAATGATATCTGTTCAAAGATGGACGTTAACAGACAAAATGAACAGATAGGTAACATACAAGAAGATAACAGCAAAGACTGAAACAAGGGATTAATAACTAAAATATGTAAGGAACTCCAGGGAATCAACATGAAATAATGTAAAAATGGGCAAAGAATATGAATAGGCAATTCACAGAAGGGGAAACTTAAATGGGTAAAAGCAAAGGGATGATCAGTCTCCTAGTAATCAGAGAAATAAAAATTAAAGCAAGATGCCATAAAGATCGGCAAAAATTATAAATCCACAGAATACAAAGTGTTGGCGAGGATGTGGGAGCACGAGCATGCTCCAGGATTGCTGATGAGACTGTAAATCGGCACAGCCCTTCTGGAAGGGCAATCTGGCCCTGCTGTAAGAATGTTCACTGCAGCACGCTGAGACAACTTAGCTGTTTGTCACTACGAGGATGAAAAGCAAAATGTGGTGGATGCCTGGTATGGAACCTGGCAATCAGGTTCAACAACCTACATATAAAAGGAAAGATCTTAAAAGCATAAAGCCTAGCGAATGTAAGAAACAGAATGAGAACTTTAGTATATCACCTATGTAAATGAAAAGCATCACTTACGTAAAGTCCACAAAACTACACTATACCTATTTTAAGGGCATATCAGAAACATTATTAATGGGAATGGGAATCGAATGCAGATGAGGGTTAAGAAGTAATAAAAGAAAATAAACAGCCCTTGAACAGACTGGTCGTCATGACTGTGCTATATTAACTAACCAGCAGGACAAATTCAACTCTCCACCCTGAGGTTCCATAGATACTCATACCCACACAAAAAAAGTAGAAAATCATGGGCAGGAATTAGTTGATACTCATCCATGAAGTTCTCCCTAAAATTACTGACTGAGGTATGCAGATAGTTTTTGAAGCACTAAAGGCACATATTTGTATTGTGTTTTACAGGCTTCATTTTGTACTACCTGTTGAAAATTTTTATTATATTTAAGTCTCTTCCTTTTTGCTTTTATTTTCTCTCTCTTTTTTTCAGTACATCTAAAGAAAAGATGAGAGTTCTGATTATTTGTACTCATAGGTTCAATTTTTTCTTTTGGATATTTAAAGATAATGTTATGGACAAGTTAAATAATGCCATGACCTACTCTTTCCCCAGCTGCATGTGTTAAATTAACAAAAGCCCCAGCTAACATGTTCCCAACACATAAACTACAGCAATAATACTAAGTTGACCTTTGTCAAGTGCAATTCACCCTGCTGTTTCTGAAACAACTAGATGCTGGAATTAAAGTAGAATTTTCTATCCTTTGAGGAACTGGTTTTTTTTTTTTTTTTGGCTGCGTTGGGTCTTCATAGCTGCACGTGGGCTTTCTCTCTAGTTGCGGCGAGCGGGGGCTACTCTTCATTGTGGTGCGCGGGCTTTTCATTGTGGTGGCTTCTCTTGTTGCGGAGCACGGGCTCTAGGCGGGCAGGCTCAGTAGTCGTGGCACACGGGCTTAGTTGCTCTGTGGCATGTGGGATCTTCCCGGACCAGGACTTGAACCCGTGTTCCCTGCACTGGCAAGCGGATTCCCAACCACTGTGCCACCGGGGAAGTCCTGAGGAGCTTCTTAACACGGTAAGAATATAAGCAGTCCTTGATAAAGCTACTGAGAGAAAAGTCACTTCTTAAACCTGAGGGGGAGAAGGGAAGGGGGATAAGGACGGAGAAAGAAAGGGAGGGAAAGGGCACCAAAGGAGAAGGGAAGGAAGGAGGGAGGGAGGGGAGGCAACAGGAAGCAGGGGACAGGTGGGGTGGGGGAGGAGCCAGGGAGGGGGAGAGGAAGGTCAAAGTTGAGGACAACTAACAGAGCAGGGCTAAAGTAATCCAATATTGGGAACCCAGTAAGCACCCCGGTCACGAGGTGTCCTCCATTAAGCAGTACTTAACCAAATCTTTCTGGTATCTTCCCTAGGGTTTATTTTCCTTCTCTGACCCAGCAGTGCTTTTCCAGCTGGTCGCACACTCCTTATCAGAGTGGAGGAGTGAACTGCATCCAGAGATCGTTCTGAGACCTTGGAGCACTCTCAGTTCTAAAGCTTTTAACTTCCTCTGGTAAAGGATGCCCCTGGCCTGCTGTTCCCAATTGCTCCCCTGGCCAACCATCCCAGTGGCTCACCCCACATGACTCCCCTGAGGGAGGAACATCCCGTCTTTGCATCTGTACTGTGACCATGGTGATCTTTCACCATCCGGAGCTTCAGCTCTGCTTTGTGGCCAGGCCTCTACCAGTCCTTGCCTCTTGCCAGAGGCTTTGTCTTCATTTTGCAACCTGTTCCTGCTGATGCACTGCAGTTTCTTGCCAGCATCTTTGTTAAGTCTCAAGACTTAAGAAATCCCTGGCAAGAAGCTGTGGAGGATTAGAGGAGGCTACAAAACGGAGATGAAACTCCTGATCGAGCCAAATCTTAAGAGTCTGGCCACGCTTGTTATTGGTTTTTTTCTTCCCTTCCCTTCATATTAAAAACCCACCTAAACACAACAGAAGAGCTTTTAAGCAAAATTAACAATGGTCTGTCTCTTGGTGTCAACTAAAGCCACAGCCAAAGGGTGCTCCTTATGCACAGAGAGATTTAGAGCACCACGTGGCACCTCGGCCAACATCACAGCCTGAGTGGGCACTGGCTTCCTCAAAAATATCATCTCTCTTGGCATCCTACTCGAAGCCCCATATATAAAAAATAAATATAAATGAAAATGTGTGCGTAAAGCAGCAAACAAATGTTGAGGAGATTGAGGGTCCACATTAGCCATATGGTATTTTTGGGTAAAAACAATCATTATGTGATATTAGGACCAAAGAATATGAAATTCAGATTCATCTCTAAAATCTGGCATCTTGTTTATTTCTGCTATCCTCGTTGTATAATACTAGGATTCCTTCTTTCCTTATAGTTAAATCCTTAAAAACAACAACAAAAAAGACATTTTAATATAGAATAGCATACTGGGTTTTTTAAATGAAACATAGGACATCACTTTTTTTTCTACATTTTTTTCCCTACTTAAAAAAAAACTGAACTGTAGTTGATTTACAATATTGTGTTAGTTTCAGGTGTACAGCAAAGTGATTCAGTTACATATATATATTCTTTTTCATATTCTTTTCCATTATGGTTTATTATAGGATATTGAATATAGTTCCCTGTGCTATACAGTAGGTCCTTGTTGTTTGTCTGTTTTATATACAGTGGTGTGTCTCTGTTAATCCCATGCTCCTAATTTATCCCTCTCTCCTCCGCCCTCACCCCCTTTCCCCTTTGGTAATCATAAGTTTGTTTTCTACACAGGTTATAACTCTTTGGTTATTAGTGAAATTTACCGCCCCCCACCCCATAAAAAAAAAACCAAAAAACTTGGTAAACTGGTAAATGGCCTAGAGTTTTTCATTACAAAAGCCAAACCTTGTAGTTCTAGTCTATTTTTGTAAAGGTCAATGATGCTACCTATTGTTTGAATTTGATTGGCTGTTTCAGTCAAGTAAGCAAGAGGAGGAAGTTACTTAAACTATTATTTCTAGATGACGAGGCCAATTAATTGCTTCGGCAAACTCCCAGCTGCCTACTAATATGCGCTTGACCCCTGTGGCTAATTGAGTGTGTGCACAGGATGGTTACAGATGGATGGTTCGTGGTCCTTTTTTCCATCTGAAATGATACACTCCTTTTATTAACAGGAAGTGAAGAAGAGGGTTAGCATCTATAGATAACATTATATTTCATTCACTTCTCTAACAAATTATCAGCCTTTGCAGCCTTCCATTAGTAGATGGTAATAATGTACAAAAATATTCAGCAGAGAGACACTTGGACCTAGTGAGAGGCAAATGGTGAATGATGATCCGTGAAAAATGCACACAGAAGACTCAACAGTGACTGATGAGGGAAAGGAATTTAGTGCAAAGGCTCAACCTTTCGTCCTGCCTTCTCCTTTTAGTGTTGGGCGCTGTCAATAGCCTAATAGATAGGAAGTGTTGTTCAGAAAGTAGGTTCTAAATCAACCGCGAAGAAGGTAAACAAGAGTAAAATGCGTTATTTCCCTAAAAGGCACATTTCATACATCGACTGGAGAAGACAGCAGTGCTAACTGTGATCAGCAGTTCACTTTTATTAACACGTACAGGATGAGGAGGGGTTTCCGAACATTTACTTCACAAAATAACAGGGTGTTGGGGACTGCCCAGCTCTACCCACGCCCTGCTTTACTGTCAGTTACAGAGCACTGACTTTGTCTTACTGTCCAGGCTATTGCGTTCTATACCTGACTGTGGTTCCCAGATTTTGGCCAGAAACTCAAGGGTTATAGGCTCTTGAAACTTCAGTTGCTGCATGCTGCTACCTTCCTAGAACCCAGTCTGCCAACCTTGACCCAGCACGCTAGCTGGTTCTCTACTCCTCACCTGCTTTACTGCCAGATTAAGGGAGAACACAACTCCTGAGCTCTTCTCCAGTCTTGCCTTAGGACACTAGTTCCTCATCTCCTTAGCTAATACCTACTCTAAGTTTTATCCACTGGACTTTAACTGCAGTCTATACAAAATAAGAATTCATTCAGAGAATTTATTGAGCACTCACTATTTGCCAAGCACAATTCTAGGAGCTGGGTGTATGGTAGGGAACAAAGTCACATGTGAAAATTTTACATTGAGAAACAAAGACTGTAATCTGCTAGAAAAACCCACAGCCGGGGCTTCCCTGGTGGCGCAGTGGTTGAGGATCTGCCTGCCAATGCAGGGGACACGGGTTCGAGCCCTGGTCTGGGAAGATCCCACATGCCGCGGAGCAACTAGGCCTGTGAGCCACAACTATTGAGCCTGCGCGTCTGGAGCCTGTGCTCCGCAACAAGAGAGGCCACGACAGTGAGAGGCCCGCGCACCGCGATGAAGAGTGGCCCCCGCTCGCCACAACTAGAGAAAGCCCTTGCACAGAAACAAAGACCCAACACAGTCCAAAAAAACCCAAAAAAACAAAAAACCCACAGCCGCCTGAGCAGCATATGCAGGCTAGGAACAGGAAGAGCTGGATGGCACTAACCTGTGCCAGCCTAGCCAAGAATATGCACGTAAAACATGCAACTTGCTACACTCAGGTAATGAAAGAGCAGACAGAGGCTGTGAGTCGGCCAAGAAGTCAATTCAGCATGCAACATAACAAATGCCACCTTGCTTCTGGGATTACACCAACTGGCACGATGCTTCCAAAACCAATTGTCAGTCCTCAGTGCTGACCCAGCAAAGGGATTAGCACTGCATTATAAAAACGAGTCCAAGAACTGCAAAGACAAGGAAGGCACTAAAGGTATGCTGGGACAGAACCATGGGAACAGGTACACAAATTCGAGCCAAGAAACCCCAAATTCTAGCTTTTAATAATCGCACCTAAACAGTGGGCACTCCTGATCCTGCCTTCCCAGGCTGCTTAGTGGGAGCGGCCCTATGGGCCCTATGGTCCCTAAGGCCCAGTCACCCACTTTCTCCTTCTTTGGCTGCCCTAGGGGGTCTTGCTCTGGTCAGAATGCTCCCCTCTCTGTCCTGCTGCCAAAATGACCACACTCTTAATCCACACTCCCCTGGCCTCCATCCCTAAAGTGCACAAAGAGCCTGCTTTAGGGTTGTTTATTTGGGGAGGGTTATTAAGATCAGAATTGACTTTTAATATAGTTAGGGCATAGTTAAAAAGCTCTCTTCTTTTCTCTCTTTTTTCTCCCTCCCACTTGCATCGTGCAGGTCAAGGCCCAAGATTATGGATATCACAGGGGGTCTCTGCTTACCTCAAGGCCTGAGATAAGACTGATATTAACGAAGAATACTGCAGCCAACTAAAAGCTCTAATATCTGAAGATTGGAAGAAGACCCAGTCTCCTGGTATTTAGTCACTGGAGCTAAAGACAAGGAAGGTAAGGAGGGGGCGGGTGCTTTGAATGTAAAGCAGGAAGGCAGCTTGGGTACCAACAACCCAAAACTATGTTAAAGGAAAGTCTTTGGTTAAAGACTTGACATAGGTTTTCAGGCCCTCTGACAGTATAAACGCAGGCTGCAAACTTGCTTGAAGGCCGCCTGTAGTTGTGAATCCCCAGGAAAGAGCTTTTGCTCCCTTCTATCTAATACCAAGGTCATGGCAGGCATGTTTCCTTGCTGTCCCCTTCTGTATTACAGATTCCTTTTCTCATTTATCTTTACATGGAGGGTATTGCACTTTGGGGCCCCAATTTTATATGGGTCCCTCTTATTGGACTCCTCACCTTGGGCAAAACCTTGGATTTGGCTCCTGTCCCCTACATCCAACAAGTTATCAGAACCCATGTCCAAGGGCATCATGGTTAGGTAGATGTCTCTGGGTGAAAGCTGACTTGAGTGCTAACGTACTCTGCTGGATTCCTGCTTAAACATTATTTCTGGCTTTTGAGGTTATGTTACTTTCTTTCAGTTTTTATTTTATGTTATTTCATTTCCAGAGCTTCTAGTCAGAGAGTTGTTCAGGTACTTAATCTTACTTACGGGGAGAAACAGAAGCTGGGACGTATATTTTGTCAGAAAGTTCCCCAGATGATTCCGATGATTCAGGTGTGGTTACTAGGGCTCAAAAGCATAGCTGTAGTAGATATAATTTCCTGATTCCTTCGAACAAAAATAGCCGTTATCTAGCTAATCTCTTTTACCGTCTTCATCTTCCATCTAGGTGTAAGGGTAGGACATGTAGATAATTGTAAAGAGGAAACGCTCTAAGCTAATACGCCATGCCCATTTTCCATAGTGAGTATTTGTGGTACTTGTAAACGGGAGAAAAGCACATTCTCAGCACTCACAAAGCATAGAAGTCCTCTGTTTTGTGATTTCGCATACACTATTTCTTTTTACTTCTTCTTTCAGCCTAGTAAGTTAAGTATTATGAGCTGCCTCTTTACAGAGAGAGGAGTAAGCTCAGAGAGGCTAAATAAATTGGTCAAGGACACATATGTGCTGAAGCTTTGAACCAAGAGTCAGTGTGACTCAAAAGAACGTATTTTTCCTCTACCCATAATGTTGTTCCTCAGTAGAAAATAAAGGCTCATGTTCTCCTGGAGCTGACATTTTCATTGGTAAACTGGTGTGTCAATTCAGAGATGAAGAAACTGAGGTTAAAAAAAAGATCAGTGACAAGCGCACAGACACAGGCCAAGTGAATGGCAGAGTGGACACTGCTTGCTGAGTCCCTGGTTCCAAACACCAAGCTTAGCTTAAAAAAACATTAAAAAAAATTCTGAAAAAAGTCTTTAACTTTGGATTAATTATGCACTATTGTGAGAGGCACGATGCTCACCATGGTGGAAGCTGGCACTTCTAAAGTATGGCGGCTCACAGTGCAATACCTTCTAACTTGTTGGCACTAGTCACAGCCCCAGTGCCTCTGGGATGGGATTCTGTCTTTGCTTGCTCAAATTAATACTTTATGTGTGTGTTAGACTTGCCCAAAGCTACTTCTGTATTAGACAGACTTTAATTTTTAACTATTTTGTGTGAAAAATGTGTTATGTTCAAACTGGCACACTCATTTCTGCTGGTAAGTTGACTAATGGCCTGTGTCAAATACCCTGACTGAGACCTTATGTCCGATGAGAGCCACTTTTTACATACACAGGTTGTTCACACACACATATGTAATGTGAACAGACAACACATTTTTTTTGTTCAATAATGATTCACTAGTGTACCTAGAGACTCTGGCCTTCTAAGACACACCCCACTTAAAAGGAAGGAAACTGTGTTCCCTCGGTTGCTGAAGTATGAATCCAGGAGTTTGCTCCATGGGGTCCATGCCCTCTGCCCTTTGGAATTTTCATGTCATAGGAATTTTTTTTCCCAGACAGAAATCTGGATATAAAAACAAATAAACAATAAACTATCCTGACACCTGGGGGAAATTCTGTAAAGGTTATATCGTATTACTATCTATAAGAGACTAAGAAATCTGAAAAGTATAGAAGAAACCCTGTCCAAACACATCTAAAGCTATAAAATAGAAAGAAAAAGGGGAGACCAACACAAGTACAAATAAGCAAAAATTGCAGATGTGCTCTTAACAGCATTCTTGCAACTTGCAGAAGTTAGCATACCTTCCCCAAGGTGTTTAAAAACACCAATGCGACATTTGGGAAAAGGGGAAACAGAAATTAATTAACCTGCTATTTAAAAAAAACTCATTTCATTTAACCTCAGAGAACTTCCCCTGTACTCAAATCTTTCTGGTCTTCCCTGCTAGAGCACAATTTTTCTCTCTGGTACAGGATTCCCATTTAAAATGCCTATGTTGCAATTATACAACAAGTTGTGAGGGAAACACTGAAAAGTATGGTTTTACTAACCAGCATAAGTGACAGTCAGTTTATTTGGAGAGGTTTCTGTTTTCTTGGCAGAAAAACAATGTAAACAAAGTCAGTTTGGTCACCATAAGCTTAGTTCCATCCAAGAAAATCTTGCCTAGCAACCTTCTTAATCTTGAGGACCACCAACAGGACTTCACAAAGAACTTTGGGAGCCGTGAGCAGAAAACCTGCTGCAGAGACAGGGAGCCGACAAACTGACCCATGGTTTCCTCTGCTCTTACCACGAGCCCCAACACGATCTGTCCCCAGAAAACATCCTCATCTGTCTCTCACCCACCTGCCTTCCACTGTAACCTCTGGTCATACTAAGCTCTCCTCTCTGCCTTTGCATAGGCTGTTTCTTTTGAGTGGAACGCTCACTCCCATGCTTTGCGCGGCTAACCCTTCCTTATCCTCAGATCTCAGTCTAAATGTCTCCTTCCCCCGACTCCCCACATCTGGGGTAGGGGGTCCAAGTGCTCCAGAGCACCTCCTCCTTTCTCCCTCATAACGCTTATCAAACTGTACCACACCCCACCTTACCCCCGCCCCCTTCCCCCACTTTAAGGGCAGCTTCTCAAAGGCAGTGACTCATCTGTTTTCTTCCTTGTTTTATTTCTATTGCCTACAGGACCTGACACCTGGC